>NC_143012.1:78884691-79184691 GCF_055824585.1 Amblyomma mixtum | reverse complement strand
GCATGCTATTTTAGGTTTGTGAGATGAGCCGGGGTTCCGTGGTTGAAACTTGGGAAAGCTCACCCTTGCCTCTGGCTTGCAGGTCACATTGGCATTGTCAAAGATGCCACGGAGACAACAGCCAGAGTGGAGTTACACACGAAATGCCAGACCATTTCTGTGGACAGATCTCGTATTGCGGTGGTAGGGTGAGTGTTCAGTGGACACTTTTTTCTCTTCTCTCTTTACTCTGCTGTTGGCGTCTGCCAATGGGGGTTTTGTTACCAGTAGCACTTGGTCCCTTGAATGCTGCTTTTTTTTTTAACCTTGTATGCTTCTCGTGCTCTGTTTTGCACAATTTTCTTTTCTTTCTTGCACATTTATATGCCTTGTTTCTGAAGGGCTGGGCACGGCACTTCAAGCACTGCTGTGTTTGGTGTGAAAGAAGAAACTTGGTATTTGTACTTAAACTTATATATATATATATATATATATATATATATATATATATATATATATATATATGTATGTATATATATATGAGAGAAGCCAACAGCCACAGAAACCAAGGGGCACAGGGGATTTTTAAATTTTATTTATTTCGTGCTGTTCACCGATTTAGATCATTACTGAATATATTATCGCTTAAACCTAATTGATTAGAAGAGCAGAAGAAAAAACAACCACATGCCGCCGGTGGGATATATATATATATATATATATATATATATATATATATATATATATATATGTGTGTCGCTTCAGAAATGCAAAGAAAAGTTTGTATCCCTGCTTCAAAACCATATTCCTCAAGTTCTGTGATAGGCAGGAAGGCACATTACCCTTGTTGCATTCCTTTGTGTCAAGAGAACCCAACGCATACATTTCAGCAAGTTTTCTTTAAATCATTTTCTTGAAAGCTCTTCATGAAAAATTTGCATAACGATTGCATAAGTGCTCAAGGAATTGCTTTGTATGAAATTAAATGACTTAATTAGAATTGGCACACAAATGTACATGTTCCCTGAAGATTTGTTGACTGTGACTACATTAATGAAATTTTTTTTTTTTTCAAGACCACACTCCCCCCTTAAAAAGCTACCTGTGGTAACAGCTAACATGATCCTCTTTTTTTTGTTTTGTGTTACCTCGCCAGGGGTCCCAGCAAAGGCGCGAGTGGTGGAGTTTCGACGTACAACAGGACTCCCATGTATGGCAGTGGCAGTCAGACACCCATGTACCAGAGTGGTTCTCGGACACCCATGTACGGGTCACAGACACCCCTCTACGAAGGTACGTGTCCTAGTTGGTGACATTATGTGTGCTTTGTGTGGAGTGGTTATTGCCGCTGGTCGCCAGGAATGCTTGCTGCCTTACTGCTTGAGCGACAGTCTTAGTGACTTGACGTTTTACATGCTGAAACCGTTCACCACTGATTCTTTCCCACTTGTTTAATGGTGTTCAAGAGAGCGAGACTGAAAAACATTGTGCTTGAGTAATTTTTTATTCTAGAGTTAGGCTTTTCGGAATAATTCAGTGCAGTTCAGAAGTCAGAATTGTTAACCACTTAGTGACATGAAGTAAGTTCCCAAACTAGCTTGGCATATAATTCACCTTAGCAGCTGTGTTAAACTGTATGATACATGAGCTTCATCTTTCTTTAAGGGGAGAGCGGGGCTAAAAAATCACGATTTTCACCATTAAAAAAACATTTTTAATTCTGCATTGTTATGGATCCTGATTAAATTAACAGCGCGATAAATGGAACAAGATGAGAAGAAACATGTAAAGACAAACACGGTGCTGTCACCAACATCGTCACCAACTCACCCAACAACTTACTTGTTGATTAAATTAAGAAACTTCTCACCAAGTTCGGTTGTTATCTACGCAATAGAGAAGAAGATAAGGAAATTTTTTTTCATGGGACGATGGTGCGCCTTTACCACCGAAAGCACCTGTGAATATGTCAAGTTGCAAGGCAAAGTGGGTAGAGAAAGCGAGTAGAAGCATGCATGAATTCAGATGGTTGGGGGAAACCAAAATGCACTCTTGAGTACCCCAATGATTCCGCGGAATCCAGTTTGAGAACTTCTGTTTTACGCCGATGTCGTCGTAGTTGTTGAGGGTCGGTGCCATTGACAGCTATCGCTGTAAAACGGTCTGTCCCACGGTTCCCGATGATGATGGTGCTGTGTTAGAGATAAAGTAAGTAAAGAAAGTGGGTTGAGGCGTGCATGAATACAAATGGTTGGGGGAAACCAAAAAGCCCTCTGAGGACCCCACTGATTCCGCCCAACCCAGTTTGAGAACTGTTTTACGCCGACGTCGCCGTGGTTCTCGAGTTTTGGTGGCATTAACAGCTCTCGCTGTAAAACGATCTGTCCCATGTTTTTCGATGATGATGATGATGATGGAGCTGTGTTAGAGATCTCCCCAACTCGTGGCTCACTGCTCTCTCTTTGCAGCGGGCAGTCGTACCCCCCACTTTGGTGGTGGCCAGACGCCCCTGCACGATGGCAGCCGGACGCCCGTGCACGGTGCCTGGGACCCGACGGCCTCCAACACGCCGGCCAGGCCCGAGCTGGAGGACTACAACCTGGACGAAGGCTCCCCGTCCCCTTCCTACCAGCCAGCCACACCGGGCTACCAGGCGCCAGAGACCCCGCAGGGGCCCTTCACACCACAGACGCCCGGCATGTACGGCTCAGACCACAGCTACTCGCCCTCCCCGACGGCCTACCAGCGTGAGTGGCATTGGCGCTGTCCTGTGGTGGTGTGTTTAGAGCAGCGCACTGAAGACACCCATTTATGGGGGACGTTGTTGGCAGAAAGGTGCTGTTCTCATTGTAATATTAACTTTCGGGCTTGTGGTATATTCACAAAAGTGAGCAGAACAGCAAGAGGGGTAATGCCCATGGTCTTTCCTTGCTCTTCATTATAAGCATTGTGTATTGTCTATTGCCCCCAGTAATACAAGATGTGCATACAGAAAGAAATAGAGCCTTGTACCTCATGAATCGAGTGACGTTACCAGTGTGGTCCCTTTTCTGCAAAAAAGCGACTTTGTCTGTGCTTGTGTGCGTGCTCACCTGTCATTTTTTTTTTTTTACTGATAATAGAAGTGAAGTCACCCCTTGGATTTTAATTTGATAAGCGTTATTGAATACTTCAATAATTCTTTTCTGGTTCTGGGCTGCCAGAAGTGAGCCTCACATTGCAATCGCGGTTACGGCTGTCTCTTCTGTGTACCAACCCTGGCAGGCAGCTTTCTAATCAGTTATCTTTAAAATAATCACCCTATTTATCTCCCATTGATGAACATCACAAATTAAAAAGAAAAAAAAAACCCCTATGCTGCTTGGCTTCGGTGACTCTCAGCTTCCGTCATGTTGCTCTTGCAGAGTTTCTTTTCTTTCATTGAACATTACACCTGACGATTAAAGTTACTCGTATAGCACTTTGGTTGTGGAGGCACCAGTGACTGTACTTTTTTTTGCTGGTGATGGGCTTTTGAGAGAGTGATGTCCATGCATGATGGTGCCTACGAAGTTTCACTTTCGCTTTTTAGGTGCACTGTCGATGTGTTGTGAACTTGTGACAACTGACCGTGAGATGTTAAGGGGGGACACTGGTCTTGAAAAAAAAATTTTTATTAATAAAGTCACAGTTATGAAATCTTCAGGGAATATGTATTTTTGTGTGCTGATTCTAAATATGTCATTTAATTTCGTGTAAAACAATTGCTTGAGCACCTATGCACTTTTTATGCTAGTATTTTGCAGAGAGTTTTGAAGAAAATTTGCTGTGGGAAATCGCTGAAATGTATGCCATTATGTTCTCTTGACACCAAGGAATACAATACAGTGGAACCTCGATTATACGTCCCCCGGTCATGCGACGACCCGCATTTTACGACGAATTTGTGCGGTCCCGGCAAAACCCCCATAGAGACAATGAATTAAAAACCTCGGTTATACGACGCAAATTTTAGAAGGACCCCGCTTCGTACGACGGCTGGCTCGTACCGTCCGTCAAAAAAAGGTCGTCAGCAAACGCAGGCTGGGATGTACTGTATTTTCGCGATTCTAAGCACCCCCCCTATTTTCGAAAAAAAAAAATTCTGAAAAAAAAAAAACTGCATGCGAATCTAAGCACCCCCGTTTTTGCGCGGAAGAGAGCGTTGCCGAGTTCCACCAAGTGCACTTGCTCTCTTTTTCGTCGAGCCTGTGCAGTCGGAGTCCTGAGGAGGCGCGGCCTGCGCGTTGTTGTTGCGACTGAGAGAAGGATGAAAAGGAAAGTGCACGGCCCTGCCTACTGGCTCGAGCCAAGCCACCACCGCTGCCAAGTGCAGATAGAAGAGAGTTAAAAGATCAGAGGAAAGATAAAGAGAAAAGATAAGACGGGCGTCCCAGCAACAGATGCGTCCGCCGGAGCGGACGCTGATGAAAAAACAGATAAGCGGGCGAGGCCGCGCTCGCCGAAGCGAGGACAGCGGCGTCCACGGCGCTTTTTGTAATGGAAGTAATGGATGCCATGTGCCCCCAGGATAAAACTTCCGACGAAGAGGAAGTGGACAACGATGCAGAGGTTTGCGCTCCCGTTCCTAGTTAGCGGACGTGTTGCGTTGCAGAGTGTCGACAACATCCGGCATCCGGCATCCGGCGCTTTGCTTGCGCACGCGACGATGTTGGCGACCTACTGCCGGACGTGGCAGCCCTTGAAAGAAAGTTGATGCGCCGAGGTTGGGCAAAGGTGCAAAAAAAAAATTACCGATTTTTTTAAACGGTAATAAAGATTTTTTTTGCGAATCTGTTTCAAACAAATGCTGGGTTTTGTCTTTTTTAATCTGATTGGCGTACTTGCCGCAGGCTTGAAGCCGGTCAACAGTTTTCGGCGCAAGGCCGAGCGCCACTGGCCGCATTCTTTGATTTTCGATTATACGACACCCGGATTATACGACGGTTTCGCGCGGTCCCCTGAACGTCGTATAATCGAGGTTCCACTGTAAGGGTAAAATTATCATCCTGGCTCTCATAGAACTTAAGTTACAGAGTTTTGAAGTTGTCGCCTCAGAAATGAGAAGGCAAGTGTGTATTGCTGTTTCTGAAGTGGCAGCTTCAGTTCCCTATTAGTCGAGTTCTACGACAGCCAGGATGATAATTTTACCCTTATTGCATTCCTTGGTGTCAAGAGAACCCAATGGCGTACATTTCAGCGAGTTTCCTGCAGCAAATTTTCTTCAAAACTCTCCGCAAAATAGTTGCATAAAATGTGCATAAGTGCTCAAGGAATTGTTTTACATGAAATTAAATGACATACCTAGAATCAGCGCACAAAAATACATGTGCCCTGAAAATTTCATAACTATGACTAAATTAATAAAATTTTCTTTTCAAGACCAGTGTCCCCCCTTAAGATGTTAGCATCTCTCTGCACTTGCTTAAAAAAGTCAATGCTGTGGAGTGAAAGCTGGTAACAAGTGGATATTCAGTCCAGCGACCAAATGATGCAGGCATGTGACTATGAGCTGGTTTAAAGTGCTTCTAACACCACCATGCCACACCATGCCTAATAGCAGGGATTTCCCTCCAGTAATACCCCTGTCAAGCGGGCAAGTTAAGTGCACTTACGGGGAGTGCGCTTCGGCATCCCGAGTGACACTTTGGGCTACGCGGTGCTAAACGGGAAAGCAAAGTGCACTCGTAGTAAAAAAAATGGCGTCAGAAACTGAGGGGAATTTCTCCAGAGGTTTATGGAAAAGAAAAAGGACTGATAATAATTGATTGCTTAACGCGATAGCGCAAATAAAATGAGTAGCAACAGTTTTTAACAATGAAAAAAAAATTGAAATAGAAGAAAAGCCATGAACAGCCAAGACTATCCAGAATTGCGGCAACAAACAAGATGACGGCGGGCAGCGATGTTCATCTGATCACGTTCCCTTTGTTTTGTTGCTTCACTTGTAGCTATAACGAACAAATTTTTTTCTGAAAACAGTGTTATAGCGTGTAAAATGAAGTTGTAAGTACTTTTTATGCACTATACATGTTTTGTCTTTGAAGTCGGTGCTGGCGAGGCTACGCACTCAGCCCTCAAAGTGTGGCCCGTGAACGCACTCCTAGCGGAGTGCACTCTCCAGCGAGTGACACTCCGCTTCCGTGGTTTAGATGTGGCAAAGTGTGCTTGCAGCGAGTGACACTCTCCGTAAGTGCACTTAACTTGCCCGCTTGATAGGGGTGTAAATTGTTCCTGCAGTACTAGCTTCCTCGGTAAGCATGTGTTGTGCTGCGTTGCTGTTTCCAGCGTCCCCCAGCCCCACCGGCTACGTCACCACGCCTAGTCCAGTCACCTTCCAGGCCGGCACACCGTCCCCGTCCACATACGGCGGCTACAGTCCCACCACCCCGGGAGCTCCATCACCATTCAACCCCCAGACTCCCGGTGCCGGTGAGCTGTACCCTCGTGCTTGGCTTTAAGAGCGAACTTTGCACTCGCTGCATCGTGTTTTGCACGACCAGGCCTTTAAGTATGTTTAGAGCTTCACTTCTGCGGTGAAAGGAAACAAGAATACTGTTTGGGATTGGATTTGAGCAGAAATGGGGATGTGTGTGCGTGTGTGTGTGTGCGTGCGTGTGTGTGTGTGCGAAGTATTAACATATACTACAGGTGAAGTATTATTAACGTATGAACATATGAAGTAGTATTAACACACACACACACATATGCACGCATGCACGCGTGCGCACACACACACACACGTGCGCGCGCGCGAAGTATTAACATATACTACAGGTGTCAGCTGCGGAGAGCTATGCGACTAGCTTGAATAGAGTTCTTGGAAATTAAGAACACTTCGATGGGCCGGGTACTCTGGAAACGTTGAAACTATTCTGGCTTGTTTCTAAAAAGGCCTGCTTAGTGCACTTGCCTTCTGTAATTGCAGTCAATGCACCATTACTGAATCTCGCTTTACTGCGTAGAAGTTTATTCACGGTATTAAAAAGAATAATGTTCTAACATTCTGTGCCAGATTTGGCAGTCCCTTCATGCCAGATTTTGCAGTAACTTTTGTGCTTGTATTCAACTTTTCACTTTACTCTGCGTGTCCATTTGAAAGGCGTTTTGCTCTGACTGCGTTTTGTCTTTCGGCCGTCAGTGTCATGATTTGTCGTGCGGGGTGTAGGCCTCGTCAGAAGGCGTGCTTGTTAGCATCTTTTCGGGGGCATATAGTGTAATGTAGCCTAATAAACACTACTACTATGACTATTACCACTACTATGTGGTCATATGTTTCGGCAGAAATTATTTTCATTTGCACCCTTTTCGTTGAGTTTGTTTAGAGCGGTTTCCATCGCTTGTTTCCTATATCACGAATATTACTCAGATGCAGAAGCTGAGTGCTTTCTAGAAGTTGTTTAGGAAGTTGTTTGGGTCATCCATATTTCTGACAGCAGTTAGCTGCTATAAAGAGAGGGATTTTCCGAAGAAGTTAGCGCAAAAAAAAAACGGATAAGGGACAAAAAGAAAAGACATTCACGAGCACTGAGTGAATGTCTTACGTGTCCTTTCTTTCTGTCCCTTGTCCATTTTCTGCGCTAACTTCTTCGGAAAATGCTTCACCAACTAGCCCGGCAGCTTGCTTTCCTGAAAGAGAGGAATCTGTCTCCGAGAAGAACGGTGGGGATCAACAAGTTGGGCTGTTAGAAAGCTCTCGGAGTTGCCTTTGGATGGCTGCACAAACTTCTCTGGCCGTCTCCTCCGCGCAGGAATGGAGCAACTCTCCATGGAGTGGCAGACCATGGACCTGGAGGTTCGCATCAAGGACACGCACGAGGGAGAGGGCCTCATTGGCCAGACGGGCGTCATCCGCGGAATCTCGGTATGCGTCGGCTTTACCGCCCTTCTTTTTCTTCTCTCCGCTGCTCTTTCGTCCTCTAAGCCTTTCTTGACTTGTGACCTGTTATGCTGCAGTTGTAACAAACTGGTTCATGTCATTTACTGGCAGAAATCTTTTTTTCGAGAATGTGTTTTTCCTTTTTCCATCCACTGCGGTCTGGTCTTGTGCCCGGAGGAGGACACTGTGTAACTATTGGTGTTAGTTCTTTGCTCTTCAGAGGGGAAAAAGTGACCAGAGTTGTTTCTCTCCTGTCAAAAACACATCCTTAAAACACCCTGTGTAGTCTCTTCAATTGGGTTTTCATAACTGTTTAGGGCAGTGTGCAATGGCTGCTACCAAAAGTTTATGCGAGGTGACTTGATTGAAAATGTTTTATTCCTTTGCCTCCAAGGTGATTCCTTGAGCTTGAATGGTACTTTGCTTGAGATTAAGGAGCATATTGCAGCCTCATTGTACATTTAGGCTGCATATAGTATCTGTTCCAGGCTGCATGGAAAGGTGATAATGAAATAAGATCGATTTTTTTTTCGCTATTATCACTTTCCTTAAACTTTTGACTAAAGATGTATTTACCTCTATTCAGGAGGGTAGTACTGAGTGGCTTCTGGTTTTTGAGCATTGTTCTGGGTTTTTTCTCTTCACTTTTTTATTTTCTTTGCCAACTGCCACATCCTATTCTGTTGTCATGGCCTGTTGCAAGGGGCCAAAGAAATTATGAATATGCTGTCCTTCAGCACATCACTGATTGATGCTCTCCACGGACAGTGAGTCCGGATAGAAGGAATGCGGGGTCTTGTCACAGCACACTCAGAATCAAATCTGAGGTACCCCGGGATCTTTCTTTTTATTTTTTTTCTTTAGAGGGGGCGGGGTTTGCTGCAATGCCACTGCAGCCACTTCCTTGCTCCCAGGAACTTGCAAAACTGGGTGTTTTCCGCAGCCTCTGAGTAGCTATGAGCAATTTTTCTAGTTCAATTAAAAGAAGTTTTTCCCAGTCAGCAATCTATTGCCTTTAAACGTTAGGCCCATTGTGTGTGCTGCATTTGGTGTGATTCTTGGAGAGGTCTCGATGGAGGCGAAACGCAAAAGGCGCCCATGTGCTGTGTGATGTCGGGGCACGTTAAATATCCCCAGGTGGTCGAAATTATTCTGGAGCCTTCCATTATGGCACCTTTTTCTCTCTTTCTTCTCTCAGTCACTCCTTCCTTCCTTCCTTCCCTTACAGTGTGGTTCAGGTGTCCACCTAGATATGTAAGACAGTTACTGCGCCATTTTGTTTCCTCAAAACAGCTATTTCCAATTTCCATGCCTGTAGTACATGATGTTGCATTTTCGTTTTTCGGCTTGATTCCGATTCATTTCTGTTTCGCACTCTTGTAATTTTCTGAAAATAAAATTATTGCCGCTGGCCAGAGTTCTGTATCGCAGAGAGACTGTCTGTGATGCTCTATGGTGGGAACCCTCTTTGACTGTGCTATACACACTAAGTCGTGCTCTTTCCCTCCCCGTTTCCTCCTCTTCCAGGGTGGCATGTGCTCAGTCTTCCTGCTCAAAGAGGACCGGGTGGTCAGCATTCCGAGCGAGCACCTCGAGCCTGTGCCACCTTCCCTGCGTGGCGACAAGGTCAGTCCGTTCAAACACTCTCTAGGAGTCGCAAGTTAAAACAAAAATAGAGAAAAACAAAAGCCAGATGGGGGTGGGGGGGTGTAGGTAGAGAGGTACCAGAATAAAGAACTGTGTCCCCAAAGTGAAAAAAAATTGCACCGGAGGCACCCGCAGTAGTTCCTGCATGTCCCCTCCCTCTTGGACTGCCAGTGTTGTTGCCCTGGCAAGCTCTGTTCTTGTCTTCTGTCTACGACAACACAGTTCCTGAAAGTACAGAGAAGTGTATTGTGTCATGGGTGTCCTGTATAACTTGCTATAAGCTTGCTAGATTGCAGTTTGACCTTCGTGTCCTTGCAAACTGCTGGCAAATGGCCCCTTTTAGGCGTCTTTGCAGGCCACAGTTTTTAATGAGCAGTATACTTAGTATCTACATTATAATTTATTGTATGACATCAGAAACTTTCAAAATTTCCAGTATTTTGAGAAATGAAAAGTTTACCATTTACAGCCTGGACAGTGCTTTACGTGGGAATTCTCATGTGAAATGTTGATTTAGCATTATCTCACACCTCGTAGTTTTCTCTCTAGCAGAAGCCAGCGAATTGCATAGGGCTGTGAACAATTTCGGATAACTCCGTTAACCCTGTTGTAACTTTCTCCCACCTTAGGTGAAGGTGTTGATGGGCGAGGACCGTGAAGAGACGGGAGAGCTGCTCAGCATCGACATGCGCGAAGGCGTGGTGAAGATCTTCAGCAGCGGAAAGATCACCATGCAGCCACTGCGGCATTTCTGCAAGATCCACGAAAACTGAGGGGCCGTCTCTCTCGGTCGTCGTCATCCATCCGCTTTTGTTGTCCAGAGTCGGCTTTTCGTTTTCCGCAGTGTTCTCCACGACCGACTCTCTTGCCATACATTTTTTTTTTTGTCCAGGTTGTTACGAAATGTTTGGGAGCGTATTGAAGGCCAGGAATGTGCTGTTGTAAAGTGAAAAGTGGTGTTGATTTTGTCGCTCGCAGTTTCGCCGTGTGTTCCTCAAGTGTCGCGTGGCTGCCATGTAAGGACAGTTCACCATGCCCTACCTGCTGTAGTGTATACATATACATTGTATACATTGTGTGCTCTATATGTATACATATAGTGTATATATTGTATACACTATGATATATACAATATCAGTACAATATATACAATATATCACATGATATGAGTGTGATATGTATATATATTGTATATTGTGTACATATACATATACATTGTGTATGTATATTGCATATGTATATGTACACAGTGCACACTCGGCCTTCCAGGAGACACCTGAATTTTTCCCAGTATTTCTAGTTTAAGATCGCTGACCATAGTAACAGGCTATGATGTATATCGTGACAGTATATCTGATGTAGATGTTGCCAGACCTACATGTGAGCACAAGCTGGAGTTAGAGGTGGTTCTGGTCATTGCCGCGCTTCTGTTCTTTTTCACTGTCATCACGGTCTGTAGAAGCAGGCACGTTTGATATCACAGCAGGGCGGACGCTCCCCCTAGTGATAGATATCCCCTGTTTTGCACCAGCTGTACAGCTGGTCTTTTGAGGCGAATTTCCTGATCTTGTCTCTCCCCGTCAGTGTCCAGTCTGTCAGCCGAATTGATCACGGGCTATCCCCACCACGTTGCGCAGTGATAAATGTTTTTTTTTTTCTGGCATTCCTCATCGCCACTTTCGTGCTGGCATTGACGGTCACTGCCACAAATGAGCTGTTGGGATCAGTTGAGAGAGTAGCGGCAAAGCTGTGCACTTTCGTGGACGCCTTGTTTGCCGCACATGAATTGCTCAAATCTTGGTATAAACAAAAAGAGAGACAGGCTGCAAAGGTGCCGGCAAAAGTGAAGGCTCTGTAGATCAGTGTTTGAGGGGCAGAACCGCCTTCCTACCGCTGCAAAAAGAAGTGTTAAGGGGGGACACCGGTCTTGAAAAGAAAATTTTGTTAATTTAGTCATAGTTATGAAATTTTCAGGGCACATGTATTTTTGTGCGCTGATTCTAGCTATGTCATCTAATTTCATGCAAAACAATTCCTTGAGCACTTATGCACTTTTTATGCAACTATGTTGCGGAGAGTTTTGAAGAAAAAATGCTGCAGGAAACTCGCTGAAATGTACGCCATTGAGTTCTCTTGACACCAAGGAATACAATAAGGGTAAAATTATAATCCTGGCTATCATAGAACTCGACTAATAGGGTACTGAAGCTGCCACTTCAGAAACAGGAATACACACTTTCCTTTTCATTTCTGAAGCGACAACTTCAATACTCTATAACTTAAGTTCTATGATAGGCAGGAAGACATTTTCACCCTTATTGTATTCCTTGGTGCCAAGAGAACATAATGGCATACATTTCAGCGAGTTTCCCACAGCAAATTTTCTTCATTAGCTCTCCACAAAATACTAGCATAAAAAGTGCATAAGTGCTCAAGGAATTGTTTTACATGAAATTAAATGACATATTTAGAATCAGCTCACAAAAATACATATTCCCTCAAGGTTTCGTAACTGTGACTACATTAATAAACATTTTTTTTTCAGGACCAGTGTCCCACCTTAACACCACTGTGCGAATGCAAAATGCTTGGTGTGCACTGCTGTGGTGTAAGCTGTACTGCATGCGAATGGCACAGCTTTGGCCTTGTGGCTTGTTTTTGATCTGTCCAGTGGATCACTGATGTTGGTCTAGCTTTAAAGACCAGGAAGACCGTGAAAGGTGGCTTTGAAGGTTCTCCCCATTCTGTATAGATGTAAAGCATGTGGGGTATTGTAAGCGCACCGCTGCGGAACTCAAAAGCAAACCATGTTGCCTGAAGATTTTTGACAAGGGCTGTACATGGTGTTTGCCAAAGGCGAGGGACAAAACGGCAAAGGCGAGCATTGCTTGTTTCGGGCCTGCATGTGTCGGTGCTCCACTGGCATACTTTTTTTGGTCGCTAAAGAATGGAATTGTACAAACTTGACGAGTTGGCGTAAAGATGTGCTACTAGTGATGAGGTGTGCTATGTGTTGTCGCGCCATATCAGAAGCGAAAACGAACTTGAGATTGGTGTGGAATAAAACACAGTGGTGTGAAAATTCGCCATACCCTGTTTTTCGCACGAGCTGTATTCGTGGTTAGGAAAGGCAGCTGCTGCTGGTATTAAAAGCAAAATTGTGTATTTTGCTGGTTCAGTTTCAAGCTTGTCAAAACATGTTGCTGTGGCTATCACACTGCATGGTACTGTTTGGGGAGCTAGGTACAGTACCATCATTTTTGTTTACTTCTCGGGGGGGGGGGGGTGTGCTGTTGGGGGTCGTAATTTCATTTCAAGCTTTTTGTTCCATGCATTGTAGTTGCTCCGAGGTAAACCTGTTGTCTAGTTTCTCTCGAGCTCACAGCTCCATTTTGGGGCCAGTACAGCTGTCTGTATGCAGCCATAGGTCTACATTTCAGGTGTGCTGGGAGTTTTATTTCCGCTGATGCAGTCAGGTACGTGCCATTTTTTTACGGGTTTTTGTACGATACGAATCTGAAGTGAAAAGGCATTCGAAATAAGACCGTTATGCACAAACGGAAAAATCATAAGCAGTGCCAAGTTACTGAAAAAAACTTTGAACCTTCTCACCTTCGATCAGGATAAAGAACTAGGAGTTACAGCTATATGCCATCCTTTTCTCATTCCCCATACGTGCTCTGTGAATGCACCATACCTCATAAGTGCGTGGCGTAAATTGACTGGTGGAAGAATTTACAATTTACAGTTTATAGAATTCGATGATTGTAGCCGAGCCGAATGCTTGAAACTTACAGGTTAAGCTTGCGAAATTTTTTTGGGCTAGGGATTTGAAATGGTGATGTAATCACCGACTAAAGGGGCATCGGCGTTCAGGCTTCTCTGCAGTGCACAGCGACACAGGCAGAGGCCCCAGTGATTTATTTATTGGTACATACTGTCAATCCCATATGGGATTATAACAGGAAGGGCATAAGTTGAACAGTCTAAAGCACAATAAGGCAAGCAAGCATAATACAAAGGTAAACACTCAGCGTTGTGGGGGTAAGATGTTTAACAAGAACTCAAGAATAGAAGTAAAGGGGTATAAACTTTCAAATGGACGGAACAGAAAACAGTAATCATGGAACAGAACAGACACTGGAAGCCAATGAATCAATATTTTAAAAATAATAGTCAAAAATGGAAGGTAATGCAACGGAAGAACATATAGAAAAGCGCACACAATGAACACGATTTGTTCCTGACTGGAAGGCGGGTACATATGAAAAAGTACGTCAAGCATTTATTCCGTACCCAGTTGGTGTTCGACGAGGGCTACAAAGGTATTTAATGATGAGCAGCTTGTGATGGTTGCGTCAAGGGTATTCCATTCGCGTATGGTTGGTGGGAAGAATGAGTGTTTAAAGCAGTCGGTCCGGAAAGTGTACTCGTTTAAAGTATGAGAGTGCTTATGGCGTGTGGGCCTGGTATTTGTAAAGGATAAATATTTGGAAGTGTCAATATGCAGCTGATTATTGAGCAACTGGTGCATGAATCTAAGACGTGCTAGTTTGGCTCTCTTCTGCAAGGTAAGCATACCAGCTTTATGGAGTAGGTCAGTTGGTGAGTCAGTTTGGCTATATTTATTAAAAATGAATCTGATGACGTGATGAAGTGATGACGTCACGTACGGAGGCGCTAAGTTTCCAGCGAAGAAGTGGTTGTTTCAAGGATTAAAAAGAATGCCGTCGAAGGTGAAGCTCATGAAGCATTGCTTGGCGGCATCGGAAGACGCATGGCGGCATGTAGACGAAGGCAGCGGACATCTGAAATTTCGCCAGTTTTGACGTCATCACGAGTTTCCCCGCAGTCGTCCAGCACAGTGAGGAGAAGCCTGAAAATCGTGGTTTTAATTGGTGACTGCATCGCCATTTTAACTGCTAGCGCAAAACTACTTTGCACGAATTACTGAGGAGCTTCTCGAGTAACCTCGAATTGTCAAAAAACCATTTCACCTTCCCTTTAATGTGATGCTGGCAGGAGAGAGGCCAAAATGTATTGATTTTTGTGTGTGGCTTACAGTTTGGGCTCTTGACTGGTATAAACACAGTTTATGGTGCTTAAGGACTTCTTGCGGAAGTCAGTGATAGTTATGATGAGTAGCATGATGTAGCAGAGTCAGTGTATAGTGATTTCCTCTCGACGGTTTCTACTACATAAGTTAGCATTTCAAGCATGAAGGAAATTGCTTTGAAAGCTAAGAATATCCAACCATGTGTAAGGAAATCACAAAAAACATGTCTGCACAGTTCTCAGCTTTCACTGTGCAAGTTCACAAGACTGATGTAGCTGTGTCTGAAGATTATTTCAAGCTAAAGGATGCCAGAAATGCTTTCAGATAAGAATAATGAACTGATTGTAATTACTCTTGTGTGCGTATTTGTACATTTGAAAAAATAAGCTTTGCAAGCTACTTTCAAGCGCTGCTTGCTTTGGAGTCATTATTTGGATTCAAAGTAATTTGGTCAAGAACAGTTTCGATGAAAGGGAAAACTCGGTGTCTTATGGTAGAGACAGTTAAAAGACCATTGACCAGGGAAGGTTAACAGTAGAAATAAAGAAGGCGGCATTTTAGTACAGTGCTGAAAACTACACAAGACACCTGTTGCTTCAAATGGGAGTTTTTTTTGTTTTTTTTAGAGCGAAAGCAGTACTTCACTAGGTCTAACCGGCTCATCGAGTTTGTGTGAAGCTTGACCTTGGGAATGACCTGGGCCAAACTATAAACTATTACTGCTACTGGGATTGGAACCCGCGGCGGCACGAACAGATAAGCTTTGCTGATCGCTCCACGAGAGCACTATGCTATCGCCGCAGCCGATCACGGCACTTGTCAAACTAACGTACACTCCTGCTGTGCATTGCACATCGCCGTCTTTACTAAACCAATACTACTATCGAACTAGTTCATATACGCACTCTGGCACTGTGCATCGCACATCGTTGTCTTCATCAACTTACACTGCTATCAAATTTGTGTCGTCGACAGGCGTTCAGACGAACCAGCAAAGCAGAACAGTGAGCCTACAGAGACCTAGAGCACTAGGCTATCGCCGAAGCCAATTACGCGTCGCGTTAAACTGCAACACATTCTCGCGCTGTGCATTGCGCATCGTTGTTGTCTTCAGCAAATACTACTGTTCAACTGATATCATCGCCAGACGCGCTGACGACCTAGCGAAGCAAAGCGATGAGCCCACAGAGCCTGAGACGCCGGCAGAGCTGCTCTCAAATTTAACATTAGGGAGAATCTTAATTGTCCTTAGATTTTTTTTTAAGGCTCATAATCCATTCTCATTCCTGTCATGCCTCTGTCTATAGAGTTATAGACAAAAGTAAAATACGGTGTTGGGCTAGTTGATTGCACATACCTTGAAGTAGATAGCCAGAAACAGACGACCACAGAGAGGGAAAAAGACGCAGATAAACGCTTGATCTGTGTCATTTTTTTCATCCTCATGGTCATCTGTGTTGCACTATTTCACTTTAAAAAGGCGTCGTGGGCAAAGGTTAATGGAATGCGGG
Organism: Amblyomma mixtum; assembly: GCF_055824585.1. Taxonomy (NCBI): domain Eukaryota; kingdom Metazoa; phylum Arthropoda; class Arachnida; order Ixodida; family Ixodidae; genus Amblyomma; species Amblyomma mixtum. Next base: position 79,168,601 of record NC_143012.1, on the reverse strand, counting down.
CTGGCGGAAAAATAAATCTGATTCTGCGTAGCCGCGCTGCCTAGGCAGCGAGTATTAGATACTTTTGGCAAGTACCACCCTCTGCTACCGTCTACTGTAACCGCGCGCCGCCACTGCGCATGCGCAGTTCGTCCCTAGGGCGCTAGATGGCGCTAGGTGCCGGCCAGCTGCGCGCACGCCTGCCGCGTCGGGACCAATCGGCGCGTGCGCACTGGCGGTGCGCTGTAAACGGCAGCGGTGGCGACACCTCGCTGTGCTAAAAGCCTCTGGTCCTCCCGTACGATCGAGCATGCATGTCTCCTCATATGCTTTTGGGCTTCTCATATCCATGTCTGTAAAGCTCTTGCTTTACAAACATAGAGCCCAATTAATGGATTTACCGCTCAAACGTATGCCATAGAGGACCCTTGCAGCAGCTGTGGAAGTCCCAATTTCTGAGGAGCTGTGGGGACCTGAGTGCCTGCCACCTTCTAGAGATTTGGAGCCACAATACAGGGTATCCAGCGCATTCCGTGTGGGCTGTACATTTTTAAAATTTTGACCAGGGCTGTGTGTACCGCCCTTGCCAAAGGTAACCAGGCAATGGGGTTTTCTTCTCGGCCATATAGTGGATTTCTTAAGGCACCCCTAAAAACCAAAATGTCTCGAAAGGTGAGGACAAGCTTTCTTGATCGTTACCTCACACATATTTAGAGAGTAATTGATGCCTTAAACATGGCTAAGAAACAAACTCCGTCGCCTTTTAGTACTTTTTGACGAAAGGAAGTGGCGCAGTAACAGTTCCATTTCTCGGTGGACACCTCAACCGCGCCGTGAGGGAGGGGAGAAAAGTGGGAGTGAAAAAGAAAGAAAGGGGTGCGGTAGGGGAGTTTTCCTGAATAATTTCGATCAACTGGGGATCTTTAACGCGCACTGGCATCGCACAGCACACGGGCGCCTTTTGCGTTTCGCCTCCATCGAAACGCGGCCACCGTGCTCGGATTCGAAGCCGTGTACGACTCCGTTGCCTAGTTGCTTTTGACAAAGACTGCACATTCCAAAGACAGGTGGCAGCGCCTCCCAGCCCCTCGCTCACACAACAATCTAGAGCTGGCGCAGAGGTCGTGGCTTACGCGTTCAGGCACTCTGGACATGCGGAAAGGGGGCGACTGACGTAATCGGATCTCATTTCGCTTTCGCGAGCTTTTCCTTCCGCTTCTCGTCCACTGCCACACCGTGCTCGCATTTTTCTCTTTTGCCTCAGTGGCGCAGCCGTTGTTGCTGTCATGTTTACGTAACACTACGGTCGCACAAGAAAGAAAAAAATATTGGAGGGGGGCACTTAAGCTCCGCCTTAATGGTATGACGCGATAGACTAATAGGTTAATCCCCATATATGCAGAAGATTCATAGATCCCTGGGAATCGTCACGTCTGTCCTAGCGCGTTGGTGCATCGGTTAAGCGATGCGTCACTGCCCTGCGATGGCAGGTGCTGCCTTCGGTGAGCCTTGTGTGACTCAGGTTGCTCTTCCCGAGCGACCAATCCCTAATTTAACTGCCACCTGCCACAGCGGGCAGTTAGCTCACTATCCGGTGGGGGGGAAGGTTGTGATGGCGCCTCAAGGTCACGTGACCTTATAGGTGGCCCACCTGCCTCCTAGGTTGCTCTCTGGGAACCACCTGCCACAGCCTTGCCCGAGATTTTTCGCTCACAACCCCTACAACACCGACAACGCCGACGCCGGATTTTCTAGGTAACGGGGTCTTTAAAACGCTGTCGTGTTAAAACAGTTAACTCGTATCTGAATACGTTTAAAAGTGGCATAATATGAGAGACAGCTGTTTTGTTCGCGCCAGCTGTCCACTTTGCCACTCGATCCCACTTAGTTGGGGGCGAGTCATATGTGTCCGCACCTACCTCCGCGGCGGTCGTGCATTTCAATGGAGTGGGGGATAAGGACCTTTGTTCGCCAATGAAAATCGCACCGTAAAAACGGGTTAAGAAATAGTAACAGCTAGAGCCTTAAAAGTAAATAAAACGCTGTAAAGGGACAGCTAACGCTACGCCCACAAATACGTAATCTGCTCGGTTTACTTCCGGTTGGCACACTCGTTCGCCCGCAGCGGTCAGACTAAAGGGAAGGCAAATGACGCGATACCGTCTGCAGTCCGCACGTGTACCCGCGTACCTACCTGCTTCGTCTACGTACTTCATTGCAAATTTTTCCGGCAGTTACAGGGTGTGACGTTGCATGGAGAGCCAGCAGAGTGCCTCACTCATGACGTCACGCAAGCAATACGACATCGTTAGGCAGGATTCGCCTGAGGAACTGGTAGCAGACGTAGCCGCAAGCCGAGGGAATGTGAATTTGTCAATTATCTGCCCGCTTTTACTTACTAGTTCGCGTTATGAATTCTGAATAAATTTTACACACTGCGCGCATTTTATAGCCCCCTTCAAAACCGTTTCATGGGCCCATTAAAGAACCTCAGAAATACGGAGCCCTCTACTGTAGCGCCTCTTTTTATTTTAATTTTTTTTCGTTTCCTTATTTATTCCCTTCGTCACGGCGCAGTTTAGGCGTCCACCGAGTAGTGAGTTACTACACATTTCCTTTCCCTTTACCATTGTGCAAGGAAGGAGTGCCTGCAATGTGGCTTTGCCGCACTATGGGTCATCTTGCGGCAGAGCCAGCTTTGCCGAAGACGTTTTGCTTCGCACTGGTGGCCCAGGGCGACATTAACGGTGCACTGAACTGAATTCTGAGTTCATCTTTTCATCGCGGGAACTCTATCTACACGCTTCGAGCATTCTTAGAAACTGAATTATTATCCTGTGTGGCCGATTTCACTATTAAATCGGATAAAACGACCCGGCTCCCGCCATTTTTTTAACTCGCCTCGGAGAGTGGGAGGAGTCAACTAATCTCCGTGCCACACGGACAGATTTAATGCCATTAAGTGCTTACTGTCTTAAGTTTTAATGGCATTCGTGCGGTGCCACACGCATAAATTTATGCGGTGCCACACGCATAAAAAGCCTTACTGCCATTCGCGACCTACTGAGTTCGTCACAACTCCTTCGCCCGTGCAATGCGTACTCTCGTTCCCATTCCACACGCAGAAAAGCATGCAGCTTTGTTAGTAACAACTGCCTAACCAGTAGGAAATGGTTAATTCTTAACTTTCAGTCAGATGAGGCATCTATACCGCGTTTTCGATGGGAAGAGCGCCATTTTAACCAGCCTTTTTGACAGGTAGTCTCGACTTGTGTGCTGACATGGGAGTTTTTGGCTACTTTTTCGACTTGTAAAGCAGGAACAGCCGTATTTTCTGGAAAATCGTTTTTACATTACATTTGAACAACATTCGCGATATATTGTGCTCATTAGCAATGTTTATATTCAGACGAAACTTTTGACTACCTTGCAAGCGTTATTGACATCGTCACTTTCGATAATGACATTAAATGTGGACGTGTAGCGCTAACTCCGAAAATAATGGCATTAACAAACTTAAGCCTTTAAGCATTTACTGCCATTTCTTGTGCGCGTGTGGCACGGGTAAAACATAGTTGCCATGGCCAAAAGCACGCGCGGAATGCCTTTCAGCCAATCACGTGGCGGCTTGCCGCTCTGCCGTAGGCGGAGTAATACGTGGAGTGATCTCCGAAAATGTGTGGTTTGCTGGCCGGACTATGTTGAGCCGGAGCAGACGTTAGGACGCATCACCCCTGCGGCCATGGGCGTCCGGAGGGGGGGGGGGGGGGGCAAGGGGGGGCGGCTGCACCCCCCTGGAAAATCACTCACTCGAACCGTGAGTGATGGCCGCACGCCAGGGGCGGTGGTGCGCTCAGTCAAAAGGGTAAAAGCAGCCCCGCATGGTCACATCTGCGAAATGCCGCGTCCGGGCGTGCGTCGTTCCGCCGTTTTCAAACCACGCCATCGTTAGCTCTACTGAAGGGCGACCTGTTCCAGACATACAGCGGCACCGGCGAGCATGTGTTTCGAGCCGCCTTGAGATGGGTGTCTGTTTCTTTGATCTCTAGAGAGATAGCGACACGGAGGCAGACAGTGCACGGGGCATCTTGTTTTCGCCTATCGTTACGCCGGTCACCGATGAATTCTTAAGGAGGGAAGGTAAAATCAGCCGTGTCTACCCCCGCTTTGTCGGGCTGCTCAGGGGCAAGCGGGCGATGAGTTGGCGCCGCCGCCGCTCGCTGTCTCCTCCGATCCACGGGTAGCGCAGTTCGGTAGAAGCGCAGCTTTCAGAATCTCCGGCAAAGGGGATTAGCTGCTTTTGTTCACGGCGACGCAGTCTCCCGAGGCGCCCCCACACCAGCGTTCTTTGCGTCTTCTGCGAAAACCAGCGCCTTTGGTCAACGCAGCCCGATGGCGCCTGCCTGGCTCGCCTGTCACCTCTGGCTGGGCCTCAAATCACAACAGCGCCCATGTACTGTGCGTGTCAGTGCATGGTAAAGAGACCCAGGTGGTCGACATTACCTGGAACTCTGTACTACTCCATCCCTCATAGCCTGAGTCGTTTTGGGGCTCTGAACCCCATAAAAACACAAAAACAAATTTTCCGACTGGAGTGGCGAGTGTCCCTTCCCCTCGGAAGTTGCGCGGCGTTCCTTTCACCCCCAAAGTGCGCATTCGGGGATACTGCGGCAAGTAAGCCCTTGCACGTGTGCGCGCCTCTGTGTTTGTGCTTGGGTGTTTTTAGTGGCCGGTTGTCAGCGAAGCTGAGAACAACCAAGACAGCGGACGAGAAAACGACGAGCGGAGAGCAGTGTGTGTGCGGTTGCTCGACTGTGCGGATGCGCAAGCAAGATGGAGCGAGGTGTATGAAGCTGCGAGCGTGCATTTATCTTGTAAATAAGTTTTCGTTGTATATATAGTCATCTTTTGTTTTCAACGTACGCGTTCAACAGTTTTTCCAATCAATGTGTATGATGAGTGTGCACCGAGAGCGTGTAATGAAGCACAGAAGTGAATTTATCACACGTGTAATTACGCAATTCGCCCAGAAAAATCCGAGGCGCCTACAGTTGCTGTTCAAGGAAGACTGACTGAGTGACTGTAGTTGCGTGTTTGTGAACATATTGTGCTGTGTGCTGGTCATCAATCCGGGTGAGTCGAGAACCCGTATGCAGCAAAACTGAGCACTCTTCTCCACGAAGTGATATAGCATCTTTTTGCATTTTTATTAATTTTAGTTGTTTCTTCGTTGATAAACTCCAATGTACCTCTCCTAGCCGCGCTTTAATTTGCTGTTTGTAATTTTTCTTTCATGTGTGCATTTTGTTTAATTTTTATTTATATATAAATAAATAAATTTACTCCGCAAATAGCGCCTTTCTGCTACGAACATACCCCCCCCCCCCCCCCCCCCCGGGGCACCAACGGGCCCCCCCCCCTGCAAAAAATTCTGCGGACGCCCTTGCCTGCGGCAGAATACGAGGAGAAAACATAGTCCACTTGCTTAAACTTGTTAATTCGGTGATAAGTTCTCTGAACTACAAATGTAGTGGCTTGAGGAAACTATTACGTCACGTCCAGAAAGAGTAATAACAATTACTTTGGATGTATTCACGACTTATAATATTTTAATTGGCCATCAGCGAGTGATTAGGTTGAGTCTCCCAAAAACAAATAGTACGTGCTTATTAATGCGAAATCATTGTATTGCTCATCAGTAAAAAAATCCAGCGTTCCGTCCAAGAGGAACGGACCGAAAAGCCACGTGACCTCATGACGCCATCGACAGCGCCTATATTATCAGGAAAGAAAGAGAAAGAAAATTTCTTCTAATTGGGTTTCGAACCCAGACAGGTGCGAACACATCAGCTTCGCTGATCACGGAATTACAGTAGTACACCATCGCCACAGCCGAACACCTCGCGTGCATGCTTTCGCATTCACAGCGCGTAAGTAGTCTTTAGTGCCCTCTGTAATTTTGTTTTGTTTCTGTGGGCTTAATTAGTACATAAGTTGAGTGCAACTGAAGCTACTTACTCGTGGAAACCACCCAGAAAATAAGAACGAGAACGAATTTTTCCAGAACGCTCTCTATAGTAGAATACAACTTAAAAAAACAGCAGTTGCTAACACTGGGCCGTGGTCTGCGGCGTCCTGTATTACTCCGCTGGCCAATCGCAACAGTAAACGAAATCAGCTTTTTAATGTTTGACTATATCCAACAATCCGCGCATCAAAATTCTAGAGCTAATAATTTTTTTCTTGTGATAAGCTTCTTGTTTAGGAAACAAGAAACGTTTAAGCAGCGGACTACTTTTTCGTCGTGGAGGAATTCTGTGCGCGGAGGCTGAATGTGGGCGGAGCTTCACTGCAGACTTAAGTTGTATCCGACTATTGAACACGTTTAAAGGTGCACTAAAGAGCATTTCTGAAATATCACGTCACGTTCATGTTCTAGAAAGCTTGTACCGATCGAAAAATAGGTTGGCATCTGGCTTCTAGGGTGATGCTATCGACACCTCCACTGGCCACTAGCTGGGTCAATAGCTAAGTTGTGTTTTTGGCTGTTGTCGTAATGGCCACAGAGCTTGAAAACTGTAAAGAAGTGACGTAAAAACGTGTAAACGTAAGGAAGAAGCGCCTTTAAGAAGGCTTTGCCGCATAGTATTTTTGTGTGCGGCAAAGCCAGCTTTGCCGAAAACGTTTGTATTTCCTGCGAACTTTTTTTTTCACTGATAACTGGCGAGCTCAGAACGTAAATTTGGATTGTTTGTGTTATCCTTGTAAGAGATTAGCTGCGCTAATATTTTTACTATGGGCTGACAAAACGTTTTGCTGCGGTCGAAAATTGCAAGTGATTTTTAAATTTCTGCCCATGGAAAGACACATCTGCCTTATTACAGTGCTTGCAGTTTTTAATTGGTGAGCAAGCGTGAATAGAACCTGCTTCACGGCTAGCTTGAATGGCCTTCCAGTCTGGCCACCGTAACTGCAGATGTGTTCACTGCGAGGCTGAAAACTTTCCATACTAGTACATAGCGCTGCAATGTTGGTTTTGTGCACTCTTGTTCATTTCTTAAGCCGTTAAGAAGTTCTCCGAACACTGCCGTCGCAAGTTTCGAAAACGAAACACGACGCCCAAATAAAGACAAAGAAATCCGGTTAGTTTCGCTAGCAGGCGTCCAGAAGATTTGTACTTTTCCTGTACTGCCATTTGATCCCGTGCAAGGCGCTTCTTATGCCGTTCACAGGTGTCTACAACTTGGCTAGTAGCGGTTACTTTCCTTCCTCGCACATCGATGTCAGCATTGCTTTCTTGCTGTAAAAGCTGCGCGTCATTTTATGCTGTTGCACTAGTAAGGTTGCGGCCCCCAAAATCTGTTTGCGCAAAGTTCCACAACCAGTGAGTAAAATAACACGATGCAGTGAAGGCGAACACGTCAAGCAATCAAGACACCGAGGCTCGCACGCACTGACAGGACTAGCGCATTCATAGTGGGCATACCGGACTAGCCCCAGAGCTCGCCACGAAAGTAGCCAGCGTCACCGGGGGCGCACAATCGAACGCAGCTGACGTCACGTGCGCTGGCATCCTGTAGTTCCAGTCCACCACTAACGAAAGCGGTCTATTTCGGTAAACAGCAAACGCACCTTTGAGAAGCACCTGATGGGAGCAATCAAGCGTGCGCACCCTCTCTCAACCATAAACGATCAGGCGCATCAGAATTCACTTGCAACTATTATTCGTCCTGTGGTCAGTTTTTCTGCCCGCAGGTGACGCAACAATCATCATGCGTCCCATCATCTAGGGCCTTGGCTGCGATGAGCTTCGCAAAGTTTTTCGGCGTCCTGATCACGTCGAGAGGCGGCGCAGCAGCGCCGATACGGGCTCACGCAGGCCCGTGACGTCACAGCGTTAACCGCCCGGCGAGCAGACGACGCAGCGCCGTCGGAAGCGGCGAAATCGAACGCCTCTGACGTCACAATCGCGCCGCTGCGCCTGGAACGACGTGGGGGGAAAAGAAAGGGAAAGCGCGGTCGGAAAAGGGAACGCGCCCCGGCTCTCCGCGGAAGGCGGAAGGCCGTCCCGGCAGCCATGGCGTCGAGACGCTAGACGCTCTGGACCCCGGCGGATTTTTTGCGCGTTCTCGGCGCTTGGAGCCGCACCGGGCGATGGGGCTGGGCTGGGAGTGCGCCTACGCCGAACCGGGAACCAGGTGGGTCTCCTTGCTTCTCCCGAACGCCTTCCCGGGCACCGCAGAAGCCCGGGGAAAAAAAGGTTTTCGTTTCCCCCGTATTCCCGGCGAGCCATTAGAGTGGATATCGTGGCTCCCTCCTCGACGCGGCCGCGGTTTCGACGTCGGCCGCCGCGACGGCACGCAAGGAGCGAGTGGAGATGGAAAAGGGGGAGGAGGAAAGAAAAAGTGCAGAAAGAAAAAAGAACGTTCACACAGCGTAGCGAGAGGGAAGCGAGCTTGTTGGAAGTGTGCAGCCCCGTAGGGTTTGGCGGGGAGAGGGGGGCGGGTTCTGCCCATGCTTGCGTGTGTGCCTTTGGCTCGCTAGGAAAGGCATGGATTACCGAAAGGCCTGACTGCATGCTGTACGTGTGTGTGGGGGCCACCGGAAAACCCGCACATTTGGCGAAGCGAAGCTTCGGCGTGCTCACCGAAGGCTCTTCGCCACGAGCACTACCTAATAGTCCTTCCCGGCCACGCCGGTATGAATCGGCGCATACACCTCCGCTCGTACCGGCGATGCAACGGTGCTCCGAGCAGCTAAGATGGACGGAGCCTTTTCGCGGGGGAGCGCGCGAGTGTTTTTTTTTCCCTCTTACACACCTTGCACACCTTTCTGCGACGACGGAATCCTGGCCACTTGTTCAAGCTTCTCCGGGTCCATCTTTTCTATGGATTTTTTCTTTTTGCCTAGTTTCAGCGGGACCGGAGTTGAAAGAGTAGTTTTCTGTGCTACTTACCGGTCTATAGCGGAAGCTAACCGGAGATCTTAGAGAGAGAAGAAATGGAATGAACCTGCAAAGAATTACGCAGACAACGTCGCATTAGTTATACGTTTCTCGACCTCGGCCGAATCCGGCGAAGATGCGCTGAGAGAGGGTCTTTGTGCGCTGAGCGAGCACCCACTGTAAAAAAAAAAAACGAAACAAAACAGAAACAACGTAAATTGGGAGGAAATGATGGGGAGATGGAAAGGGTGGCTATAGGGACGGGAAGCCGTGGAGGGAAGAATAATGTCGACCCGACCTTACGAGCTTGTCGAACACGGCCTCACTGATACGTGGTTCGTTTTTTCCTCGTGATAAGAAGCGTTTGTCCGTCCCCCTCTCACAGGCTCATTGTCTCTCTCGCCTTATTTTTTTTTTGTTTCGTTTCTCGTTCACCGAAGCCGTCGACGCGCTGATTAGGACGCAAGCGAGAGCAATTAGCGTTAAACCGGCAACGAAGGGCGCGCCGCAATCAATTATCGCCTATGCGCGAAGCGGAATTTCGACGCGTCTTCGCTCTACGAGCCGCCTCACTCCCCGTGACGGAGGTGAGTGTTTAAACGCGCAACTACGAGATTCGTCGCCAGTTCAAGGCCGTGAAACTTCTAATACTTACCAAAAAAAAAAAAAGAAAAATAGAACCTAACGGAAGCAGAAATTTAGGTTGTCCGCGTTACCTTCGCGAAGCCTTTGAATTTATGCGGTGCTATTTGGCCCACGCAAAATTTTCGCGCCCGAAACGAAAATGTCTCCAGCGTGTTTCATTTCACCTTTTCTCATAGAGCATTAATGAGCCAAGCGTAAGGCTTTCTGCAAACCCGCCACGGTGGCTCAGTGGTTATGGTGCTCGGCTGCTGACCCGAAAGACGCGGGTTCGATCCTGGCCACGGCGGTCGAATTTCGATGGAGGCGAAATTCTAGAGGTCCGTGTACTGTGCGATGTCAGTGCACGTTAAAGAACCCCAGGTGGTCGAAATTTCCGGAGCCCTCCACTACGGCGTCCCTCATAGCCTGAGTCGCTTTGGGAGATTAAATCCCATAACCCAAACCAAACCTTAACATTAGTAAAAATGAAGATAGTTGGCGCAGAACAGCCTATATTTGCACTGGCCGGCTGCTATATGAACTAGGTTGCGGATAGATGGAAGGAAGCCTTGGCTACATTAGTGCGCTCCTAAGTGAGGCCGCATTCGTCTTATTGTTAGGTTTGGTCTGGTTTATAGGGTCCAACGTCCCAAAGCGATTTTCTTTTCGTTAGTGCTATGCTAGCACTCGGTGATATACGCATCGCTTGCGACAAGCGGCCATGCGGCGAGATCCACAGTTTCATTTCATTTCATTTATTTCATCCTTAAGGGCCTGAGGGCATTACATAAGGAGGGGCTACAGCTGGGGTAAATACAGGTACAAGCATGATGAAGGCATGGACAATTAACACAAACACTACTTCGCTTATTCTTCAGATTTTGCTTTTTCAGAAATAAAGAAAAAAACGCAACCAAAATTACAGTCGTTGCGAACATCCGCTAGTTTTTAAGTGCACACATATTATTCTTCCACTGGGCAGTATGGATACTGATGCAATCTAATTCGATCGACTACAGACCGTCTGGCTTGCTGATGATGTACCGAACATGTTTTACTTTCTAGAATTGTGCGAACGCAAAGTGGGTTTTGTGCGGACTCGCAATCGTCTTTCAAAGTGCACAATATATGGCGATTACCATTTTTCTTTGCATTTTAGAGTGCAGTAAATGTAAATGGCGCTCTTTCAATTTTTGTGCATAGAAATGGCCAGAAGTGTGGCTTGCCGCCTCTCGAGCAAGACAAACTGCATTTCTTATTCCTTTCCATTTTCGACATCATCACCGTATGTTGTGTTACGTTATCCACAGTTGTTGTGGAAAACACTGTATAATTACTACGCGATCACTTTGAACAGCGATACATAAGTGCAACGACTCCATCTAAGCTCTACTCAAAACGACCAACGTCCCACAGCACATAAGTAGCTATTTTATTTTCACGTTGTCCTAAGGGGTGTACTCGGGGAATATATTTGTATTTTTTTCTTTTTACAGTGAGAGAGAGAGAGAGAGAGACCAAGAAATACGCGAGTGCTTTTAAGCATTAGCGAGGCAAATTTAGAGAAAATCCCAAAAACCAAGGAAGCCTTTCATAAGGGTGACGAAGCCAGCAGATGATGACAGACGCCCGCATGGGATATGGTACTTGTCATTTTTCGCTTTAATGGCAAATTTTGTAAAAGCAAAAATATTTAGTAATAAGATCACGGCCACTATGAATAGCTAGAAACCAGATGAAACTGCTTCGACATTTAAGAACCTAATCAAATAATTTTTTACCCTCTTCTTTTTCTTTTACTTCAGACTACGTAACGGGAAAAAACAGAAGGAAATGCTCTATCTGAAATTTCAATTGTGCTCAGAGTTCTGAAAGTAAATTCATTAGGTTTTCGTTTTATTCTCTAATATTTTATCTCTCTCCCTCCTTTTTAATCTTGGTGAGACAACTCCCTGAACATAGGAACTCTGTCCCGTTGATACATTTATTCATTCTCATTGTAATCTTCAACATGATCAGCTATGCATTATCGTCAATGCGATACGCCTAAACATCGAAACAGAGCACTGTATTCATTCGAATGTTAACTGATTACGAATGAAATCAGGCTGTCTGAGCTGAAGACAACAGCCGCTTCTCAAGTGAAACATCTCGAAGAATCCTGGTGCGCCCCGCCACCTTATCAACAGAGCGAGGCCTGCCGAAATCATGTCTGTTTTACGATAGTATTTGTTGAAATTCGGAATGGTTAGTTGAATTCTCGCTCCACGCCTGAGTATACTATCTTTGATCATAACTATAAGCTGTCCACCCTCGGTCATGGCCATCTGTACCGCATAATTTCGGACCCATTTCCCCATCATCATCATCACCTATTCCATCCTTAAAATGCTGCTGACGGGATATTACATAAAGCCGCCGTGCTGGCTCAGTGGTTATAGCGTTCGGCTGCTCACCCGAAAGACGCGGGTTCGATCCCGACCGCGGCTGTCGCATTTCGATGGAGGCGAAATGTTAGAGGCCGGTGTGCTGGGCGATGTCAGTGCACGTTAAAGAACCCCATGTGGTCGAAATTATCCGAAGCCCTCCACTACGGCGTCCCTCATAGCCTGAGTCGCTTTGGGACGTTAAACCCCATAAACCATGGGGGTACGTAACAAATGCTCAGATCATGAATGTATTCATTCACGTCAGTATTTTATCGCCTTAAATTAAGAATTACTCAAAATAACAACGAGCTCAAGAAGGTACGGATTCACGTCAGTAGTTCGTGCTCATAAATTAGGGATTTGCTAAAGAATGAAAAGACGAACCTGCGGAGGTATTTCATTTACGTCAGCAGTTTATCGTCCTAAATTTAAGAGTTACGTAAAATACTGAAACCCATGAAGGCGTACATTCATGTGGGCAGTCTATCTTCTTAAATCAATGGTTACTAAAGAAATAATGAATCCAAGAATGCATTCATTCACGCCTGTAGTTGGTCGTACTAAATTAGAATTCACGTTAATAAACGACGAGGCTTAAAAAGGGATCCATTAACGTCAGTACTTAAACGAGCACGCGAAAAACGCTTCAGAGGTATGCGAGGGGGCGTCTTCCGAGCTGCCATATGTCGGTATCCCGGTCTCGGTGCCGGCGCTGTGTACATGGTGTAACGACCTCGACTCAGGGTGCGTGGGCGTGACGGGGAGCGCGGGGATCTCGCAACTGGCGCCGCTCATTTCTGCGCTGGAAATTGAGCGTGGGCGGCCGACGCTATAGACCGGCGTGTGTGTGAGCAGCGCTGACGTAAACGGCGCGTCGCGTCGCGTCCTGTTTGTTTTCTCTCTCTCTTTCTTTCTATTATTATCGTAGACGTCTTGTTAGGCTTCAGGATCGCGAGACCCCCGCTATATGCGAGCGTTGAGGCTCAGTTTTGAAGGCTGACCTTCAAAGGCTCGCTTATTATTACGGCCTGCAGAAGAATGGTCCGTTTCTTTTTCTTTTTGTAGATTTTCTTTCTCGGACATGCTCGGAGTGCTATAGACGAAGACGACTGCGTTCGTAGTCGGTCGTATGGGGTCCAATATTTCAAGGATCTCTGATTGTGTGTGTCGTTAGTTTATTGTACGATGTTTCTCATGGCTTTAGGACGACATTAATCGCTCAACCGTTCGTGTTGTCTTTAACTCCGTATTTATCGGTATAAGCAGCGCACGTCTATGAAAAAAAAAAAATAAACACCAGTCCGTCTACTGGACAGCTGTAAGGTGTCTTGCCGAGATGAACAAGCCGTCTTGTAGACGCCTCATCCGACTTCTGAAGCAGTTACTGAATGTTTATAAGACGTCCTGACAAGATGTGCTAGACATTTCTAGACGTTTTGTAACATTTTCTAGCCAACTTCTACATTTTAGCAAATGCTCGCACTTTTCTGAGCTACAAGACGCTTTGAAAGATTATTGTGGATATCTCGAACACAAGTTACAGCTGTCTAGAAAGGTCTTAATAGTTCTGAATCGTGTTTGTGGATGGAGCTTTGTAGATTTAGTAAGTGCCAGCACATGGAAAAGTGGTGTATAGACAGTCTATTGACTTCTTATAGATTCTTTTGCCATCCTAAATATATTTCCTACAGTCTGTTCACAGTCTATAGACTCACTATAGACTGTTTCTAGACAAAAGTCTACTAAAAGTGAATGGTCATAAATCTATAGATTATCTATAGCATTTGTATAGCTTATAGACTGTTCTCTAGGATTTGTCTACGAACAGCCCACAGACTTACCGACAAAATTCTATGGACACTGAAAAAATTGCGCAGAAAAAACGAGGACAAGGCACAGACAGTCTATGGACAGTCTATACATTGTCTGAAGAAATTTTCGTAAGAAACACGCCTTCCTGGTGCTGTGGATTGAAGAATAGCATGGCCATCTGACACAAACGGTGCTCGCTGATCCTTAAAGAAAGAAAAAAAAAACATCAAGATTCACTCTCCCATGATGTCTGCTTATTGTCTCCTATAGCTGTGCATTACCTGTGCATTACCTCAACACTCTCCGCTAAAGAATGCCTTGTCCGATTTTTGCGTTCTAACAGAGTTCCGTGTAGTGGGACAGGTCGAACTGCAGGCTACAAGGGACAACTCTAATCGAGCATTTCAATGACCCGCCCTGCAGTCGACCTTCTGTTTCGTAGTTTGTTGTATCTCTCAAGCGAGTGTACTCCTGTATCGGGACACCTTAGCCATACAGTAGGCTGGGTTCAGAGCTCCGAGGTAAGCGGTCGCAACGGTTTCTACCAGAAAGGGATCCGAGTTGTCTCCTGACCCTAGGCGTCAGAAGAAGGGTCACGTCATTGGTGCTTACGTGGAAACTGGTTTGATGATGATTATGATTTGATTTTAGAGGAACAAAAGAGACGAATTGAAGTTGGCTTGTATTGACAGACTACCACATTGTAACAATTACGCTAGTTACACTGAAAACGGGGTTTTTATAAACCGGAAATGGCCAAAAAATGAAATACACATATCGCCACCACCGGCCGATTTCACAAGTAACATGCGATGCAGAGTTTTATGGTTACGGATCTCGGATGCTATGATACTCCACCATTCACTTCAAAACGGTGACCGTGGAGCCCTTTTTGGTGTAGACGTCTTGAGCTTCAATTGAGTGGAGTGAAAATCATTAAATCCAATTTTCTGATCAATGAATGCCTCTATTGCTGCCGGGCGAACATTGACGTACCCAGAAAGAGCCTTAGATGTTTTTTTTGAAGGGCAAAAAATGTATGTAATAGTTGTCCTCCATGCACATTTAATGGTAAATTAGAGCCGTGTCTAATGTGGTCCTAGTACGCACGAGGCGGCATCAGATATCAATTTTTCCAAGCATTTCACCTCAGAGAAAGCCAAGCACCAGACCAGGGGAACCATTTACCCAATTAAATACCGCTGGGCACCCGGCGGCACTGGGAATCGAATCCCACACACTTTACGCAAACTAGATTAGTTTTGTGTGAGTTAAACGAATGCTTACAGTGCAAAACAGAAGCGGATGGGGATATTCTCTATTTCCGAGGAGAACGCTCGGTGGTTTGTTGCACCGCCTGAACTTGAGACTGGTTTAACAGCAACGCGAGACAAGCGTTTCTCGAAGACACCCTGTGCAGTTGTCTTTGATTTTATAGCAGCAGTGTTTTGCAAGGAACCTTCATTAACTATGTGGTGGGTTTCGCACGAAGGCTTTTGAAAATTGCCTGCTTCACATATTTCTTCAAGTGAGACGTTCGTAGATCCAAAACTGTAGGAAACAAATTCCGGGTGACAATTTGCTGGTGGGTTTTTCACCAGAAATATTTTTTTTTCATGACATCCAGGCATGACACGCCGTGCGCACCTTCTAACATGAATAGGAGCGCCGATTCGCGGGACATGTCGGGACATCCGCCCTCTTCACATATCGTCTTACAAAAGCAAATATAGAAAAAAAATATACTAAGGCGTTTGCACTTCAACGTTCCCTGTCTTCAAGTCCGCTCAAAGCTAATCGGCTCGCTTAAACCGGCCCAATTTCTCTCATCGTTTAGTAAAATTAGTACATATTGCTCGACGTTCGGCTGCTGAAGCTGAAGGTCGCGGGTTTGATCCAGCCAGCAGCGGCGCCATTTCGATGGAGGCGAGATGCAAACCAAACTCCTTTGAACCAAGATTCTGATCTGCTGGTCAGAATTCGGAGCCCTCGACTGCTTCGTGCCTCAAAGACCACAACGTTATGTTACGATGTTTCTCTGGCACGCTAAATCAATCAATAAATAAACCAATCAATCAATCAATCAATCAATCAATCAATCAATCAATCAATCAATCAATCAATCAATCAATCAATCAATCAATCAATCAATCAATCAATCACATATCATGCACAGCTGTAAGAACAAATTTGAAATTAAAAAAATAATATTTCAAAGGGAATCGCGTTATGCTGGCTGAAATGAATAAAAAAGCTCGCGGACATTTATACAGGTTAGGAGGAGTCCACTTTAGAGTGCTATGCGACTGTCCAGCAGAAAAAAAAAGGGGTTTGTGTGCTCTGACTTATAATTGAACTGCTTGCAGAGCATCCGAACCGTGAAGGTTGTTTGCAGAACTTCTCAAAGCGGTATTGTTTAGAAACACCTCAGAGGTCAAACAGGGAGGTTCGACTGCGTCGTACGCACATGCCAAGAGGATAATTGCAAAAAAAAAAAAAAAAACGAAAAGAAAAATGAAAGGCCACCCCCTGGCGCCGGTGAGAATGCCGTATAGTGAGCGGGGTTTTAAATATTGACATATATGTTCGATTTCTCACTGCCCTGAGCTGGTCGCAGAAGCGGCGACTGCGCTCCCGGCCACAGTCTCGTACAAACTATCAGTCACTGAAGTTTCCGCATAGGTTAACGCTACGCACATACACACACTGTCTTTCTTCGCTCTCACGCGAACTTGGTCAGCGATAAACTTGCAGCTTTTGACCCGAGGCGTAACACCTGAGTGCTTCTCCCTCTCTTCTTACCCCCCCCCCCCCCTCCCCTCTTTTGTGGCGGTTGCTGTCGATCCATTTTAGCTGTCTGAAAACTGTCGAGCGCGTAGCTGCGAAATATGAACGGAAAACATTTTCAGCTCGATAACTTTTTTTTCTTTTTTTTTGCGGATGAAGTAATCGAAGAGGACAGGCTTTCACTTGCACCGAATTATTGATAACAGCTTGACGAATAGATCAGAGGTACCTTGAATCACTTTCCATTTTGGGCTGTTGGGCAGGAGTTTGGCGCTGGTTCGGTCCCGATCGCAGTGGCCGCATTTTGATGGAGGCGAAATTCGAATATTCCGCGGTATCTACTGAGATTTCTCGGAGCGATTAAGATACCTAGGTAGTCTAAATTGATCCGGAGCCTTCCACTGCCTCATAGATAGTTTACAGGTTTGGCAGCTAAAAACCTTTTAAACCGAACCTTCAACTTCTACGCTTCTTTCCTTTCCTGCCAATCATGTATTATAGCATACTAACTGGTTTGTTTAAACACAATATATGACGCAAGCTAACAGTCGCTGGAACCAAGAAACATAGGGGATGTCTTTTTTTGTAGTTTTTATCACTGAGGGATTAGTAAAAGCAGAAGAAAAACAACCACGTGCCACCGGTTAGATCCGAACCGACGACTGCGCCATGTGGTCGTATTTTCTTCTGCTTTTATTAGTCCCCCTTTGATAAAAACTAGATAAAGAAGACATTCCCTATGTTCCTCAGTTGCAGTGACTGTTAGCTTGCGTCATATATGTCATAACGAACACCTTTGAACATTCCTTTGTTTAAACATAATTTCACATTGCAGCTAATTTATAGCTGTCTTCGCGAATGCCACTTGTGTATCGTTTATTTTAAGCTAGTAATGAAATCATTCGTTTGTGTTAATGTTTTCGCCGTGGTATGACTGAAATACGTTTTCGTATTGATATTACTTGCGGACAGGTTTAGCTCCTCGTATAGTTTTGTTTTATCCAGAGTTCTCTGATAAAAGCATTCGCTACAGACCTTTAGTTTTCTCTTTTGCGTGCTGCTTCATGTTTTGGGGATCCAGCACACAAAGCCTCCGCTTGTGAGAAATGAAACTTCGATACTTTGCTGTTAGACATCAGGATAGAGCAAACTCAGTATAGTTCATTCACAGGTGACGTGATAGTTTGCAGCCTTCCAAATTTTGGCCGGCTCAGGTAACGGGGGTCCTCTGGGGAGTTTTTCATTTTCTATGGTTTAATAACTCTTTTCTCCATGTTCTCCGTACGCGAACGCACTACTTCCTTCCTATTTAATTCCGGTTCTCTTAGATTTTTTCCTCTCGAAAAGTCGTTTGAAAGCGTGAGACAAAAGCGGCAATTATAGGAGGGCAAGAAGGGTGAGGTCTTTTTTTTTTTCTGTTCCTCTCGGGGTTGAGGTTAAATGGGTTACAGGTCAGGAGTCTTTTCTTTTTAACTGCACTCCGAAGTTATCTCCGGCCTGCGTACTTTCAGCGAATTCATATCGTTTCTTCATTACAAGTCGTTCCCATCTCTCCCTCTCGAAGTCTTCATACGTTTTTCTCTTTCCTTGCTTTCGTCTGCTACAGAGGCGCTGTGTCGTCTGCAAGAGCGGTCCGCGCTCGCGTGACCTGCCCTCTCCTCACTCCACCGATTACGTCATTTTATTATTTTTATTTCTGTTCGCGAAATTTATACCCCTTCCCTCCCTACGACCCGCACTCGTTCCCCCAGTCTCGGTCGCCGTCAGTTTCATTTTTATTTATGGTTACTGCCGCGCGCAGCGCTGTCGCCCGCTTCGGCGAGCGTTCCGGTGGTGGTCGTCTGCTACGCATTAACTCGATCATTGCGATGCCAGCGCCACGCTCTCTCGGCCGTACGTGCTTTGGGGCCCTATGAACGTGATCGGAGGATTCGGTCTCTGCCTATGTGTGTTTGTGTGTGTGTGCACTTTCTCCTGTCTATATGAGCGCGTGTTTTGGCGTGTAACCCTGTATAACGCACACAGAAGTTGCGGCTTGTCGCTACGCGTGGCGCCTCTATCGCCATGCCGGTCATAAATTGGGAAGAACCTGCGCACTGGCAACGATGTTCCCGCGGTTAATTCGTCTTTTTTACCGCCTTAGTTACTTTACTAGCGTCTTCTGCAAAGCAACGGCCTTCATCGAAACAGGGATAAACTTTTGTAGCGTCTCTTCGCTGTGTTGGGCTGTGGGGAACGGGGTCTGCAGTGGGGAACTATACTTTCCCAATGAGGGGGAATGTAATTGCAGTCGGAAAAGGTACGTTCACTTCAAAGGGGGTAACTACGTTGCACTCGCAGTCGCCCCGTCGCCAATAGGGTTACTGTAAGGCTCCTTGAGATCTGGTAAATAAGTCTAGTCCAAGGTCATCAAAAGTGCAGAAGTTGGCCCTATTACATCACGGCCCGCGCTGTAACGCCTAGGATAGTCCGCAATGCTGCGAAAAGGACACTGCGAACAAATCTTGAGTTATTATTTTATTCAAATTTGATTGATCGGTTTTTCGTCGCTCTGCTTGCTTTCGTTCGATCGCGGATAATGAAATGTCCTTGCTGATAAATTTGGAGTTGAAAACGAATTACCTTTCCCCCTTACTCAGATTCAAACCCTTGGCTCCACGGTGACTTCGAGAGAGTACGGACTCCGTGACCGCCAATTAAAGTTAATGGCTGTGTGGAGTAGCCTCAGAGGTCGGGGAAAAAAAAGTGCTGGACGTCATTGTAGTTTGTGAAACTTGCCAGTGTCCGCGATACTTGTATTTAATGTTTGGCTTTTTTCGAGCTTATAAAAGGTCAGTTTTCAGTTATAGTTGCCTCTTTGTCAGTAGAGCACGGTAATAAATCGATACAAGCCAACTTAACCTTGTCCTAAGTGTTCCTTAGAGAGCACGCTACAGTTCTTTTACCCTGAGCCCTACGCTTCTGGCCGAGAACTAGTGCCCCTACTGTTTACCGAAGGGAAAATCAGAAGGAACGGCTGAGGGCCGCCTGGGGAGACTATATTTGGCAAACAGCTTTCTACTGCCTACAACTTGATTCAGCGCATGCGCATTCTGGACATGCGCAGTAAGCTGTACATGCGAAATCCGCCAACTGAAACGCTGCTGCCACAAACCAATGAAATTACGGCTGCACCCATAAGGGAAAATTTGAAAAGGTTCTATGCACACATGCCACAACGCGACATCTTCAGCCGCGTCAGAAGTCAGCCGTGGTGGGCGGGACAGGGCTCACTGAGGATCAGCAGCAGACGGCCTTTGTCCTCCGTGTCTCCCCGATTAACCCTGCCCTTCGCCAGCTGCAGCCACATTATCCCCGCAAACTTCTTAATCTCATCTGCCCCATCTAACTTTCTGCCGGCCCCTGATATGCTTGCCTTCTCTTGGAATCTACTCTGTTACCTTTAGGGACCAGCGGTTATCTTGCCTTCGTACTACATGCTCTGCCCAAGCCAATTTCTTCCTCTTGATTTCGACTAGGATGTCATTAACCTGTGTTTGGTTTGTTTGATTAGGGTTTAACCTCCCAAAGCGACTCAAGCTATGAGAGAAGCCGTAGTGAAGAGCTCCGGAAATTTCGACCACCTGGGGTTCTTTAACGTGCACTGACATCGTACAGTGCACGGGCCTTTAGAATTTCGTCTCCATCGAAATTTGGATGCCGCGGCTGGAACGAACCCTCACCGTAATGAAAGGAAGGAAGGTGGGAGGGAAAGAAAAAAATGTGCCGCAGTGGAGGGCTCCAGAATAAGTTCGACCGCCTGGGGGCCTTTCACGTGCACTGACATCGCACAGCACAGGGGCGCCTTTTGCGTTTCGCCCAATCCAAACGATTGTAATTAAAGGTTTTGGTTGAAACAAGACCACTCATATCACGGGAGAGAGAGAAAGAAAGAGAGAGAGAACGCATAAAGGATAGGCAGGGAGGTTACATGGATTCAGGTACGGTACCTTATACATAGAAAAACGGAAAGAGGGACACATACAAACGAAATAAGCAAAAGGGAGATTGCAGAGAATTGGTTCTCAGACATAGCATGAAAATTAACCGGTGCATACACTGCGAGGGCGCCGATTTCATAACGCTCCCTTAGCGCTGCACATTTCAGGTGCTACAGCCGAAGTCGTGCGGCTTTCTGCGGCATTGGTTCACAAGGCAAAGGTCCCAAGATCGTCATTGTGAAGGACGTTTTGGGGTTCTAGCCGACTAAACGCAGAGCTTAGTGTGAGGCACTGAACCTAGAAGCGAGAACAAGCGCAGAGCAGATGTTCAGTGTTTTGTTAGCATGTGACGTTTTCGCACACCGAAATGTGCATACGTGTTCGGTATTCATCAGCCCCTGCACTGTACAGAAGGACCACCACGTCACAAGTTTACATGACACTCGTGCCGTGGAAGGTACAAGATGATGAACATCGTACACGAGCAAGTTTTGAGATAACCATACCAATGGCGTAACTGCGCACCAGGGAAGATTTAATAGCAGCTCGCTGAATTCAAGTGCAACCGAACCGAGACTATAGAGGCAGCTTTGTCACCCCTAAACTGCAAAAAAAAAATAATAAACAAACATTGCACAAGCGAGCAGTGCCAAGCCTTCATACACAGGCGCAGCAACGCCCGTATAGCTCCACACAGCCTAACGGTCAGGACAACGCGAAGCCGACGGCGCCCACGCAAGGGGAAAAACCCACGCCTAACCCAGCTGTAGTGTATACGTGCCGGCCGGGCTTGGCTGCCTGTACCTCAATACATCCCCTTTCCCTCCTTCTCCGCACGAAATGGGAGAGAGAGAGAGTAGAGAAGGCCCTTTAATGAAGAGCAGGGACTTTCTGCCGCCTGAGAAAACGACCCACACGCTATTTGCGTACGCGAGAGGGTATCCAGGGAAAGGAACACTCTATACGACGACGAGGGCGAAAGGCCATCGAAAAAAACTTGTTTTTTATTGTTTTTGTTTTCCTATTTGTTTTGACAGCACGGCATCGCTATTCTGCAACCACGCCATCTATGCATTGAGGCGCTTCCATGCTCGCGGTTGCGGTGCGGGTGCTGATGCCGATGTTTTTGTGCTTCGCACCAGAAGAGTTCGCTTAGTCCTGTAGCGTGTTTACTATGTCTTTAGGGTGCATGCTTAGAGGATGCCTCCCGCTTACCCAGTAGGTTATTTGCTATTGTCACGTGTCTTGGCCGACAGGTGGGGCGGGAGTCGTAGAGTGCGAACAAAGCAGGCAATCAAGAAAATAGCTGAAACTATTCTTTGGGTGAACTAGTTCCTCCCAAAACAAGCTGAACTCGGCGGTTGCCGGAATCAGAATGTCTCGGCGCTCTGGACCACACTTAATTTAAGGAGTTCAACGAACTAGTTAGTTTTAGTTGGTTCATTAGGGCTCGTTCCCAAAGTTCATTAAAACTCCCTTGGACGTTCTGCGGATGACTGCAGGACGTCTAAGGGAGGTACAGTGCCCATCGAGTTGGTTAATTATAGATGCGAAGAAAAAACTGCGCGAACGAGACACGAACGGCGAAGAGGCATAGACGCACACAAATGCTTTTGTGCTTGTGTGCGTCTTTGCCCCTTCGCCGTTCGTGTCTTTTTCGCGCAGTTTTTCCATCGCAGAACAGTAGAATAGACAATAGCTTCGGATTCAGCACAGTAGGAATGCAGAGGGAACACCGCCAGACCATTCCTGTGAAGGTAGAAATTTAATTGCGAAATGCTACGACGTAGCCATGTGAAGAGAACCTTGTGATAACCAATTTTTGTTGCTGCCACTTCCTTCTTTGCTTCCTAGCTTCCCACTTGGATAGAAGGAATCAACCAATTCTCCCAACTACACTCTAAACAAAAATACGCATATACAGGAATACAAATGGTGTGAACTGTCCTCTAGCGCCCTTCCTTTCATCAAAGGGAGTGTGCTAGATGACAGTTTGCTACCTTTTCACTCCCTTGTATTTAGAGTGTACATGTCATGTACTGTGCGGTGATTATTTATCGTAGATACTTCTAAAAAAAATTTCCCCGCCTGAACCGCTGTCTTGTTTGCGGTAAAACTGCGCTCGGCGATTGCATATTGCGGTAACTTTCGTCTCGTAGCAAGTTTCACAACGATACTTAGATGGTTTTGCCACGCGTGATGCAAGCTCTGAATCGTCTGCGTCGGGATAGAGCGGCCGAAACCCGCCAACGCCGGGTTTCCACCGATGGAAATGTGTCTGCAGTTGCGCAGACGACTGCGAGCTTGCATCATGCACGACCGAACCAGAGAAGTGACGTTGTCAAACTTAGTACAAAAAAAAAAAGACACCGCAATATGCAAGCTCCCGGCATAATTTCACCGCAAGCGCGCCAGTGGCTGAGGTGTGAAAATTTTTAAAGTTGCAACGATAAATATGCCAAGCCCGGTACACAGCGTACACTATACGTGATATGCATGCGGCGTCCACTTTTAAAGACGCTGGGGATCCTTGTTGCCATCCAGATGAGCTTGGACGTGTGTGGCTATCCAGGTGAGGACTGAATACATCATCATCATCATCAGCCTGACTACGCCCACTGCAGGGCAAAGGCATACCTGTGGTATTCTTTTCTCGCTCTTTTCTTCCAAATTTAATACGCCTAAGCATGACCGGACGCCTCGTATTAACGCCGCATGGCGCAGTGCCCCACGCTGGTGCGTCAGGAATCAATGGGACGCAGTGTCGCATTCACTTGGCGCTGAACTCGGCGTGACGCTCCACTGCATGCAGGCGCAGAGCGCAATGTGGCCGGACTCCACGAGTGCGTTTTGCAATTACAACGCGGCCGCTGTAGCCAGGATGCAGGCAGAACGCAATGCAATGCCAGACGTGTCCGCGCATCGCGCACGTTCTGCCCATCGCGCATGGGGGATAGAGAAGCACGCCTCCCTGCCGCATTAGCGGAGAACTGTCGTGGCAGCGATCTGTCCCGACTCGCGTGCTTTGCTGGGGAGTGAGGGATTTCCTGCAAAGAGAGCGGCGTCGTTGCAGTATTATCATTATTGCCATTGATGTCATGATCATCATCATCATCATAACAGTAACATTCATAATAATAATCAGCTTAACTACGTTCACTGTAGAACAAAGGCGTCTCTGAAATATCTCCGAATAAATCTGGGGTGGTATTCTAGAGATGTCTTTTTAGACGTCTCTGCCTCAGTTCGCGTCAATAGGCTGGAGCCGCAGAAGCCGCACGCTCCAGCCAATCGGCGCGGACCGAAGTAGACACGTCTAAAAAGTAGATAGTCGAAGTTGCGGACATCGTTCCTACGTTATCGAAGCCATTGTAGAAAACTCCTCGTTTAACTGGTCTAGCATTCAGCGTAGGAGACCGTGTAGACGATGCCTGGTGCTGGTTCCTTTGGCACGTGGTCTTTCGGCCTTGTCATGCAGCGCCTTAGGGTTGACAATGGTTTGTGGCCAGGGGTGTAGCCAGGGGGAGGGGGGAGGGGGGGGGGGTTTCGGTGTCAGAACACCCCCCGAAATTTTCTTAGTGCTGCATACTCCCACCTCCCTCTGACGATTTTGCAGTCACGGATGCGAACAGAGGATTTTAAGTAATGTTCAGCTTATAGAGGAACTCACAGAAGTTTCATGCATTGCCGCGACCATATTTTAATAGTGGTCTTTTTCCTCGCCCGACTGTTCCGCGTTGAATTTCACACAGTGACCCTTATTTTTGTGTTTCAGTAATTATTCAGGAATTTTCTGATGCGTTTGCGTTTTCTGTTGTTTATTCTCGAAAAGATTGATGCTTTATAACAGGAAGCGGAAGTTATTGCAGAAAAAAGTCACTCTTCTTCGCCATCGCACAACGTATGACACTCGTTTTAAATGTAGGCACAGTTCACACAAGTCAACACTCATTTTCAAGTCAGCCTACCTTTTCACTCTTTGCATTGTTCTAAAATGATCATAAACAGTTGCGAAAAAAAAAGTGCTTTTTTTAAAACTCTGCGGCCGCTCGCAGGTTCACATGCATGGGGTATAAATTTTGACAAATGCCACTCGTTCACAGTTGCTTTGTTGTAGTGCAGAAGCTTTTGTGCTGTTGTATATTATGTGAAAATATTGTAAATAGCCGCGATTTAGACATAGACAACGTCAGAAGAGCCAGCCTTCAAGCTCGCCCCGTCTCTCCACTGACGTCATCGGGGTGGGGGTTACGCGCGGTGAGGTGTGTCGCCCTAATCGGTAGCGAGCTGCTGCGACAGCGATTTAAAAAAATTATTTCTAAGTAATAGGGTGCAAGCAGAGCTTTCAAATTTGACTCGAATACCCACAAATATCACCTCTACAGATCTGTTGCCCTAAAATAGGCCCGTCGAAATCATTTCAGGATCCCCTTACATCCACGATCTCACGACCACCTTCTTTCAGGGCTGTACGGCGTCGGCATTACTGTGATCTGTAACATAAATTCGTTTAATACCGCTGTTCACAGATATTTGCGAAGGAGAGTTTGCAGTTCGCGCACTGAGAACTGCTTTGCGCGGTCGGGTCTCGTCGTAAGCCTTTATTAAATCAATCGGGGAGAGGTGGGGGGGGGGGGGGGGCAGCTGCGGACGGCGAGAACAAACTATCGGTCGCGAACAGCGATACACGAAGAAGGAGGCCTTCTGGCAACACACCGGGACCGAGTAAACGAAAGCAAACACTCAAGCACACGCTCGGGTGGCCGCGAACACCTCTCCGCTTTTCTTTTTTATTCTTCTTTCTATTTCTGCGCAAACACTCGCGGGCTTCTAAGTAGCTCGAGAGGCTTACGCTCACGCAGCTATTCACTCTGTCTTTCTCCTGGCGAAGAGAGAGAGAAGGAGAGAGAAGAAAGATGAAGAGAAAAAGGCGGGCACCCAAAATTTGTTTTGCCCTCCGCAGCGGCGCGCCTCTGTAATCGCTTTAGCGTGACGACTGCAACTTTCCGAGCTGGGCGGGTGTTTCGCTAGACTCGTCAGTTTTTTCTTTTTTTTTTTGGGGGGGGGGGGGGGGGGGGGGGGGGGCTCATCAGATCCATTGTTCGGTGTTCGAAAGATCGGACGTGCTCACGTTCTGTCGAGTCTGGAGAGTTTCTTTATTGTTTTTTTTTTCGAATTATGAAGACAGATAGCTTGTGCCACATGCCTCGTTGTTTTTACCGCACTAAGGTGCGCGATACGTCCATACTAATCTGTAAGGTGTGAAGCGAGCGGTGGAACGCTATCGAATTATCCCGACAGAATGGGATTCTTGTTTCAGAGGCTCTCTGTGTTGCTACATGGACAATGGCAGCTATATAATCACCAAATAATTCACACGTTCTACCGCTAACAGTTCATTGTTGTCCTTGTGTAAGGTCGCAGCCAAGGCTTATATGTGTGGTATACGTTTATATGCCACTAGAGACCTCTCTAGAGCACATGCAAATACAGACATGACGATATCTGTGTTCTTTTATTGAGAGAACTTCAAGGATGGCAGTGCTGGGACGTCATTTATGTCAATATTTTCACCTGAGAAGGCTCTGTAGTTACGGTTGGCGTAATTATGCTGTGCTTAGCCAAACACACTGGCTCATGGGCAACATAAGGAAATCAATCAATCAATCAATCAATCAATCAATCAATCAATCAATCAATCAATCAATCAATCAACCAACCAATCAATGAATGAATGAATAAATAAATAAATCATTCAATCAATCAGTCAGTCAATAATAAATAAATAAATAAATAAATAAATAAATCAATCAATCAATCAGTCAGTCAGTCAGTGGTCGGAGATAAGACAACCCACGTACAGATTCGGGTCGTAAAACACAAGGCTGGGCACGATACTCGAAAAAAGCATTTTATAATAATAATAATAATAAATACTTTATTCACACCAAAGAAACAATACAAGACGCGGACGCGCCAAAGCCTCAATTGGGCTTGTAGGGCGCCGTCCGGCAGCAGCAACAACCTCTGTTACCAAAGCAATCCTTTGTTTTGTGTACATTAAAACATATGCACTAGAGCTGTTCAAGTTCGGCAATAGCATCACGTAACTGTCTGCGAGTGTTCAAGTTGAAAACTATATCAGGCATCTCAGGATGACTGTACCAGATACCCTCAGGAATTGTATTTCCGATACTGATGCAAGATACCGAATCAAATTTGATTTCAGATACAGATGCTCGATACTGTATCGTCAATACTTCTAATACTAATAAGGGGATAATATTATTATCTACGTTATGAAGTATGGCCGTGGTTTATGTAGTTTTATTGCATTTGATACACCATACTGTATTTGAAAGGGTTGAAATGATGCTGGCCACACGGATTCTTTTAAGCTTCAATTTATTTAAGCTGCACTGTTGGCGCAGCTGGCTTCGCCAAAACTTTATCGTTGGAATGAAGCCATGGGGACACTGATACGATCACTTCCATAGGCAGCCATGTATACTAATGCCCAAAATGCATCCCGTAAGGTGGGTGCTGTCAGCACAAGCATACGAACACGTTCAAGTCTACAAGGTCAACAACACACTACTACAACCAGCTTGTGGGTTTCTAAGTGGACACAGGCCACCACCCACCGCGGGTTCGAGCTTCGCGCGAGCCAAGGGCCCCGATCAGCCGTCACCACACACCACTGGGACACCGATGCGGCGCACTCAACCTCCGCTGGGAGGAGAGCGATTCGCCGCAAAGAAATAGGCCTCCAAGTTCACAAAGGAGACGTTTATTCACGTCGTCCTTCAGCAGTACACACACACTCAATCGTCACCCCGTCCCGGGGGCGCGCGAGGAGCAAGGCTCCGCTGCGCGCACGAAGCGACCCGAGTAATGCGCACCGCTAGCACGCCGCTGCAGGAGAATGTCCCCGCGGCAGTGCTGTGATCTCTCTCTCGTGTCGACCGTTGGGCCGGTTGCGAGAGAGAGTGGGCATTCAACGCAAGGTACGCCTGTCAGAGGTCGCTGGACCCCGCTGGACAGGCTCGAGCCGCTGCAGGTCAGAGGACACGTGCGGGCGAGCTCGAGTAAGCACTGGTCCGAACGGCAAGGCCGGCACGGACAAACAGTAACGTACGCACCTTACGCTGTCTCGGAGGGATCTCTCTCTCTGGGCCCCGCTCGGACGGTCGCGCAGCGCGCGGCCGCCCAAAGCGGGTCCCAAATTCCCGCCAAAAGGCGCCAATGGCAAAGGCCATTGGGGAGCCGGGGCGGAGCTGAGGCCAAATGACAGTGATTAGTCACCCAGCCGCCTCTCCACCGCCTGAGGCGGGAGCAAGGGAAAGAGGAGAAACGACGCGGTAGGCCGGCACAGCCGCGCAAAGGCGACGGCGGAAAGCCAGATTCCCACATCCCCCTCTCCTTAAATGCCCTCCTACCCATCGGCAAAGCACGCGGCCAAAATAAAGAAATCAATACACACAAAAAAAACTACACTTCAGTTCCAAAATAAAGAAATGAATACACAAAACAAAACTAGCTACCCTTCAGTTCCAGCCAGAACAACGTAAGAAAACAAAGGAAAAACAAGGCAAACAACACTTGCACACTCTTCAGTAAATCAAAACAGCTTGCAGATTATATACACGGTTCACAAGGAGATGTGAATACAGCTGTACAACTATGTTACAGGTGGATGCCAGCCTCAAAGTTCGGTGGCGCGGCCCAGTGGGCCTGTCGGCGACTCACCGCTCGCAGACTTCAAGTTGAACAGGTTGGGAGGGCCGACGACTGATGGCGGTCTTCTTTCCGTTGATGTAGGGTGCTTTGATGACGACGGGGCCGCGGCAGAGCACTGACCTCGCGCCCTTGGACACGACATCACGTTCGGGCACAAGACAGTTAGTGCACCCCCTTCACGCCGGCTGAAACGGGCGAGGACGTTCGGCGGCGTCCTGATGTGTAACCTTGGCCACAGCGAGGGGTCCTTCTCATCCTCGCGCTCACGCAGAAGCACAGCGGCACAACTCACAGGCGTCGCCTTGGTTCATGGTTACGCGCGCACACAGTCACAGCCACAACCACGCATACACCGGCACGTACGCGGGAGCTGGTCGGCGACAACGATCCCCCTCATCAGAAGCGTCCAGAGGCGCCGCGGCGAGGGTCAAAGGGTGCACTTTCCGCCCCCCATCGTCCCAAACGCCCCGCCAACTTCCCCTCCATACGGGCCGCACAAAACTCGCACCGCGACACACGGCTCCTTAACGAGCCAACCACCCACAGTCGGGCCGGAAATGAGAAAAGGCGCGCTGTACAAACGACACCTAATCCAATCTATTCCTTCTAGAAGATAAGAGCAAGCACGAGCGGGCCGAAGTTTGCCTATGTACATCTCGGTACGTTAGAACGAAAACAGATGTACAAGCCGGGAAACGAAAGTGGCTAGAAGCTGACTCAAAGAAAACAAATAAATAAACTGATAAACACACAAGGCTGGAACTGAGCATGCTGCAAAAACAAAAAAAAAAAAAACAAAAAAAAAATAACACACCGTGCTTCGCCTATGTAGGGCCTGACGAGAAAGCTCGCCAGCTAGCTGAGGTTGCGTGCCTTCGGTTGCGGAAAAGTCCGCCGTCCGGCATCAATCACACCGGTGACCGTCGCCTCAGACTGTACCGGTGCTCCGTACGCTTGCGTTCCGCAGCACCAGTTGTGCCTTTGCGCTTGCCTTTGATACCAATGGGTACCGGCGCAAGCTCGTCAGACCGTGACGCGTAGGCCTTCAGGTCATTGAACCCCTGCTTGCTCCTGGGGAAAGGCCCCATCAAATCGCAGGTGGCCATCTGCCACGGACGCACACTGTCAAACGGTTTCATCATTCCAGGCGGCTTGCCGCCCCGTGACTTCACCGCTTGACAGACATGGCAGGAACGGCAATAGCGGAAAATGTCACGCTTCATGCCAGGCCACGTCACCGAATGACTCAGTTTTGCAAAAACTTTGGAGCCACTCAGATGACCGGCCAGTGGTTCGTCATGAGAGAATCGCAAAAGTGCGCCTCTCAGACTTTTGGGGATAACCACCTAGAACGGGTCGATGGACTCGTCATCGGTGGCTATGTACTTCAGCACGAGCCCGTCATTGTCCAGCAAATATGAATCCCCGGGGTTCGCCGCGACACACGCTGGCTTCTGCCCCCCTGCGCCCGCTACAATACAAGTAGCGTCACGGCGCTCCGTCTCCCTGAGACCGTCGCTCACCTCGCGACAAAACGGGTCATTTTGCTGGGCTTTCAGTAGCTCTTTAGGGCTGAAAACGATTCCAGTCATCCCAGAGGGGAGCATGGTCTCGTCCCCACTCAGGTTTGCAGCCAAAATTTCCGTTCGCGTGGGCAACTCCGAGGCGCTCACGAAGAGCTTCGCCTCTCGTCCTCTTTGCGAAGCGCTGCTTGCCTGGTTAGCGGAATGGGTGAACCCGTTTGCGGGCTCTCCCTCCTTGCCGCCCGGCGGCTCGTCCGCTGTTTCGCCCCCTCCGCCTACAGGCGTCAAGGCGCCGCTGGCGAGTGGGGCACGGGATAGCGCGTCAGCTACCACGTTTGTGCTCCCCTTTCGACACTGCACGGAAAAGTCGTAATGCTGTATCAGGAGAGCCCAGCGCGTCAGCCGACCCGCAGGCTCGCGGAGCCGCATCAGCCAACTGAGCGCACTGCACCCCTGCCTCAGTGGAGGCTTGGGCGGGCTACACGAACGAGGGAGGCAAGGCTCCTAGTTCGATGAGCGGCGTGGTTTCCACAGGGAACCGGGCCAGCGCCTCGCCGTTCCCAGAGCAGAATTGACTGCTCGCGGGGCACGGCTGCTGCTGTTCGAAACTGCCGGTTGCGGCAGCGTGACACGAACTGCTTTCGCACTGGGCGGAAAGCTTGCACAGCTGAGGCATGCGACCAGCGGATGCACCGCAGGGTGCTTCCGATACAGCTCCAATGGGAGCCGCGTGGTCGACATTTTGGGTTGTGTCACCGTAAACCCCAATGGGGGCCGCGGCCAACCACGGTGTCTAGCTATTCGAAAGAACAGCAGCCAGCGCATCAAACGACGCTACAACTCCGTAGGGAGCCGACATGTAGCTGCCGAGTGCCGCGCTGGGGGTGGTAGACACGGTGCGCAAGCGTGATCGTCAAGGCGACCTGCTCGGCTAATGTGCCATCAAAGGCGTAAGCGCCAATGACTTAGCACGTTGGGCGCCAGTTGTGGGTTTCTAAGTGGACACAGGCCACCACCCACCGCGGGTTCGAGCTTCGCGCGAGCCAAGGGCCCCGATCAGCCGTCACCACACACCACTGGGACACCGATGCGGCGCACTCAACCTCCGCTGGGAGGAGAGCGATTCGCCGCAAAGAAATAGGCCTCCAAGTTCACAAAGGAGACGTTTATTCACGTCGTCCTTCAGCAGTACACACACACTCAATCGTCACCCCGTCCCGGGGGCGCGCGAGGAGCAAGGCTCCGCTGCGCGCACGAAGCGACCCGAGTAATGCGCACCGCTAGCACGCCGCTGCAGGAGAATGTCCCCGCGGCAGTGCTGTGATCTCTCTCTCGTGTCGACCGTTGGGCCGGTTGCGAGAGAGAGTGGGCATTCAACGCAAGGTACGCCTGTCAGAGGTCGCTGGACCCCGCTGGACAGGCTCGAGCCGCTGCAGGTCAGAGGACACGTGCGGGCGAGCTCGAGTAAGCACTGGTCCGAACGGCAAGGCCGGCACGGACAAACAGTAACGTACGCACCTTACGCTGTCTCGGAGGGATCTCTCTCTCTGGGCCCCGCTCGGACGGTCGCGCAGCGCGCGGCCGCCCAAAGCGGGTCCCAAATTCCCGCCAAAAGGCGCCAATGGCAAAGGCCATTGGGGAGCCGGGGCGGAGCTGAGGCCAAATGACAGTGATTAGTCACCCAGCCGCCTCTCCACCGCCTGAGGCGGGAGCAAGGGAAAGAGGAGAAACGACGCGGTAGGCCGGCACAGCCGCGCAAAGGCGACGGCGGAAAGCCAGATTCCCACAAGCTACAGCTAGTGCGCGTGGCCAACGTAAAAAACAAACAAAAACAAAACTGGCGCTCTTTTTTTTCTGTCACCCCCTTTGCAAACTGAGAATTTTTTTCCCCACTTTTAGCGTTCGCACCGTACTACTAGCATAAAAGCATGGATTTCCGCCAAAGAAATAAGCGCCGATAAACGTCCGTCGATTTTTCTCATGACAAAAATCCACAGGGCGATCATGAAACCTGAAGCGAGAAAGCTGCGGTGATAGCAGTTGGATTTGCAACCCATGATTACTTTGTTGCTTTAACTCTATGAATGCTCCTACTGGTTGGGTGGAGATGGAAAGTAAAGGTTGATAGTGCTTCTGAAGGGTAGATAATTTCCCACTGCCTCGCTGAACTAGATTTTGTCATCACGTTCCGTTACTCTGCTGCGGGGTCTTCCAGTGGGTAAAGACCTTGTGAAGGATGGAGATAGGTGGTTGGTGGTGGGTAGTGATTCTGGAGGGTAGAGTTGTGCGGGTGAATGAAAGTTGGTGCTTCTAAAAACCTTAGGTGGGTAGGGGTAGGCAGGTGGTTCGAGGGTGTCAGTGGGTGCGCGGGTACGCCGCAATTTGGGGGGTGATAGAGAGGTCTGAAGACCTTAAGGTGGGTAGGGGTGGAGAGGTTGTTCGAAGGTGTCAATGAATGGGCGGGCATACCCTAACTTGGGGGAACTAGGGAGGTGGATGATGGGTGCACAGACCTTTGGGCTCAGGAGCACAGACCTTTGGGCTAGTTGGTTCATAGCAGACGCGTACAAGCGCAAAAAAAACACGGACAGAGAAGAGATTTGGACAACACGAGCGCTTACTTTCAACTGAAGGTTTATTCATACACAAGCACAATTATGGGTGTTGCTTCTGGAGGGCAGAGACCACTCAGTGAGGCCTCACCAATATGATTCACCAACCGAGGTATCATACAGATAACGGCGGCGTTTTCGCCGAGTGCAACTGTTACCACTGTCGCAGTGATAATACTTCAAAGTCCACAGCCTACTTATCGCACAACAGCGACTCCCTTTTGAATAGAAACAGTGCTTAGAAGGGCTTCACAACCGACGATCCCTGTGGCCGCCATTCGAGGATCTTATTCGCCGCCAGGGGGCGAGGATGAAGGTGGTTGGCACAGTGCACAGCATGACAGTTATCTCTCGCCATTAAATGCAGGACATGCTCAGAGAACGTGTTCTATCGTCTCGTCACGCCTGCAGATAAGAAATTAAGCTCTATCAACCATACCGGTTAGAAAGACGCAATGGTTAACGAACGCAGCGCCAAGCCACAGGCCACACGCAGCAAACTTGTTTCTTGCCGCTGTTGGCAAGGCGAAAGTCGGAGCCGCAGGTTAGGGTCCACGAAATGTAGACTTGAGTTCGAAAAACTCAGCAGATTGACGCTGTTACATTCACAGGCAAGGGGGACTCGCTTGCTCTGTAATCGATCTCAATAGGGTCGTTATTACCTGGAGTTGAAGGTTTTGAACGTTTCACGTAATGACGATTACTTCATATCTGTTGAGTCGTCGTGTTATCCGCGAACAATTTACGCTGAAGTACGCCCAAACAGCAGCAGAGATATTAGGCCTTATGTTTTACGGTGAGTTGGAAACTGACCGCTGATCCGGATCATGAGAGGGAAATAACTAGAAGAATACGAATGGGGTGATGCGCATATGGCAGGTTCTCGCAGATCACGAATGGAAGTTTACCAATATCCCTCAAGAGAAATGTGTACGACTTCTGTATCTTACCGGTGCTCACCTATGGGGTAGAAACGTGGAGGCTAACGAAGAGGGTTCAGCTTAAGTTAAGCACAACGCAGCGAGCTATGGAAAGAAAAAAATGATAGGTGTAACGTTGAGGGACCGGAAGAGGGCAGAGTGGGTGAGGGAACAAACGTGGGTAAATGACATCCTAGTTGAAATCAAGAGGAAGAAATGGGCTTGGGCAGGGCACGTAATGCGAAGGCAAGATCACCGCTGGTCCTTAAGAGTAGCGGAGGGGATTCCAAGAGAAGGCAGACGTAGCAAGGGGTGGCAGAAAGTTACGTGGGCGGATGAGATCAAGAAGTTTGCGGATATAGGGTGACCGCAACTGGCAAAGGACAGGGTTAGTTGGAGAGACATGGGAGAGGCCTTTGCCCTGCAGTGGGCGTAGTCAAGCTGATCCTTTCTGCGTTTTGCACAGAGGGATGGGGATCTGCTACGCTGACGCACAATGCCTTCTAACTAAAGGTGCCTTCGCGTACGCGTCGGTAGTCAGATTGGACGTTCCATCCATAGCACGCGCATCCTTCATGTTTACTGAAACGAAGAGACGGCAACAGTAACTTTCTTTTGACTCCTCCAGAAATGCCCCGAACTCACGTGGACCTAATGACGAAGGCTGCGAACGTGCGCCGCAGGCTAATTTCGAAGACCGAGAGCAGAAAATAAAGGACGGAGACGAAACAAAGCTAACCGCAGCAATCCAGACGGAGGCGGAAGAAACACGCCGCCATGAATAAAAGATTCCAGCCAGCACGGCCGCACGCGGCTTCGGCACTGACTCGTAATGCGCGAGTTCTCCGACGAACGACGCTTTCAGACTTTCGCGCGGTTCTCAGCAGATTTTTCTGTTTGCCTCGCTTTCTTTCTTCGCGCGTTCGTTCCCGAGTAGCGCCTGCGAGAATGAGAAGAAAAAAGAAAAGAAAAAAAGAGGGAAAGAGGCAACCACGCCACGTCATTATGGCCCGTTGCCCGTGCGCATGCATGTGCAACAAATGGGGCGGTCGGCATGCAGCGCTGGCGAGTGCAGTTTGTTTGTTTGTTTTCTTTACATCGCGTCTATTCGCGACTGAGTCCCTGCGCTACCGAGCGTTGCACTATTTCTCTCGCGACGTTCAAGGAGCGTGAGGCGAGCAGTCACCGTGCTTCATCAAAGTGATCCAATCCTAGCCGCGGCGGCCGCGTTTCCGTGGACGCGAAACGCAAAAACGCGACGTCGGGAGAGACCCAGGTGGTCGAAATTATTCCCGAGCCCTTCATTACGACGCCTGTTTCTCCGCTCTTTCTTTGACCCCCTGCTTTATCTTTTCCCTCGCGGTTTGGTTCAGGTCTCCAAGTGGCCACCGTGAACGTGGGACTTACTGAGCCTCTCCTTTCGACATGATCAATTTATGAATGCGAAACATTATATGGCTACGTTGCGTCACCAGTAAGTGTCCGCAAAACTTGTCCACAAATTCTGTCCCTACGATTACGTCTTTCTCTGAAGATAAATGTCTCAAAGTGGGATTGTGACAGATAGTGTGCGATAAAATGTTGCCGTGGGAACAATTTTTTCGATGAGGTGCAATTAGTTAATTAAACACGAAACAACTCCCAAATTACACGTAGACGTCAAAATAGCCGTGGATGGCGATACAGTACATGGGCGTCAGAACATCCATGGACGTCGAAATTGTGTGTGGACGTTTTGCTTTCACATTGCTCCAATGCGGGTCTACGTAGTGATCTCAATGTTTTTATCGAACTGATCCTCGTGAAAATAAAAACTATGGGAATACCTAAGTCATCTTGCGAGTAAAATGCGATAGCATTAATTTCATATTTACTGCAGCTCCCCTTGCAACTTCTGTTTCTTTGCAGTTGTCGGGTCATCAACCACCATATTCGGACTGCTAATTGTAGTAGCAGGTGTCCGCTATGCTTTGACGGTGCCAACAATTGCATGTATCGCATCTTTTCTAATTTTAGATTTCAATCCTCTATCTTGTTCCTGTCTAGAAACTAAGTTGCTCACAACCCTGGGGACAGGTGGCGATCGCGTGTCACGATACCACGTGACCTTTCTCATCCAACCGTTAGTTTAATTACCGCCTGCCACGGTGGGCAAGTTGCCCACAGTCTGCCGGCCATGTTGCCGCCTACCACATCCACATTGAGCAGGCTGTGGTCAGCTAACAATGTCACGTGCACTCTATCGACCAATCAGGGGGGTCCATCAGGGTGGGTTGTGATGACAACACAATGCCACGTGACCCCTTTCGTCCAATCAGCAAATTTCATGACACAGTAGATCAGCAGGATTTTGGTGTGACGACTACTCTAATGCTATTGCATTAAAATGATTTTGAGGAAACAAAAGGGCGCAGTAATTGCCTCACTTCTCGATGGACACCTCAACCTCTTCGTAAGAGAAGAGATGAAGGAGGGAGTGAAAGAAGGAAGAGTGATAGAGAAGCCATGATGGAGGCCTTCGAATTCATTTCGATGGAGGCGAAATGTTAATGGCCCGTGTACTGTGCGGTGTCGGTGCACGCTGAAGAACCCCAGGGGGTCGAAATTATCCGGAGCCCTCCACTACGAAGTCCCTCATAGCCTGAGTCACTGTGGGAAGTTAAACCTCATAAATCAACCAACCGGTTCAGACCTCCAGGGGTTCTTTAACGTGCACTGACATCACACTGCACACGGGTGCCATTTATGTTTGCCTCCATCTAAGCGCGGCCGCAGCAGCTGGGATTACACCCGCGTCAACCGGCCCCGGAGCTGAGCGCCCAGCTAATCGCTGCGGCACGATTTGAGGTTTAAGTTTATGGGGTTTAACGTCCCAAAGCGACTAAGGCTATGAGAGACGCCGTAGTGGAGGGCTCCGGAAATTTCGACCACCTGGGGTTCTTTAAAGGGCACTGACATCGCGCAGTACACGAGCCTCTAGAATTTATCCTCCAAAGAAATTCAACCGCCGCGGCCGGGATCGAACCCGCGTCTTTCGGGTCAGCAGCCGAGCATTATAACCACTGAGCCACCGCGGCGGCATGATACCATTTGAGGAGGCATCACACGGGCTGTGCTTCGTAATGACTTAGGGGAATGGAGGGAATCGCCAACCTTCTTCTACGGCGCGAAAGTGTGTCTCCCTTCTTCTCCAAGTTGCCTCGAAGCTCTTCGGGGTGGTGCGTAACATAACGGGGTATGTCTCGAGCTTGGTGCATCAGTTTTTCGCTCACTGCTTTGCTCACTCCATGGTTGGCTGACTTCATCCTTATAGTAATAGGAACGAAGCACGAACTATAGCCGCCGTGGTAACTCAGTGGTTACGGCGCTTGTCTACCGAGCCGGAGTATTCGGGTTCGAGCCCGACCTCGGCGGCCGCGTTTCGATGGAGGCGGGACGCAAAAGGCGCCCGTGTGCTGTGCGGTGTCACTGCACGTTAAAGAACCCCAGGTGGTCGAAATTTCCGGAGCCCTTCACTACGGCGTTCCTCATAGCCTGAGTCGCTTTGGTACGTTAAACCCCAATAAACCAAACCAAACCAACCTACTACAGTACTTCTTTTATGCGAAGCATACTACTTTAGCTACCACTTCAGCCCTTCACCGTGGTTATGCGCCTCCAAATCACGTGATACATGACGTCACACCACGTGACACGATGACGTCACGACAGTGAGAAACGGGGGCCCACCTCGCGCCGTCGCTGTGGTTGTGCGCCTCCAAATTACGCGACACGATGATGCCACACCACGTGACACGATGACGTCACGACAGATCGCCGTCACGCGCTGGGAGAGGGAGAACGATGCCATCGCACAGACGCCGGAATGTCCTCGAGCGGCATTCCCGCGCATTTCGAACGCGCGTTCACACTCGGTGTAGGTGAAACGCTCGCTCCACCGGGCAGGCGGACGCGGCTTCCGTGGCAATCCAGGCGCTCACCCATCGCGCGTCTCGGGGTTAGTCGGCGTTCCGCTGTAGCCATGCCGTTGTCTTCCCCCACGACGAAGGCTTCTAGTGGTTGTATTAAAATGACCAAGTATTCAACCAAGGAAAGCCATGTATTACCAAGCCTAGCCATCAATATGCTTCGCATCGGACTAGGCTTAACCTTAGCTAAGCCTCAGCCATTTTTATCTTTCTTCTTTCACTCCCACCTTCCTCCATTACGGCGCGGTTCAGGGTCCACCGAGATCAAACATAGATTGAAGAGAAGTTATACAAAGGGACCGCAGTCCGCCACAAAAACCAAAATACAGTTACCACAGCACTTCCGCTCGTGATATTAGCGTCAACAGAGGGTTACCTCCTTTACTCGCATTGCTCAAAGTCGCGTCAGTATGAAACGCAAGGCCATCCAAGTGGGACTAATGGGTGTTACCATTGGTACACAGATTATGGACCACCAAAGTGGCATTGAACGTTCGAATTGGTATCAAACGATTCAGCGCCTACGGAGCATAAGATTACTAGTCGAATCAAAGCGTAGCATATCATAGAGATTCACACCGACGACCTTTTATTTCCTCAAACCGTGACTTCTTGCAACATGAAATTGAAATTGGTTTTTGAGGAAAGGAACTGGAGCAGTAACTGTCTCACATATCTCGGTGGACACCCGAACCACGCCGTAAGGAAAGGGAGGAAGGTGGGAGTGAAGGAATGAAGAGAGAAAGAGGTGCCTTAGTAAAGGGCTCCGGAAAAATTCAGGGGCCACTTTGACTGTCTAAAGTGCGTAGAGGCGAAAGCGTTTTACGCACCACTTTCACTGCTTCTGTGGCACTGGTGGCGTCACATGTAATTGAGTACTAATTACTAAGTGATGACAAATCACTAATTAATGGTTAATTACTGATTAATGCCTGAATACTAATTAACTGCTAATTAATGACGCTTAAGCTTCGCCTTTAGGAGTGGAACGCGACAGCGTGTTGTAGCGCTGCCTGGGAGTCCACGCAACGCCAACACCCGTTCGGCGCGATGCCTTGCCGTTTGAACGCAACGGTTTTTGAGGAAAGGAGATGGCGCAGTAATTCTCTGTCATCTCGGTGGACACCTGAACCGCACCGTAGAGGAAGGGAGGAAGTGGGAGTGAAAGAAGAAAGACAAAGATGGCCCGTAATGAAGAAAATGAAAATTGTATTTGAGGAAAGAAAATTACGCAGTAACTGTCTCACATATCCCGGTGGACACCCGTCAAAATTCAGGGGGTGGGGGGGGCACTTTTTTGACCTAAAGTGCGGTCACTGATGTGTGATTAAGATGTTAAGCTTCGCCTCTAAGAGTGGAACGCGAGAGCGTCTTGCAGCGCTGCCAGGGAGTCCATAGAACACCATCGCCCATTCGGTTCTACGCCTCGCTCGTGGGTAAATTGGTTTTTGAGGAAAGGAAATGTATTTCTCTCTCATATCTCGGTGGACAGCTAAATCTCGCCGGAAGGGAAAGGAGGAGGATGGCAGTGAGCGAAGACACCGTATTCACTAGACGCGCCTTTGTTCATTCCAAACCATCGAGCTGGCATGGCGGAGTGGATAGCATGCTCGTCTCGCACTCCGAAGACCGGGGTTCGATTCCCGAGCTCGACCAATTTCTTACTCGGTTTTATTTATTTATATGGCCTGACTAGAAAAGTTAATTAGGCTATGAGGGTAATTAAGCAATTACTTAAGCTCAGTCCCACTTACTTGGAGCATCACTATATGATCCCTTCAATTGGTTGCATGGTTACTAGCCAAAGTACAATTGGCCCCGTTTGAAATTGGCGCACTGTGACGTCACGACCGTTTCGACCAACTGAAAAGCGTGACATTTCTGTCGAAAACTGCTGCTTACAACGATGAGACATTAAAGGCTTTCGCCTTAATAATTTCGACCACCTGGGGTTTTTTTAACGTGCACTGACATCGCACAGCACACGGGCGCCTTCGCGTTTTGCTGCCATCGAAATGCGGCCGCCGCTGCTGGGTTTGAACCCGGGAACTCCGGCTCAGTAGTCGAGCCCCCTAACCCGTCAGCCACTTCAAACGTCCTTTCAGACCAAACTAACTGACGGAGGAAATTTGAAGTGGTGTCAAACGATTTGTCTTCTTGCGCTGTATACGTTGGCACCAAAAAGGTAGATATCCAGACATAACGAAAAATTTTTACCTGGTATAGCGAGGACGGCTAATGACGCAATATTCGTTCGATATTGATAACGCTCGATACTCATAAACTGCCTCAGCGTTTTGCAGTTATCTTTTAAATTTACTGCTTTTAAATTCACTGCTTTTATTTAGGGGAGAGTGTCCCCTAAAAATTTGACCAACACTGCTCCCATTTCGAGTTAGTGATCAATTGCTTGCCGTCCCGGTTTGCTCAGTTGGTACAGCGACTGATCC
The DNA here is from genome assembly GCF_055824585.1 of Amblyomma mixtum. Classification (NCBI taxonomy): domain Eukaryota; kingdom Metazoa; phylum Arthropoda; class Arachnida; order Ixodida; family Ixodidae; genus Amblyomma; species Amblyomma mixtum. Next base: position 79,128,833 of record NC_143012.1, on the reverse strand, counting down.
GCTGAAGCGGTGGTCCCGGGTTCGAACCCCGGACCAAGGGTAATTTTTCTTTAACTTCGAAGTTTCTGATGAAGCTATACAGCTTTCCTTTGTAGCCGTACGGCTGCGCTTGGGTGGATGCCAATGAACAATTACTCCCTTATTACTTGGGTAATCATGAGTATGCTAATTAGAAATGAGGTCGTTGTGTGAGCCTTCAGTAGGCGATGCGAACAGGGCCCAATAACGCTACTGCGCCTTTACTAATAAAGGCGAAGCTAATTAGCGTCCCCCCGATGTTTTATTTGTGCGGCATGATCTAAAACAACTTGCTTGACTGCTCATTCAGTCACTGACTCGCTCGTTTAGTCGCTGAGTCACCGATCTTCTGATTCACTGAATCACTCTTTCGATCGCTCACTCATTCACTGACTAACTGAACTGTTTCTTCCCTCCACGCTGCGGCGCTGGGCTGCTGGCCCGAAGGATGCGGGTTCGATCCCGGCCACGGCAGCCGAATTTTGATGGAGACGAAATACTAGAGGCCCGTGTTCTGTGCGATGTCAGTGCACGTTAAATAAACCCAGGTGGTCGAAATTTCCGGAGCCCTTCACTACGCCGCCCCATATAGCTTGAGTTGCTTTGGGACGTTAAACCCCGATAAACCAACCAAACCTATTCACTGATTCATTCACCCACTTGATTGATTCGGCAGTCACATCGCTCATGCCCTCCCGTAAGCTCTGACGCACTCATTAAGTGATTGATATGGTGTGCTCTGTCGGATTTAACGTCCCAAATCGGCACATGGGCTATGAGAGGCGCCGTAGTGGAGGGCACCGGATTAATTTCGACCAACTGGGAATTTTTAACGTGCGCTTACATCGCATAACACGGGGACGCTTTTGCATTTAGTCTCTTCGTAATGCGGCTGCCGCGGGCAGTATTTGATCGCGCTACCCTGGACTTGGCAGCGGAACGGCAGAGGCCTGCCGAGAGAGGCAATGGGTACATTCGTTCAGTCATTCACCAAATCGCTGACCGGCTCATTGGTTCACAAATTCATTGACTGAGTCACACTTTCATTGAATGACTCTACCATTCGCGTTAACGCACACACATCCGTCCGACCCTAACCAACCACGGCAGTTAAACCTATAGCTGTGATATTCACGTCCTTGGCCACAAGCAAAAGCCAGCTCATGAACACGGGGCAGGACGTAAAGGGGGTGGAGGGGGGGGGGGGGGGGGCGGGAAGGGACGGTGGTAAAGACGACGTAGTAGTGACCACAATTAAGTAACAACCACTGACATAAACCACCCCGCGGCGGCGGCGCCGCCAACTGACAGCATCCCCCTTACGCAAAAGCAAACAGGCCATCAGGCGAACCGACTTTCGGGCGAATAGCGCTGGGAGCCCAAAGAAAGAGACCCACGTCGCGTCTATCGAGGCCAAGCCAAGCACACAGGCCTACCGGCGAGCCAGCTATGCTGCTAGGGGGGGGGGGGGGGGGGGGGGGGGGGGGGGGCAGCGAGACGAAGGAGCCGCTTTACGACCAGAGGCCGGCGATTGATACGTCGCCATCGGGCGCGCGCCGTCCTGGCATTTGTTTTCGACGGCGTCAACGCGGTCTCAGAGCTACGGCATCAACAGAAAAGGCGACGGCGAGGAGGATGACTCTCGCCTCCTCTTCCGACTCTCTGGTGAAACCTCGCCGTCCAGCGCCACGACGCTTGACGTGAAGCAATTTGCGTGAGTAAGCGTCGGCAGCTGCTTCTCGCTAAATGCGTGCAGAGGCTGTGCGCAGGGGGCTTGCTCTTGTTGTCTTGCTCTTACCCGGCTGGGAACCGGTCTGTCACCTGGGCCTCGCTTCATCGCCTCCGCTCCTGCGGAAATGCCGGCGGGAGGCTTCGGTTAAGCACTTCAGAGAGCTAACCTGAATTCTTAACGCGGCCGGGACTTGTAATAAGCATAATTTCCAGGGACCCCGGAACAGGGGGGATGGGGCATTTGGGTGGTCTGTCCACCCCCCAACATTTCCCCAGAGATGGCAGTGCACCCCCCCCCCCCCCCCCCCCCCTTATTTGTACAATTTCTTGCACTCAGATCAGATTTCTGACAAATGCTTATATTCTAGGACGTTAGTAACGTAAAGCACAGTGGGGTTGATCTAGTTGCCAGTCGTAAGGCATTTCGTTTCAGTAGCCTAAGCCAATCACGTCCCAGCAGTAGTGGTTGATTGTCTGACTCCTGCTGATGAGCATGATTAGCAGAACTGAAAGCGACTATGCGTAAACTTTTTAAATGTAACCAATCACTCCTCGTTTGTACATAATTCTAAAGCTGCTCATTTCAATTCAGTTTTTATATGCTTTAACAAGCGCACCTTTGAACAGAGAGAAATAAGAAAACATAGAAACAAGAAATTAATTATTTAAATAAATTACAAGACGAACTGCAAGTCACGCCACTCTCACTAAAAAAAAAAGTTTCGGAGTCCCTGATAACTTATATGTTTCTGGAAACGAATACTTTGTCGTACGTCGTAACGAGGTTCTCACTGCCTCTAGAATCTAGCACGTGGAGCTCTCAAAGGGAAACTATACGTCTGCCAGAACGTGAGAAGGAATCAGAGCGGTGGTTGGTGTAGTGACAGACCTTATTGACGAAGTGTGCTAGTCTACAGCTAGAAAAGGAATGAAGCAATTTCGGCGACCCATTTAGGGTAGCCGAGCATACTAGGGCTGGCGTGAACATTTCGGCGACACTCTCCAATGCTGTGGATCCATTCTTCGGTGGTAGTTCAGATTGCAGGCAGAGATGCGACTTCGGGGTGTCCAAGTAAGATTCCAGGCGGGGAACTATCTGCTGACCTACTCTCAGCTTCTGGCCAAGTTCTCAGCGGTAATAGGAGCGATGTAGATGATACACACGACGTATCATTGTACCCCGCGTGGTTGCGAGTGGCGCGGGATAGTTGTAAAGGCTGAGATATCATGCGTTTACGCGCGCGGACTACAACAAATGTTGGAGGACATTGAAGTGGTAAAGCACTGCGCACAGCATGTAGATTTCACGCGTTCGCCTCCAATCAGTGCGAGTATTAATTTTTTTTTCTTGCTTTCATTCAACATTGTGTACAGTAAAGAAGGAAAGAATAGCCATGTAATTATTTTCATACTGAAATTTAGTTTAGTTTACAGGGGTTTAACGTCCGAAAGCGACTCAGGCTATGAGGGACGCCGTAGTGAAGGGCTCCGGAATAATTTCGACTACCTGGGGTTCTTTAACGTGCACTGACATCGCACAGTACACGGGTCCCTAGAATTTCGCCTCCATCGATATTCGACCACCTCGACCAGGATCGAACCCCGTGCCGTTCGGATCAGCAGCCGAGTGCTATAACCCCTGAACACCGTGGTGGCCCTTCATATTGAAACAAACAAAGAAAAAAAAGAGCCGTGATATTATCCCTTCCACCAAAAATTTTTGGCATGCGCAGAGAAATCCAGGACAATAAATAAAACTACTCGGCTCTAATATGCTAAATAGCTCAGCACCGTGTTTTGCTTGTTTCCCTGCGGCTTTTCCTGGTTTTAAAGGCCTTCGCTCCCTACGTGGGAGAGTAAAATTCTTACAACCTTGAGAGAAGCCAACGCCTCGGTAGAAATGCGCTGGAGCAGAGGCCAGGACATTGTGGTCAAGTATGGTGTACTCGGCCCGCATGAGGCGTTTGAACAGCTGCACTGACCCTGCATCGCCTAGCGCTGTCCCTGCACTGCACGGAATTAGGCTGGCACTTAGCGCTGCGAAGGCGCGGGTGGATGGCGGGCGAGGCGCCGTTCCGTCGGAGACGCCGTTGAACTTTATTTCCGTTTTATGGGGATTCCCTCTTTACACTCTCAACGGGTTATAATGCGCCGAGGGTAAATTTTAATGCTTGTCCCAAGTTTTCCACACGCCCGGTCAGCCATATAACGAATGACAGACGGCATCCCAAAGGCGCCGCGGTATGGGTTCGAGGCTATAAAAATGGCAGCATTCGTTTCCCTCTGCGATCCCTGGCTGTAACTGAGCCTCATTCCAATACGGCGCCCTGCCCCTATTGGACTCCTTTCGGGGTGAGGTTTACTGCGCATGCTCGAGGTCTTTTGCAGAGGGTCTTGGTGCATAAGGACCTTTCCATTGGGCGAGGAGGAGTTAGTGCGAGAGGGACCCTTCTCCCAGGAGCATGTTCAGCGGTACTTGTCGCAAGGATTCTTTATCGCGCGGATCCTTCGACGGGTCGGCTGTATTCAATCGAATAAGGAAAAAAGACGTTGTGCACAATTTCGTTAGTGACGGATAGTAATTTCTCAGGAATGAGGTCACATTTCCTGATAACTGGACGTCGCTGTCATTGTGTTCTCACCTTCGACTGCCGCCTATAGTGTCCGGTAAAAGCTGCACTCGAGGTGTAATCGCGAAGAAATGCACAAAATCGGCCTTTCTCCTATGATGCCTCCACAGGCTTCACATCCACAAAATAATATGAACGCTTAGCTAAATACTACTTATCTCGATGTCTACACAGCATGTATGCGATCAGAACAAGTTTTCTGAAAGAAACTTGTGAGTTATGCCTTCGACGACAAGCTGTTCCGAATGAGGGCATCAATACGCCAATGCAGAAGGTGGCATGGGCTGCGATTTCACTCACTGTTTTCAGAGGTAAATTCTAAGTGGTTGTCCCTATACACAAATGCATTCAAGCAATGCAGGACAAAGCGTTTGTCCTGTGTGCTTCTTCTTCCAGGTCCCTGTCTTTTAATTGCGCTTTGCTAAGTTCAACAAATGTATTCTTTTTTTTTTACATGTAAGTTAGACCTGCTTTTGTTTTTAGAAATGCGCGATAAATTTCGAGTTAACTTGAAAACGTAAACACTTTGAAGCCTTTACAAGCTCAGAAATGAAGTGCGGGCCTCTATGGCTTTATTCCAGCGCAGATGCCTCACGCTTAACGATCCCTGCAAGTACAGACTAATAAGCTTGCTCGCAGCATGTTTATAATTATTAATGGTTTTTTTGGGGAAAGAAATGGTGCAGTAACTATCTCACTTCTAGGTGGATACCTCAACCGGGCTGTGAGGGTAGGGGGAAAGTTGGGAGGGGACAGAGAGAAGAGAGAAATCGCTGTCATAGTGGAGGGTTCCGGCATAATTTCGACCAGCTGGGGATCTTTAACGTGCAATGACGTCACACATCACTCGAGCGCCTTTCGCATTTCACCTCCATCGAAACGCTGCCGCCGCGGGCGGCTTCGAACTCGCAGCGTGTTTATTTTAACGTTCGCTGCGGAGTTTTCATGGCGAGAAGCGTGAAAGGGTACCTGTCGGAACAGCCGTAGTGATTAGCACTGAAGTGTAATATCCACCACGCGTCTTAACCTGCGCATTGTACGCAACCGCTGCAACTAACGCCTAATCACGAGTTCGCACTGCTCAACACGCTTGCTCTCGTCACTTTCTAAGCAATTTAAGGCAAGCGCACAACCGAAATGCCACCTGTCGCTATCACTAAGGAGCAGAGCGCTTTTTCACCGTCATCCTTCATTTCTGTGCTGTACTGAATGTCTGATATATTAGTAGCGCAGCGATGTTTGTATTACCCAACGCCCAGTATTGGCTTCTGGCGGTTTATGGGTGCTTAACGTCCCAAAGGGACTCAGGCTACGAGGGACGCCGTGGTGAAGGGTTCCGGAAATTTCGACCACCTGGAGTTCTTTAACGTGCACTGACATCCCACAGCACACGCACAGCACATCGCACAGCACACAGCACAGCACAGAATTTCGCCTCCGTCGAAATTCGACCGCCTCGGCCGAGATCGTCTTTGGGGTGAGCAGCCGAGCGCCATAACCACTCAGCCACCACGGCGGCTCCAACGCCAATTGTACTGCTGTCCCCAAACTCCGTGGTGACTTGCATAATATGCTTATATGTACTGGCTTAGTTTGCAACTTATCTCTCACTGTTTCACCGCTAGTTTATTTCGGGTCACCTGTTAGGCTTACCGCTCACCCATTTGACCACAAATATTTCACCGCTCGCATTGTGATAACATCCACATACAGCGTATCAGCTGCATGTTGTGTTCTCCAGAACCTTAATCAAGGCACTGTCTATAAGGCGTATAGCAAGAAAAAAAACCCATAAATTTACTTCGTTAAACTAAATGTGACTTAGATGAGCTATCACAATATGTTTGTTCCCTTCGCGTAGGTTACTTATGACGGTTTTATAGACAATGTAAGTTTCAGCTGGCGCGACGCGTTTTCTGCCTTTCCATTTAGCTGCAGCTGCCGGGAAACCGGTTTTCCTCATTCACCAGGACACCACGGGGCTTCACCAGGACACATAACGGCTTTTTCGCCTGTGACCCAGCTCCTATAGTACTGGTGCACGAAAAGAAAAGAGGAATTCCCCCTCCTCCCTTCGCCCCCCCCCCCCCCCCCCCCCCCCCCCCCGCAACCCGTCACCCGACACACTCTCTGCATCTCCCCCTCTCCTAATTGCATTTCCCTCTCCAAATGGCAGTTCCAGGCTTCACCCGCAGACAGAACAGCTTTCTTTCTAGGGAGGCATCGAGTGCTATCGAACTGAAATGAGCTAATTGCTCTAGTATGCGTCTAACTCCATCTTCTCGAAAAAGTGAAACGCGCACTAGTGTGCAATCGCAAAAAGAGTAATAGATAAACACGTACGCGTGTTTGGCCCCTCAATTAAAGCCATTGTTGACGAAGAAAGCAAAAACCTACGTTCAAATAAATAACCGCTCCTATTTTGTGTGCTATTGCTGCGACACTGGTCGAGTGGAAGGGAGGGGGGGAAGGGGGGGGGGCGGCAGGGCATAGAAATTTTACTGCCTCGCAAGCACGCGATTTTCGACGCTGTAGTGGAGGGTCCGTTGCCGATGGCTTTTTTTCTTTTTTTACGGTGCTCTCAATTTGAGGTTCGGAAACGGAAGCAAAAATAAAACGAAAATCCGAAGTTTTTGTTTCGTTCTTTACTTTTCATCCTTATACCCCTCAGGCACGCCAGGTGAAGCCCACGGGGAACATGCCGCTTGAGAACTCCCGCCTTGTGTCCAAAGCCCGGGTCGGGTTAAAATGCGATCCACGTGTCCTGTATATGGGCCGCCCACGTTGAAGATCAAGAATAGCGTTTTTATGAGCTCGCTTTAAGGATCTGCATATCGCCGAATGAAACTTCAGCAGTACGCACTGCGCTCCGATGCTATCGACGTCGTCATCTCGAAAGCATGCAATGAAGTGCTTGACCACTTCTGTATGTGCTTTTGCGCTCTGCCCAGCAAACCGCCGCACTCTAGGGCCGCGTGCTTTCTTTCAGACGATAGCTCTGGTTTTCCTTCGAGGTTCAACAGAACTTTGTCTTCTTTCCGTTTGATTTTATCTACGCACTTGGTCGTTGTTGCACTTACCCGTTGTTGCATCACATTTGCAGTTCCTGCCTCGCCCGCCCCCTTACCGACCCCACTCGTATGGCCAAGCATATTCAGTACAAAACAAGGAATTGAACGTCGTTGCCAGGAAAGCGCTCACATAGATTGCCTCTCAGTCATTCAAATGGACGCAGAGGACACATTAGAGTTGGCTTGTATCTGCACGTTATTACTTTTTGATCACAAAAAAGCTGCTATCACTAGAAAGAGAGATTTTATAAGCTAGAATAAGTATAAAACAAATTAAAAATTGGTATCGCCTCCAATGGCTGCTTTCAGGAACAAGACACCAGGGGGGAGGGGGGGGGGGGGGGATCCCAGAGTTAGTGGCGCAGTACCTGTCTCACATCTCGATGGACACCCGAACCGCGCCGTAAGAGAAAGGATAAAGTTGGGAGTGAAAGAAGAAAGAGAGAAAGAGGTGCCCTAATGGAGGGCTCCGGAATAGTTTCGACCACCTGGGGATCTTTAACGTGCACTGACATCGCACAGAACACGGGCGCCTTTTGCGTTTCGCCTTTATCGAAACGCTGCCGCCGCGGTCGGGCTCGAACCCGGCAACTCCGGCTCAGTAGCTGAGCACCCTAACCCTTGAGCCACAGGGGCGGGTAAAAACATTAAAACAAACAAAACGATTTTGAGGAAAAGAAAGGCGCAGTAACTGGCACACATCTTGGATACCCAACCTCGTCGTGAGTGAAGAAAGAGAGAGTGAAAGAAGGAAGGAAAGAAGAGGCGTCGTAGTGGAGGGGTCCGGAAGAAGATCGACCACCTGTGGTTCTTTAACGTGCACTGATATTGAGCAGCACAGCGGCGCCATTTGCATGTGGTCGTCATCATATAGATATTTCATCATGCGTCCTATAATAAGCAGGCGGACACCGCAGAAGGCCGAATTTCATACCGCGTCCTTGTGTTCAGCAGCTGAATACCGTACAAGACGCTGGCACGATGGTGGCGAGCTCGGACTGAACATGCGCACCGTTGACACGAAACCAACAGCGAAGAATCGCACACTGATGCATCCCATCTTTTGAAAGGACCTTCATAGTGTCGACTGTTCAGATTTAACGACACACTTAGTTATCATATGCTCCTTTAGTGAGTTGAAGTTTCACGTAGTGCTGGAGTGTGCATAGTACTGGAGCTATCGTGTCTCTGCTGACGCCACTGTTCCTTTGCGGAATGTGGGAAGGAACCAGGAATTCTTTCGGTAACATTGCGCTAGAGCATCGATGTATACGTGTCGTGCGCTTGATATTCAGATGTTGCCTTTCAAAATGAGGGGTTGCAATACCTCTGAAGCATAATCATCCATTAACGCAATATCATTAGAGCGCATGTTCGGCGGCAGCCTTGGTTCGTGTGAGTACGAAATTTCGTTCGGCGGCAACCCCTGGGGTATGAGAACGCAACTCCCATTGGTAGATGATCTACAGGGTCGTGACGTCACACGAAATTTAAATTGAATATGTGGGATTATAAGGTCGCATCATGTCTCAAACGTTAATATGACGTCTACGAATGAAAGTAAATTAATTACGCTGAAAAAAAAAATTGGTGAAATGGGAATCGAGTTCGTGACTCTTGAAAACCGAGACATACGCCCTAACTTTAGGCCATCGAGGTGCTTTCGATGCACCTGGTTAGAGGAGAAATCGTAACTTGGGGTGAATAAAAACGTTTGTTAAATTTAAAAAAAAGATAAGGAAAACAAATACAAAGTAAAATAAAGATAGCGTACGTGCGGGGGAAATATTGTCTCTGAAATTATTGGGTGTAGTTCACTTTAGAAAGCCGATACCGTTTGCGATCATCAATGGCAAACGTAAGAGAGGAAGGAGTTCCAAGGAAACCAACCTTATCTCCATTTATTGCATCTGATAAATCAAGGAAGCAATGGTGAAAGCATCTGGTAGTGAAGTATGCCATAGCATTTCGTTAATGAATTATCCTGTAATTTCTGCCGCAGCTTTCGTAGAAATCTATTACATGTTAAATGTAATTCCGCCCGTCCAGTCGGTTGCAAAGGCTATGGGGCTCCGTGCTGCCTGTAAAGTTGGCTCCGTTGCTACAAGGTACAGTGTGCAGCAAAGCCAGTTTTAAAGGAGACTTTTGAAAGAAGAAAATCGCAAAAGTGGTGCGAAGCCGTGTGTGTTAGATGTACGGGCAGTCAGTCTGCAGCTGGCCATGTTCGTGAACTCAGCTGCGTTGCTACCAGGCTCATTATGCAAAAAAGCTAGTTTACAGGGGACGTTTGAAGTGATGCGCTCAGTTACTAATACATTAGCAATCACATTAACTTGCTATTTAGCTGGTATGACCCGCCCCATTTGCACTGCGATCGAATTTAAGCTTGACGAGATTGGCTGCTTTAAGCAGACACAAAAGCGCGGAGTGAGCTTTGGTGAACGAGAAGGCGGTCGATAAGGCGCGAAATTCTGCATGCCACATTTTCTTCTAGCGCACTTCTTTTAAAGGGCAACTGCAGCACTTTTTGAGAATTTCTCGATATTCAAGGATTCAAATCTATATAGGCTGTAGGTAAAGCATGCCAAGTGTTTTTGCACTAGCATTTAAAATAAGGATGTAATCAACGATTGAATTTTGCGCTTCTCCTCAATGCACCGAAGGAGTGCAGGGAAATTTGGCGTGACGTCAATGAAGGTATGATTTCAAATTACCGCTGTCGTCAGCAACACCCAGCCCTGACTCGTTAGACGCCGCCAAAAAACTCTCGGCAGGGTTTGCTTTCGGTGGTGTTGGTTTTTCCCTTCAAAGCAGGCGTTTGTGCGTTGGAAATGTACCGATATCTTCGATGACGTCATCGTGCGCCCCCCACATGGCATTATGCGCTGCGGAGAAGCATGAAGGGCGTCCGGGTTTTAATCGGCAATTAAATCACTATTTCAAGTCCTAGCCCAAAAATACTTCGCATGCTTTACCTGCAAGTTTCACACATTCGTCTCTCTTAAGCTCGTTGAATTCTAAAACCTATGCAGTTTCCCTTTAATAAAAGGTAATGCGCTAGAGGACAGCTTACTCCCGTTTTACTCCCCTATGGGCTTATTCATGTTTGAAGTGTAGATTAACTAAAGCGGTTAGTTAATATAATTGGTTATCGGTCTTATCAAATGCAAAATTAAGGAATTTTTTATTCCAGGGGTACTTAAAAAATAATTATTTTAGCAGCAAGGTACTCGTTGGGCGAAAGGCGATATCACGGTGTTCTGGAGGGAGTAAAATTTAGATAATGGTTTTATTGCATGCTCTAAGGCCTACCCTTGTTTACCTACTCTCTAAAGTACTCAGAACGTACACAAGTAAAGCACTGAATTCCGGCTAACGCGCTAATAACATCAAGCAATCTTCTGAGGAAATCAAACATCGCAGGGGCCATCAAGCGTTCTGATGTTCCCAAAGGCAGGCGCCCACCACAGAACAATAAAGAAAATGGAAGAATATGAAAGGCAGAAGCTGCATAAATAGTCTTGCAAACCTCAGCGTCGTACTTTGTCAGGCGGGCAAGAACAGAGGTTTGTGCAGCACCATCTAACAATGAAGCAAGCTCTGTTTGTTCCGGCCTACAATAACATTGAAAACCTCGTGCTCACGCGCTGCGAATTTAACCAAATAAATGTCCATTCAGCAGGGCTGAGCGAAGGAGCAACAGCTGTGACATTAAAGAACAAAAAGTTACGAGGAAGGCAGGGCATTAAGTAGTATCTTGTAGCCAGGCTATATGCAGAGTCCAGTTGTAGAGCTGCCTAGACGTCGCGGTGGCTCAGTGGTTATGGCGCTCGGCTGCTGACCCGAAAGACGCGGGTTCGATGCCGGCCGCGGCAGTCGAATTTCTATGAAGGCAAAATTCTAGAGGCCCGTGTACTGTGCGATGTCAATGCACGTTAAAGAACCCCCCCCCCCCCCCCCCCCCCCCCCGGTGGTCGAAATTTCCGGAGTCCTCCAATACGGCGTCCCTCATAGCCTGAGTCGCTTTGGGACGTTAAACCCCAATAAACCAAACCACGTAGTGGACCATGCAACGAAACAGTGGAAGGTTCTGTCTCGATGCAGTGTATTTCATTCGAATAGGCTCCCGAAGGTTGTCTTGTTGTTTACAGAGCCAACTTCGTGTGTATTCATCGCAGAGATGAGTAACATTTTGCTTTTTGAAGGCTGATTCATTTTTTTCCCGTGGGGTTGGGCAAATGCGACAGTTTGGAGCGGTAAATATTATTAATTTTTGCAGTGGTCCCCTTCAGCTGACCTCTCTCACACTTGGTGAAAATATTTCTGGGGTATTTGTCGTTTCCTGTGAATAATAAAAAGAGGGCGGCGATTTGAAAATATGTGTCGCTTTTTGACCCCGTCTTCCCTAATAGCTTTTAAAACGTGTTAAGCATTTTTGAACCCTATGAAAAGGTAGCATCGCTGCGTGGATTAAAAACATGACTTCTGCTTGGGCAGGATCCATGACATTATCCGAAAATCGCATGAAACCCTGAACATAGAGGTCACGGTTGCCTTCGTCGGAAAAGGAAAGGAAGCATTTGAAAAAAGAAAAATGTGCACTTTGCAAAGGTAAAAACAACGTATAAATCTTTTGAAGAAAAAAAAAAAAGACCAATAAGCACAAAGCTGGACGCAACGTGAAACGATTGGTGCATATTTGCTATCAATGCTTGCTCCTCTAGCTCCATCTCTAAACCAGTACACGGTGACAAAACACGATTAACGGAAGGGTACGTGGTAAATGTGGGCTCAGTTGACACTAAGTGCTCTGCGGCCCATTAGAGCACCTACACATGAGGACAGTGTGTCATCCACTGCTTCTCACTCTGCAGATATATGAATGAACTGCAAACAATAGATGCAAGAAATAACGTGAGATGGAACAGACTAGGTTTATGCATTTACTTGCCTCGCTCGTTGGTTCCAAATTACAGCTCCCACAGATAGTTTAAGACTGGATTATCCAATGCATAAGCAGTATTGTGTTCTAAGAAGACACACCATCGTCTTGAATTAAAAAACCACCACCTCGTGGTAGCCTGGGTGTTGCGACAGTCATCGTCGTTACCAGCTAGTGACTTCAGTCGAAAAAGCGTTGGAAAGACACCTACAACATCTTCCTATCATCTCAACCAATCTTATGCTCCAGGGCTTCTTGCGCGTCGAATTACACTGAGTCATCGCTGACCTAGAGTTCTCAGTGCCAGCTCTGGCGCTCATGCAAGGGGGCTTTACTAGAGAACATTAGGAGGAGGAAGAAGATGAGACGCCCCGCGTTCTATTCGGAGGAATCTTTCGCCCCATCCTCTGACTCACTTTCTTTATCGCCATTAGCACCGTCATCATCCCGCGTGCGCGGGATCAGGGAAGCCGCGTAGGGGAGCTCGCGGGACGGGCCTATCTTTCCCTACTCAGCACCTCCTCTCGTCGTCGTGATACGGGCGTCGTTGCCGGGTGCGGCTTCATTCGAGACGCGTCATCACCCACGACGCGGGCCGCGGACTCAGGACGCGCAATGCGTGTCTTTCTAACAGTCTTTCCGCGAGCAGCACCCGGCGTGTACAACGGCTGGAGCGCAGATTCTCGCGTCTTCCTCTTCCGTGCTGGAAAAGGGGGACCTCGATGCGAAACGCAAACAGAGCCGATCCCGGAGCCGCCGCGCGCGCTTCCTTCCCTCGCTCCCTATTTCTAAGGGGAGCGACGGGAAGAGTCTCGGTGCACGCTGTACTGCCGTACCTGCTCGATCATAAGCTTGCCTTGGGAATTCGAGCAGCCGTTCCTGCTTCGGGCGCACCGGGATTTCGGAAGAATTTCCCCAAATTCTTCCGTGCGTTCCTTTCTAGAGTGGATGCCGACAGGTTGGAGCACCCCAAAAGGAAAACACTGCGCGCCTGCTTCTCGAAAATTTACAATTCACAAGTTGCTTTTGGAATCGATAGTTCGAGATCAGACGTGTGTCGAAACTGCTGCGGACGTCCAAGAAAAATAAAATATTAAGCTAACAGAAGATATTATTTTCCAGCGTTGCCAACAGAAGGCCTGCGACGCTGGCTCAGTGGCTTTGGCATTAAACTTGTACGGACGATGTCGTGGCATCGAATCCTGACCGTGCCAGCCGCATCTTGTTGAAGGCGAGATGCAAACACGCCAATGTGCTGTGCGATGCCAGTACACGTTGAAGAACCCCAGGTGGTCCAGATTAATCTCAAGTCCCGCACCGCGGCCTCTATCATAGCTCATGTGCAGCATGGGTGCTGTAAACCCTGCGTACCATTGCACACCATACCATACCACAGCATGCTGTTCCATACCATACCATACCATACCATACCATACCATACCATACCATACCATACCATACCATACCATACCATACCATACCATAGCACGCTGTTCCTTACCAAGTCATACCATGCCATACCACACCATACTGTATCATACCAAGCCATACCATGCCATACCATACTCTCTCATACCACACCATGACACACAATGGCATACCATGTCATGCCAACCATACCATAATATACCATACCATATAATATCATATCATACCATGCAATGTCATGCCATGCCATGCCATACCTCACCTCTACATCAAACGCACCATGACGAGTTCTTTGCAGCGTTGAGGCTTTATTTTGTTTCTTCCATCTACTGGTGCCCAGCATAATATGCTCGCAGCGCTCGTAATGTAATAAGTGGACTTGAACGCTAGCCGCTTGGTTTGGTTTGGCTTATGGGGTTTAACGTCCAAAGCGACTCAGGCTATGAGAGACGCCGTAGTGGAGGGCTCCGGAAATTTCGACCACCTGGGGTTCTTTAACGTGCACTGACATCGCACAGTACACGGGCCTCTAAAATTTCTTCTCCAAAGAAATTCAACCGCCGCAGCTGGGATCGAACCCGCGTCTTTCAGGTCAGCAGCCAGTGCACGTTAAAGAACCCCAGGTGGTCGAAATTTCCGGAGCCCTCCACTACGGCGTCTCTCATAGCCTTAGTCGCTTTGGGACGTTAACCCCCATAAACCAAACCAAACGAAACCAAACTATTACTACAACTATTACTACTACTATAGTTATGGTGGCACTGGTGCTAGCACTGCAACTCTACTGCTGTTATCAATAGTACTGCTGGTACTGTTGCCGTCGTTACTACTGTTACTACCGGTACTAGTTCTGTTACTATTACTGCTACTACTACGGATGCTACTTCTACAACTACTACTACTACTACTACTACTACTGCTACTACTACTACTACTACTACTACTACTACTACTACTACTACAACTACAACTACAACTACTACTACTACTGCTACTACTACTACTACTACTACTACTACTACTACTACTACTGCTACTACTACTACTACTACTACTACTACTACTACTACTACTACTACTACTACTACTACTACTACTGCTACTACTACTACTACTACTACTACTACTACTACTACTACTACTACTACTACTACTACTACTACTACTGCTACTACTACTACTACTGCTACCAGCACACCAGAAGAATAGTAAAGCTAACCCTACCAAGAGCGCCGCGAATCCCGAAGTTAGTCTCTCATACAGCCATAGTTTTAAGTGGAGGGACGATTATAATCGATTCAATGCGGTATGTCCCCCCCTTTCCCCCTCCATCCTCGGCCGACCCCGCGCACCGGTGCGGCCCCGCGCTCCCATGCGTGCGGCAGCTCTCTCTCTGAGGAGACGGCCACCGCTGCGCCCCCTGGCCGGAGGATTGGAAATCGATGGAAGCACATCTGCTGGCACGGAACGCGCACTGGCGGATTCGGAAAAGGGGAGGAGGGGGGGAAACAATACCTGAGAGGCGGCGGTAGTATCCCAGGATGAGGGGGAGAGACCCCTTTTGATGGGCTCGGCTGAAGACAACGGCGGCCCCTCTCACAGAAACTGCCGGCTGATTGTTCGAGGCGTCCGCTGATTGGCTGCTCGACCGTGCCGAACGACGGGTTCGTTTGCCGCTCCGTCGATTGATTGACGCGGATGAATCGATCGGCAGAATGATTGACTGATGAAAGAGTGGGCCCGTCCCTAATCGATCGGCTGACTGATAGCTGGAAATCGCGAGCCCGAACGCAGGAACCTGAATGAAAAGTGGTTCTTAACAGCAACAGGACGGACTAAAGTTGGAACGGAGAGCACAGGCGGGGAAGGCAATCAAAAACGAAACGAAAAAAAGCTGACAATTAAGCACTGATCTCTAAAAGAAAAAAAAAAAAAAGGTGCAGCTCGACGATAACTTTGGAATAGAATAGATACATGCTGATCGTGAACTATGCTATTGTGCAAGTTCTAAGGCCGATAGAGTTTCTCGATATAATCTAGATTGACAGCAGACGACGCTGTTCTTCAGCCGCCATGGAGAGACGCGGGAATGCTGGGAAGATGAGGTTTCGTACTTGGCTTGGCCATCATTGGCAATACAACGCGGATTAAACCACAACAATGCGGCTCTTTAAGCGGAAAACCTCGAAGAAATGGTGCGAAAGTTGCCATACCAGGCTAACACCTAAGTTAGATTTATTTAGGATGGGAAAATCGCATTATTAAAATAATTTAATCTGCGCAGAGAGGAGAGCATCGTGGCGCAGCTACCGATTCTAAGGAAGAATCCCCGTTTTCGGCCCAACACTAGCTTAGACGATTACGAAACCATCTCTTCTCGGCATTGCTGCAGTGGATGAACTGCTCTTTAAGAAACTCGCATAGACGGTGACGCCAGCTTTCCCTCCAGGTAATGCTAAGAAACTCTTTGCAGAGGCCTACTTAAAAAACGAAAGAATGTGTCAACTACAAATACTATAATAGGATACAACTTAAAAAAAAAAAAAAACAGCAATCGCTAACACTGGGCGACGGTTCACGGAGTACTCTCTGGCCAATCACAATAATAAGTGAAAACAACTTTTTAATGCCTGGCTATATTAAACAAACCAGGTAACGAAATTCTAGAGCTCATAATATATTTTTCTTGCGATTAGCTTCTTGTTTCAGTAAAAAAACAAGTTTTAACTAGGGACCACTTTTTTTGTCGTGGAGGAATTCTATGCGGCGGCCCTGCATGTAGACGGATCTTCACTGCAGTCTTAAGTTGTATCTGACTATAATGTGGCTACATAGTAACTCAACTAGCACTGCGCTAATCTTGCTGAATACGAATATTTGCTGAAAATGTATTGAATTGCAGCATTTCTTTTCCTTGCTAGTTCTGTCGAAATGCGAGTGACGTCAACATGCTGCTTTATGCCTGTGTATATCGTGACACCATGGTACATGATTCTGCAAAACTGTACCCAGCTTTGCACTGGTTAATTTTCCTTAACATCTCACAACGTTAGGTCATGAGGTGCTTGGTTCTCGCTTGTTGCTCTGAAAAATACGTTGTTTGAACTCTTTACCTTATGTCAAGCAGTTTCTTTAAGCTTGTATTTTCTCCTTAATTGATTTTGTGAGATGAGAAAATAACTGATTTCTTGCACCTGTTCGACCATTGCAGCTAATGCTCTAGCGAAGCTGTAACATATATCATTTTGACAAATTAATCCTAGTTTGGTTAGGCAATGTGCAGCTGTTCTGGTTTGCCTGGCGATGGCCTCAGGGTCGAGTACGACAGCCATGTTGAAAACAATCCTAACAAATTGTTTTGCAAGCGTAGAAAGCTGATCGCAATTACTCGTAACTTCCAGTGGACTCAGCATTAAAAATGCATTAGAAATCACTAATGCCCAGCAAGCGCGCTTATAACTAGCGTTTTAATGTGAAGGCCACTGGCTAACTATACTTCAGTAGCGTTGAAACTATGAAGATTTAGCGTCAACTCACCGATATCTGTCAAGTTGTCCCCTGATGTCCAGCGGGAACTTACCTTATTACAGAGCACAAATTTCGATTTTTTCGGCATGCGAAGCGGACTGTATCGAAATCAAAATTCTAACGAGTCCTTACCAACCTCCCTTATAAGTAGTGTTTTAATATGAAGGCCACTGACTAACTTTAATAAGCTGATACCGAGTAGCTTCTTCCGTATTGATAAACATTACGGGGTTTGCAGAGCCACCACGCAAAACGTGTGAACGTGCGTCTCCATGATTGCAAACTTCTCAACCTTCGTCGGATTTTCGCTAACACGCAATAATTCAATCAATATGTTCTCCCACGCGCCCCGTCGAACTGGAACAGCCTTCTTCTTTGTATCGCTTCTTTGACAGGAACTTTTACTCGCCATTCCTGAGGTGCTTAACGGACTCGAGGTTGTGTTCCCGTCTATAAACTTTAAGCTTTAAGTGTGCACACTCTGTCCCCTTGTATTAGTGGTCGATGGATACTTAAAAAAAAAAAAAAACTAATTTCGTTGCCACTCTTTTTCCTTTTCCCCCCCTTTGTTCCCCTCCCCACGTGTAGGGTAGCCTGCCGGGCATCGCCTTGTTACCTCCCTCCCTTTCCATCCTTCTGTTTCTTTTTCTTTACACGCCACTGTGATTGGTTTAGCGCTGTTTAGCGCACTTGCTCCTTTTCGCAATTCTAATGTACTACCGGATTTTTATTGGTGCTTGATTCTTTTTTGCAATTCTAATGAACTACCGTATATTTACTGGTACTTATGGCTTGCTTCTTACATCCTTACCTGCATTCCTGAACTTCGTAATTTTGACACATTGTTTTTATTTATTTATTTTTTAATTTATGGATACTGCGATCTTGTACACAAGATCACAGCAAGTGGGAAACAGTGTGTTAAGATACAAAAATACAGACAAATACGAACAAAAGAGAATTGCACATAGAAAATCAGCAAGAAAATACCGCGGAAAGGCCATCAAAAACAATCATTTCAAGTGCTCTTCAAACAAATGCAATGATGTCTGCCTGACAACATCATCCGTGAGGTTATTCCAACCAGTGATGGTCCTTGGAAACAAAGAATATATAAAACAATTAACTCGCGAATTTAATGGCATTATATAAAGAGAATGGTGATTGTTAGTTTGGTACCCCGCGGAATAATTAAGGATATTAGAGGTGTCAACTTTGAAATTATTATTAATTACGTGAAAGAAAAACTTTAAGCGACATATGCGATTTATGTTAGGAATAGAGGGTAAGCCGCTATATTGTTTAGGAGATCACTGACTGATGCTCGCCCGTAAGTGTTATATATAAACCTTACTGCTCGTGTGCTTGGCTCCATGTGTTCTAACTTCGACAGCACCTCCGTTACTCAATCTAACCCCTAGAAGCTTTAAGGTTGTGCATAAATAAAAAAAATAAGCAATAGCTTCTACGTCGACCCTTTTGTATCGACGTGTGTGCCAGGCCATAACGAGCTGAATGCGCAACAACCTCGCCGCTCCCGCGCAGCGTTCGAAACAGTAAGGGCAAACGTTCTCCATCGAGCGGTTCGCTCGCTGGCCGTGTTTTATAAACGTAATTGCGCCCGGAGCCCCGATATCAAAGCACGCGGCGCGCAGTTTTCCGCCGGAGCTCTCTTCCCAGCTGACGTAACGAAATGGGGCGCAATTTGTTTTCCCCGCATAACAGAAGAGGGGAGAGGGTAAGCGGGAGCCAACGGAAACGTATAGGAGCGATTGGGGGGGACGGGGGGAGGGAGGGGGGGCGCAGAAAGCCGCTCGCGCTCATTTCAAAGCAAAGTCATTCGTATTAGAGAGCGCGCAGATAAGGGAAGCGGTACCGAGGCTTGTTCGGGCTCTCTCCCTCGGGACGTGATATGTTGCTAATCAGAAAACAAAGAAATTAAGAAAAACAAGAAACATTGCGAGTCGCTGAGAGACGACGAAATCGAAAACGGCCCGTTATTTTACATCTTCGCTAACGCCGTTACCTAACTGAGTTCCCACTCTCTCTCTCTTCGTCCCTTTTTCGCCGTCTCTCAACCGACGCCGCGGAACCGTATTGGTTGCTCGCGTTCGATTAGTCCAACTAACGCGTAGCATACAACGGGCTCTGGGGGCCCTTCAGCACATGTAGGCGTTTATTCTTCCCTTTTATTTTTACCGATCGGCGCTGCGAGGCCGGTGCTGCATGGTTTGCCCGCGTAACGGATCGCTAGAGGGAGCCATTTGTACCCTTCGGATTCGAGTAGGGAACTGAGGAGGAGAACAGGGGAAGAAAAGGGAAGCCTAGGGAAGAACGGCAGTACGGAAGGCATACGTCTCTAAGGAGGGAGGGAAGGAAAGATAGATAGAGAGCGAAGGAGAGGAAGGGAAAGTTTTGGGGATGGCGTGCGTTTGTAGCGGGCCCTCCTTTCCCCATTTCCCGAGCAGCGGCTGCGGCAGCGCCGTCTGGTGCTGCCTGCCAACGGCGGCGGATAAGTGGCGCGCGCGTGCGTGCGTATAGGCAAGCGGCTTCCGTTCGTGGAAACCCACGCCAGGCGGCGTGCTGCGCGCGCTACACACCTGAGCAAGTGGCCGAGCGGGCGGAATCGAAAGCCCCAATCTATTATGCATCGCTTACTCGCGCTCTATCGCTGTCTCCACGTTTCCCCGGCGGCTACGATTTCGGCCGGAAACTGCCTCTCTTCTCCGCCAGAGTCTTTCTCTTCCTTCTCTGTTTCTTTTTCTTTCATTGTTCTGTTCTTGTCTTTTGTCTTTCGTCCACGCTGTTATACTGTTTCTCTCTCCATATCTCTCGGTGTTGGGTTATTTCTTCGGATGCGTTCTTGCTTGCTCCGTGAAGGCAGACGAAAGAGTTGGGTTGCACGCTACATATGGCGCGGCAGTAGCGGATCGGGAAACACTTGGGATTCCCGCGTTGGCGATGTCCAAGCAACACGTCCCGGTTGCCGCAGAAGACTGGATAGCATTCTGGGGGTGAGATCACTTAAGACTATTGCGCCGCTGGTGTCCCGTGAGAATGTTATCCAACTGGAACTGGGAATACTTGCTGGTGAGATTGTACTGTCTTCTGGGCTCAGCAGTATGGCACGGCGGTACATCCTCCACATGCCCATCGTCATTGTCAGCCTGTGCACGGTCATTCACAAAAGTGTGCCGTTATCCAGCTGCGCTAGATGGCGCTACATTTTAACTCAATAGCGTGGAAGACAATCGGCGTTTTGAGCGAAGTATCACGGGCATGGCTCTGGAAGGTGGTTCTCAGAGAGCAGCCTATGGGAGGCAGGTGGGCCACCCAGGTCATGTGACCTTTCGGCGTCATCACAATCTGCCTACCGTGGCAGGTGGCAGTTAAATTAATGATTGGTTGCTGGAGAAGAGCAACCTGGGTCTCATACAGTCCCCACAGATGGCAGCACCTGTCACCACAGGGAAATGGTGCATCGCTTAACCGCTGCACCACTGCGCCAGGAGGGGTATGACGACTCCCAGGGATATGTGAAGGTAAAGTAAAGAATGACCTTCTGTATATTTGGGAATTAGCCTATTACGGTATCGGGTCATACCCTTAAGGCGTAACTTAAGTATCCCCTTCATTTTTTTTCTTTCTGGATGACGGTGCCCGGATGACAGTACATAAAGCAGATCAACTAATGATATAGGTGGGCCAGTCCAGAATGCACCGCCATGTCGTCCCAATGGGTCTCAATCACAGTACATTTTTGTGGATGACGTTGCATGAAGGACGGGACCAGTGCATTGAAACCGGATGTCAGCAGGCCCGTCGAGTGGGCCGTTATGTCATCCCGGTGGACTTGGATGGCGGTACATTTTTCGGGAGAACGGTACATGAAGGACGGGGCATATTGGCGGTACATAGTTTAGATGACGGTACGTGGATGACGGATGTCGATGGACCTGTCGAGAATCCACCGTCATGTCATCCATCCAGGCTCGGCTTATATAGGCGTTAAGCTATGGAAGGAAAGGGAGGGGGGAGAGGTCAACCCGTCAACTTGTCACTTCTTCAGCCTTAAGAAGGATGAAAAGAAACATTTTCGTGGTGCAGAATCCCGTCGGTATAGATAGGTCTACCATAACAAAAAATATGAAGAAAAGACAAACTTGCGCGCTGAACTGTCCGGTGATGTTTTGTCTTCTGGCCTGTCACGCCGTTAAATTGCATTGCGACGGAAAGAAACGCATAAGGATGTGGATGCCTCACCCACTGCATTTAGATGAGACTGTAGAGTGCTTCGTGTAGCGAGATTCCCGGAAGGGATTTTAAGCTCACTGAATTAATAGACAGCCGTGAAGTGTGGTATAGCTCCGTAACCCATTTCTCATTTCCTTCGAGACGAAAGAATTCAACTTAGTCTTGCTGCAGCCGCTCTATGTATTTCTATCTCGCGTGGTGCGAAAGGTGCTCGTCAGTTATGGTCTTGCTCAACGCAGCCGAAAGCCTATTACAATTACAAAAAGTTCACCCGTCACTTCCGAGCTCGATCTAGGCCTGTCCACTGTCGTCTCGACTCTTTCGGTTGAGAGCGTACCTGACAACTTGCTCCTGCTGAAATAAAGCACGGCTTAAAGAGAAAAGAAAGACGCATTCGAGGCGAAGGAAGTAGTCGTCGTGAAGGCTGACATCCAAGATTTCTCGGATCGCCTCCCCAGAACGGAAGTGACAGTGGCTAGAAAGCTGCACCAACACTTCAGTCACGTAATGAGGTTTATGTCAGACGTGAGAACACAGATCACAGCTTATCCACTCAGCTAACTGCTACCCCCCGACATTTTCTCTTCAGCAGCAGAGCAGTGGCCTTTCCTATACGTTTCTTGTTGCCTCTGCGTTTTGCTATGTTTATTTTCTATAACAGCGTTTCGAAACAGTGTTGTTCGTTTATCGCCTTGGGTATGTGGTCATGTCGTTTTAGGTTTCTATAGACTTCTTCGTTTTGTGTTTCTATAGACAACAGACTTCTTTCGATAAAGTCTATGGACACTCTATATAGACAAATCCTAGAGAACAGTCTATAGGCAATACAAATGCTATATACAGTCTATAGATTTATGACCATACACTTTTAGTAGACTATGCCTATAGACGGTCTGTAGAATATGAATAGACAAAAATAAATATCTATAGGAAGGCAATATAGTCTACAAGAAGTCTATAGACTTTCTATAAACCATTTTTATGAGGGCTATTCGCTTTAGATCTCGACTGTGCGCCACGATGGGTTCAGTATCTGAATGCCACAGCAGTCTAGCGACCCCAGCGGGTCTGGCGTCTCCTGTACGTGCGAATATCATCGCATTCGCGCTGCAAAGCAAAGGAGTGGGGCTTTGGAATGCTCAGAAATGGCTAGAAGAACTTTTTGTTGGTCTAGATGGTGCATGTTGTAAGAAAAGAACTGTAGCTCTCTTTCATATTAGAAAGAGAGGTGTATTTTGTGTTAGCGATACGTCGGTGAGCCTCTTCAAATCGGAAAGGGCGTATCTAGAACTGTTCTTAAGATAGTGTTGTGTGGGAACTGGTATCTCTCTGCACGTGTCCGGGTTTCCTTATATTTGCTGCGCTGTTAGTGAATAAAGTTAGATGAAGTTTAGCGCTAGTCCTGTGTGGTCCTCTCTTGTGTTCGTCTTGGTTGCGCTACTGTTCTTTTCTTTCTTTCAGAAATGGCTATGCGCACGCATACGAAAACATGCGAACATCATAAAGAACAAAAAAGACCCGCCGAAGGGGCTTATTTAATGGTTAGGGGAGTCAACTGCTCAGCCCGAGGACGCGGGTTCGATCCCGCGTTTCGACGTCGGCAGAATGCAAGGCGAGCTGTGCACTGTGTGATGTCAGTGCTCGTTAAAGAACCTCAGATGGTAGAAATTATTTCGTGGTCCTCCACTGCGGCGTCGCTTATATCCCTGTCGATTTTGGACGTTAAACGCCGTACCATACCATACCATACCATACCATACCATACCATACCATACCATACCATACCATACCATACCATACCATACCATACCATACCATACCATACCATACCATACCATACCATACCATACCAGAATCATAAACTCAGCGAACTAAGTAGAAGGAAGATTAATCAATGGTGTTCCTCCATTCTTATTACATTCATGACAGACGTTCCTTCTATTTACCATACAAATCGGCGGCTATGTATGTATGTATGTATGTATGTATGTATGTATGTATGTATGTATGTATGTATGTGTGTGTGTGTGTGTGTGTGTGTGTGTATGTATGTATGTATGTATGTATGTATGTATGTATGTATGTATGTATGTATGTATGTATGTATGTATGTATGTGTGTATGTATGTATGTATGTATGCACGTGCGTGCATGCGCGCTCTCACAGGGAGCTCGCGAGAAACCGACGTACTGCCGCTCCAGTGCACGACCGCTACCCTCCGCGTGCACCGGTTTCCTTTCTTCTGCATCCTGTCCTGCGCGAGCCGCTACTACGCCAATCGTTTATGGCCCCCCTCTCGGTGCAACGCAAAAAAAAAAAACGCGCGCGGCGCTACCCAACAACACAGCGAAGCTCAGAGAGAGAGAGAGAGAGTAAGAAATAAATAGCGAGGAAGAGGGGGGAGCGTTACCACGAGGGAACGGAAATTTGCCCCCCCCCCCCCCTTCCTTTTGCCGCAGGAAACGACGAAGAATGCGAAACCCGTCAGTCGCTGACATTCCCGTTTGTTCGCGTGCATGCAACGTCGGCGTGCCGGAGCTCAGCAGCGTAATACGCCGACGAAGCCGCCGGCTGCAACCCGCGGCGCGGTATAACGAGCGAGCGCTCCAAGCGCGGGTTTTGCGAGGAGGCGTTCGCTTTGTAATAAGGAACGGAAGGGAGGAGCGGTATTGTATATCGCTCGATGGTGTCGACACGCCACTTGATCGGTTGTTACTGTCCCCCGTTACGTTCTCTGCCCGAGTGGAGTACCAAGCTTTGTGCGCACTGGCTGCTTCATTCTTTGTGGCTGTCCGTTGGTTCTGCGTGTTTCTTTACCGATCTTGTGTATTGCGCAATACTGACAGCTAGGTTAGAAGCGAGTGCAAGAGCTGCTACGCGTATCAGATCACGTAGCTTTGATGCAGTGCTCAGGTTGTTTGCGAAAACCAACATATGTATTTCAACATGTGTTCAGATAGTAATCCATTCGGGTGGGCTATAAAAGAAAAAAAGAGCAAAACGCTTAGGCAGCGTATGAGTATCTAGAGTTAGAAATATCGAAGGAATATTGCGTCATTACCCATCTTCGTTATATCCTGTGCAAATTTTTCGTTATATCCGGATATCTACTTTTTTGATGCCAACGTATACAGCGCAAGAAGACAAATCGTTTGGCACCACTTAGAGTGTGCTACGTCAATTAGTTTGGCCGTAATGGACGTTTGAAGTTTCAGGAAGTCACGGTTTGGGTAGAAAAGGTCGTCGGTGCGAATCCCTATGATAGGCTACGCTTTGATTCCGCTTGTAATCTTATGCCCCGTAACGCGCTGCATCGTTTGATACCACTCCGAACGCTCTGCGCCAATTAGGCGGTCTACAGTCTGTGTACCAGTGATACCACCCACTGGTCCCACTTGAATGACCTTGTGTTTAATGCTAACGCGACCTTGAGAGATGCGAGTATTCTAAGAAGTGTCCAAGTTTTAACGCAGGGGGTAAGCGTGTGTTCATTCTTCGCCCCTTCTTTCTGGCATCTGCCTGTGCACGCAACCGTGTTTCTCGCTTTTCATCGCCCTCTCTCCACTCGGCGGCAGCTATCGTGACGCCCTCCTCCTATTGGCTACAGCTGGCGCGACGCTTTTCCGAACTTTCCCGAGCTTCCTCTTATTGGCTGCAGCTTGCGCGACACTCCTCCGAACTTAGCCGAGCCTACCCGAATTACTCCGATCACACAAGACACGATTCGTGTTCGGTGTTCGTACGTCTGGAGTAGTGCTCCAGATCAACACACTGCAACAAAACAAAAAACAGAAACAAAAAACAACAGAACAAAAACGTCTCACAGCACGCACCATTAAGTATAACGGGCTGGGCTGTTTAGACAGAAAAACTTTGCCATGAAGTCAGATCAGAACCCCAGAAGGTAGAACCAGAGCGCGCTAGTTTTCAATCCCGCCGTTGTAGCCAAGCGCTCCAGGTTGTGAACGGGGGACAAACAAGGTAAGGTAAGGTCTGGCAGTGTTGCATACGAAAAGTATGTGATCGATTTTCGCGGTCTGTTGAGGACAACGGGAGCAATTTGAGTCGCTGCGGAATGCAGCGATCGGTTCATCCCTAGAATATCCACCTGCATTGGAACAATCGTTTGGAAAGAACGCCTCAGGCGGCTTCATCACGAGTGATTACGTAAGTTTATCTCTCGTTAGTGCAAAACCTTCGTCACGAGCCAAATGAAGCTAGGGGTGCTTGCTACCCACGCACGCAAGCACGCACACGCAAGCACGCACATGCACAAACACAAAAGCACAAACACGTGCGCACACACGCACGCACGCGCACACAGACACGCACGCACACGAGGAATCGCGACCGACAACCTGCAATAGTTTCGTCGAACGATGCACTGTGAGGTGCAAGACTCGACGGGAGCCTAGGCTCTCGGGAACCACATCCCGTCGCCTGAAGCTTCAGCTAAGTGAAAGCAGGTCTCGCACTTCGCTTTTACTCCCTGGAGAGGTAGGAAGCGAACCGGCGGGGCGCTCCTATGCCGTTCTGTACTTATCCCGGCGCTCTGAAGCATCACAGCAGCCGGGTCGCATGCGTGTAACGCGCGCTTCTTCTTTCTCGCGCGCTTATTTTTCGCGCGCGCGCGCGCGTGCAGCAGTGAGAGTTGTGCGCGGCGTGTTATCTGTTCGCCTGTTCCTGCGCGCTTTCTCTCTCTCTCTGCGTCGTCCCCCGGCTCTGCAGCGCCTGCGCCGCTGAAAGCTGGGCTTCACTACTGAGAGGCGGCGGCGGCGCTGTGTTGGCAGTGGGAGAGGAGGTGTCTGCCTGGCCCGGGGTTTGGAAGGGCGCGCTGGTTGAGGCCGTCGACGGCGGCGGCGGCGGCCCGGGAGTTGCGGGCCGAAGGGCAGCCGAGAAAGATCGATTCGGTGAAGGCCATTGCACCCTTGACGGCGGCCGAGGCCGAAGGGAGGGCTCCGGCCCGAAGGGGAGAGGGTCTCCGCGGCAGCTGAGGGTAAGAGCGAAAAAAAGGCATTAGGGAAGACACAGCTTTGCGACTAGGTAGGACAAGAGGGAATAAGGGGAGAAAGGGGAGTTGAATACAGGGATAGCAGTGGACCTCGCGAGGCGAAGAGGGAACAGGGGAAGGAAATAGGGAGAAGGGTTGAATGCATGAAGGGAAAGAAGGGATATAGGGAAGGGAGAGAAGATGAGTGCTGTGGAAGGCTGCGGGCCTCTGGAAGCTAGGAAGAAATAGGGGTTATGGGGAAAGCTCAGGGTTCGGGAAAGGCGAAAGGAGGACGATGAGAAAGGGAACGACGGGCTAGGCCGAAAAACTCAGAGGCTAGGGAGAAGGGGAAGGGAATGAAGGAAAGGGAAGCTGCGGTAAAAGCTCAGGATGGACCTGGCGAAACAGAAAGGGAAGCGGCTGGTAGCGATGAGAGGAGAGGAGAGCGGCGAGGGAGCTGCAACTATGAGCGCATCGTGTGTCTCGGGCGTGTATTTCGCATTAGAGCTTTCACTTGTAGTGATAACAGGAAGATAATGTGTTGCCGAAAACAAAAAGGGAGGAAGACGCGAGAATGCCGGGAGATGTGGGAAGAGAAAAGGCGCCCGCGGAAATGTGGAGAGAGAGGTGAGAACGCGAGATGGAGAGTTAACGGGACGGACCTCATGTTTCCCGAGCGCGCGTCTGACAATGTTTCCCGTTTGTCTGGTGCTCTCAGCCGACTAAATGAGGGAAGAATGAGGCGATAGAGAGAACTCGCTGCAAAAAGAAAAAAGAGGATTGGAGAAGGGAGGAGGGGAGGACGCTGTCTGGGTTCCTTCGGATGACGCAAGATCGGGGGAGAAGCGAGAGGGGGGGGGGGGGGGGGGTTGGTATGGTAGTCTGTGGAAAATTCTCATCACGGAGCGAGACGTCGTGATCTTGATAGGCAGTGGTCCGCAGGATGAGCAGGGAAGCTTATCGGTGTGAAGCAGCGAGCCGCAAAGCCGAGAGTCTGCGGTGGCGAATTGCGACACCACTCTTGTTTCTGCTGTGGTCGCCCGTCCGTCGTCTGCAACTATGACGAAACAGGTTCGCGTTAGCCTCACGTCCACTCGCCATACGGGCTTTTGGAGTTGCGTTGCCGCTGGGTCAGTGACCTTGCGTAAGATGCTTGCTAAGCACATACAGGAGCAAGAATTAAAAAAAAAGTAAGCAGGCAGCCGCTAAAGCAAAGTAGAAAACGGCAGAAGGAGAGGTGTTAGCCTCACAGCCGCAGTACATGACGAGTAAGCAGAAGAGTACATAAATAGTGGTGGAGAGCTCTGTTTATATTTTTTTTTCGCTTGCTGGAAGGATCTACTTCGGACAGCCTCGTTTGAAACATGACCGGGCGACGGTGCATATTTCATTTCATTTCATTTCATTTTATTACCTTAAAGGCTCCTTAAAATGGGTGTTACATAAGGGATGGAAAGAATTAAAAGCACAAATTCACAAAAACAGGAAAGATTTGGGCAAGTGATGATGGCAACGTTGTTTCGAAGGCCGTTCCAGTCTGTGACTGCACGAGGAATATACAACTGTCTTGGACAAAAATTTTGAATATTGTAAAACTGTAAGGTCCTGGTATATAAGTATTTAAGGTAATGTTCCACTTTACCGATATGTACCAAAGTCTTTCTTTTATAGTGTTTCCATTGCTCGTATCGAGCAGTTAATGCTGTCATAGAAAACCAATGGGGAACGCTTTTGAGGAGAGCAAAAACGTGGATCTCAAAAAAATGCAAACCTGCCGACGGGAGATCAGCGGATATATTGATTTGAGTAAAATCTTACAATCTCTGAAAAAATTGCGCTCATAAAATCTTAGCCGTTAAAAAATGCCTTTGTACAAAATTGGAGGGTATGACCATAGAGTTTCTTACTATTACCTAGAGGGAAAGCTGGCAGCCCGTCTATGGAAGTTTGCATGGCGACCCCTCGAGACCACTTCAGCCACCATGGGCGCTCAAAGCATCATGGGGCGGTGAGCTACTTGTTGCGGAACTGCAACTTTTGGCCAAAAAATAATAGAAAAATAAAGCTGTTTGATAACTACAAACGTCCTAACATTCAATATCTTGTCTAATGATTGCAACAAACGAGCAGAAAAGCATTTAAGTGCAAAGTTTGCCCAAATTAAGAGACGACTCGCTCTCCTATTGGCCTAGTAATGAACACTATAAAAACTAATATTTCGTAACTAACAGGCGCACTTTTAAAAGTAAATATGTTTTCAAAAAAGATGTTGTTGCTGAAATACTATAGGAGGTTTTTTAATGGCATTTCGGAAAAGTGAAACCTTTTATTGGCGTCGTGTGTCGTCGCGTTTTCACTACTATGGATTTTGCCCACTGCGTTCGCGCGAAAGTCGTCTGCGCACACACGAACAGCGTTTTCGGAATGAAACGTCTTAGTAGTGCCACTCCGTGTTCCCGAAAAATTACGACTGTTCCGCAACAAGTAGCTCACCGCCCCATGATGCTTTGAGCGTCCATGGTGGCTGAAGTGCAGCGCCGCCAGCTTTCCCTCTGGGTAATAGTAAGAAACTCTATGGGTATGACAGTATTAGTTGGCTAAAATCATTTGCCTGATGCCGCACTTACACAAGGGCTGAAAGGGACACTCCACTGTCGGAGACGAGTATAAAAATATTGCCGTATTCTTGCAGATATTTCCCTGTGATGACAATAAGTTGATTTTTGGGACGAATTTATATTTCAAACTGGCAAAG
The DNA here is from genome assembly GCF_055824585.1 of Amblyomma mixtum. NCBI lineage: Eukaryota > Metazoa > Arthropoda > Arachnida > Ixodida > Ixodidae > Amblyomma > Amblyomma mixtum. Next base: position 79,099,485 of record NC_143012.1, on the reverse strand, counting down.
AATGGCAGGGCAAAGCCAATGGTTGCGCCATGCTGTCCACTCAGTGAAGCTGGTCTTTTCGCACCGTCACGCGTTCGAAACCCAGTCGAGGCAATATTTATGTTATTTCTGCAGGTATCTGGGAGGCTTCAGAGAACTATCTGCGTTTTCAGGATTGGTAGTGAAGTAGTGCTTTCGTAGTGCATAGTGCTTTAGTAGTACTAAAACAAAACAGTGGTAATAAGGGACCTAGTGTAGAGTGGGTTGAGCAAGGAAAGGGGAGTAAATAAATTGTATCACTTTGGGCCCAAAATCACGTGAGACATAAACTTGCATTTCTGAAAAAAAAAATGCATGTAAGTTCATATACTGTGAGCTGGACGTATTTTATCTAATTATTTCCGAACACTCTAAAGGCTGTACATAGCATCACATAGAAGGGCCACAGATTGATCGAAAAGAAAAAGCATGAACATATATGACATAAAGCCTTACACTAAAATAAACTGCTAGTAGAACCTCTTCCAAGTGTTCTTGTTGACAGTACTAGAAGGACTGTATTTTTTTTCCAAATATGAACACGCAAGAAAGGCACACGAGACAAAAAACATGCCCTAGGACATGTTTTTTGTTGTCCCAAAATACAACATTGGATTGGATTGGAGTAAACTTTATTTGTGCCTGCAGTTGGGCGCTCGCGCGCCCCGACGAGGGCCTACGTCGTCTACGAGGCTGCCGTTACTCGGCGCGGGTCTCTGCTCGCCGTTGCCGGCTCTCTGGGTCCCTGCCTTTCGAGCGCCCCGAGGACCTGCTGGACGGCCCATAGCTGTTGGTCATGGTCGTTGCTCTTCGCGGCTGCCTCCAGCCGCGGCGGGATTGTTCCTGATCTTGCTTTCTTTGGATTTCTGATGCAGTCCCACAAGATGTGCGTCTGATCTGCCGGCTCCCTCCGGCAGACTCTACACGTATCGGTCGGGTAGGTCTCGGGGTACATGCGATGCATCAGTCCCGGGCTCGGTAGCGATCCGGTCTGGAGCTGTCTCAGTAGTACCGCCTCCGCTCGACTCAGCCTCGGGTGCGGGGGTGGGAGAGTCCTGCGAGCCAGGCGGTAGGCCTTCGTGATTTCGCTGTAGTCGGTCATGCGGTCCTTGGCTCCGAACCACGTCGGACGGTGTGTTGCCGAGGCGCGGTCTGTTAGCGCTCGCGCCGCTGCATGTGCCGTCTCATTGTGGTTCGCACTGTGTTCCGACGCGTCGCCCGCGTGCGCCGGAAACCACTTCATTCTTACTCTTCTGTCTTGCAGTTTAGTCGCTGGTAGTACGCGCTCGGCCTCCCTGCAGACTTGGCCTTTGGCGAAGTTTCGCACCGCCTGTCTCGAGTCACTCAGCACCGTGTAGCAGTCTGCGTCGGCGATGGCCAGGGCGATGGCCACCTCCTCCGCTTGTTCCGCTCCGGCGCCTCTCACGCCCGCTGCCGTCCTCGTGGCGCCGGTCGACGCCTCTATGACGACCGCTGCGAAGGCGTCCCGTTGGTATTCGGCCGCGTCCACGTACCGCGCGTGCTCGTCCTTGGCGTGCAGGTCGATGAGAGCCTTGGCCCTCGCCGCTCTTCTTTCCTTGTTATACTCGGGGTTCATGTTCTTGGGTATGGGGTCGATTCTGGTCTGGCGTCGGACCTCTTCGGGGACGGGGAGCTTCGTCTCCGCGTCGTTCGAGTGTCCTATTCCCAGGTCGTCCAGTATCTTCCTCCCGGCTTTGGTCGTGGACAGCCGCTCCAGTTGAGAGGTCCGTTGCGCTTCGGCTATTTCTTCGAGCGTGTTGTGGATCCCGACTTGTAAGAGGCGGGTCGTGCTCGTGGACTCGAACAGGCCCAGCGCCGCCTTGTACGCTCTCCTGATGATTACATTAATTTTGTTGCGTTCGTGTTGCAGCCATCTATGGTAGGCTGCAACGTACGCGACGTGGCTGATGATGAAGGATTGGACGAGCCTGATTAGGCTCTCCTCTCTCATGCCAGCCTTCCGGGAAGTGACTCTTTTGAGGAGTCGCATAGCGTTGGCCGCTTTTGCCGTGAGACGGGCGATGGTTTCGCCGTTTCTTCCATGCTTTTCGATGACCATGCCTAGGATCCTGATTTTGCTGACCTCGGGGATCACGTTGCCGGATTTGGTTACGATTCTGATTTTTTCGCATTCACGTTGTCTGGTCTTGCATCTGTCATTGTTGGTAGGTGGAAGTATGAGAAGCTCCGATTTGCTCGGCGAACATCTCAAGCCGGTGCCTTCCAGGTGGTCTTCTATCGCGTCGACGGCGGCTTGCAGAGCGCCCTCGATGTGGGCGTCGCTGCCGCCGGTCACCCACAGTGTGATATCGTCCGCGTAGATGGTGTGCCTTACGTCTTCGATGTCCGTGAGCTTCTCGGCCACTCCGATCATTACCAGGTTGAACAGCATCGGCGAAATGACCGATCCCTGCGGTGTGCCGGTGCTCCCGAGCAACAGAAATTTTCGTCGTCCTGCCGTTACGACAGATTTTTCTGTAGTATGGCGAAATTGTCTGCTGTGGCTGTGCCGGTACGACAGGCGAATGCTCAGTACAACAGAAAATCCTGTCGTTACTACAAGAAATGCCGTTGTCAGGTCCCAAAATGTTACAGGAAGATCTCTTGTGACAACAGGTTTCTGCTCTGTTTTTCGATAGGGATATCGGAAGGGACAACCAGAGGAACCACTTCTTTCTTCTTCCATCGTGCACTGGAGCTTTCGCGCATGCCTCAACGCCGTCCTCTAGCCCTTCAAGTTTCCTCCATAGACCTGCTGTTTGTTTGCGCTGGCTGCGTATTTACATCCAAATGATATCCGTGTTCTTTCTTCTCTTTCTGTTCTCTTCTTTCCTTCCTTTTTTGCTCTCTCTGCGAAGCGCCTAAGTGGGCCAAGCATACACAGAAGCGCTTCTAGTTTTGGACGCGGCTTACCAGTTACGACGGCGGGGGGTATATACAGAGGCAGACAGCGGGGTTATATACAGGGGGTGGCGGCAGGCAGACAAGGCCTCGTTTTCCTGCTGGCCTATGCGCTGAGCTGCCCCGCCGATGCGTGCTCATGTTCTGAGGAAAGGAAAAGGGAAGAAAAACGCGGGATACAAGAAAGTGGTTTGCGCGCTAGCGTTGCAGAGGGATTAGAAAACTCGCTGGGGGACGGCGGATGTAGAGGATAGAGCGCCGACGCGGCGACCCCCTTTAGAAGACGTCGCAGTGATGAAGCCTTCTAGCACAAGCGACGAAGTGCTTTGTTTCTGCCCTGCAATTTCACTTATTTTTCTGTTTGTGTCCTTTATAACGTCTCTATGCAACTACTCCGTTCCGCATGAAGTTCCCTAACCGCGCGTTTCGAGCGGGAAAACCAACCAAGACGCTATACCGGAAGAAAAGAGGAAGGAAGTAAGGACGCGGCCTTCCCAATTTTTTGCATCCCTAAACCGAGCACGCCGGCTAAATGCTGTTGAAACGGATTTGTTTGGTAGACGCGAGTTCTTACGAGCGTGGCGTAGGGATAGAAAGGGAGAGTCTTGGGGAAAGGAGGAAGGGTTTGTCGCGGGGAGCTTTGTCGTTCCGTTGTCGGCGTATACGCGTCGAGCGGAACGGAGAGGGCTTATGAGCGTACTCTTTCCCTAGTTTTTTTTCCCTTTGTTTACTTTTCGGGGGAAGAACCGAGGCCTTCGGGACCGAATGGGGAAAGAACTAGGGAAAGAGAAGGGAAGGTCGTAGGCAAAAGAGGCTCGGAGAACAACGCGAACCCGGCGGGCATTTAGGGGAAATGAGAACGCCTCGGCTCGCCGGGCGTGCAACGACGGGCTCCGGTCGGACTTATACGCGCTCGCTGAAAGAGAGAGAAAGAGAGAGGGAGAAAGAAAACCCGCAGCAACGGCTTCCGTTCAGCGGCGCCGGAGCACTGCGGCCGTAATACACGCGGCATGCTATGCGCCTTTGTCGGAAATGCAAGGACAGCTTGGCTTACGTACAAAGATGAAGTGTAGTTAGGAATTTTAGGTTATGCACACTGCCGCATGTGTAATTAATGTCTTTGTTACAGGGAGTCACTGGAGATTGTTCTTATTTACTAAGTTTATTTTTTTTTCTCAGATGGCCTTCTTTCTTTTAAGGCGTTCAGACGGTGGACACACAACCGTGACCAGTTGATGATGTACGCAGAGAAAAAATACAGGGGGGGGGGGCACTTAAGGAGAAAACATTTGAAAAGTATTTATTTATTTGAAGTGCCTCTACATGCACTTCAGGAAGGAGGCCAAAAGGCATGGTGCCTGACGAGGGCCTTCCTCCCTGGGGTAAACAAATTGCATTCAGCATATATACACACAAAATAAACAAATACTATAAATGCAGCGGTCACCGTGACACTTGTTGCCATCTTAAAAAAAAAACTGTACAGCAATGTTACAGTAGCTTCAGAGTTATTGAAATGCATGCTGTTGGATTACAGGAAGGTATAAAAGCAGAAAAAAAAATATAATCATGCTAACTCTTATCAATTTACAGTATATCACATTCGATATCGTTATATTCGAACTCTATTCCAATTCCATTCTAATTCCATTTCAGTTGTACCCCTCTGTAGTTGTTTCAGTTGTAAGTACTAGTACTGACTATTACTGGTTTACATTTCGTATTTTTCCCGCCTTTTATGACGTCACACCGGTACACCAATCGCGAGTTTCATAACGCCGTCAGTTTTCGGGCGACGCTGGGTTTTCGTGTCGATGAACCATGTAGTGCTTTCGCATTAATAATTAGGTTATGGGTCTTTCTACGTCTTACACTGACACTGAAGCCAACTTTTTTCAAATTTGTGTTCTTGGTAAAAATCGATTCTGTGGCTCCTTCTTCGGCATGTTGACGTTTGTTGGGCAGCAAAAGACGCGTTCGTTCCCTACACACTACACAGAAAGGTGTAAAAAGGGAGTAAACTCTTTTATAGAAGTATGTGCGCTAGAGGAGAGTTTAATCCCTCTTTACACCCATACCGATGTATTTATTCGTGTTTAGAGCGTATAGAAGCTTCGTTTTCACTGAAAGTAGTGTCTTGGTCGCTAGAGTGGGGCAATCTGTCGATAAAGGCCAACTTCTATTTGCCTTGAGTGCCCTATTAAGGGGGACTCGATCAACCAGCTAATGGTTTAAATGCCATTTATCCTTCAAGTGAAGGAGACTAAGGTAATGGTCAACAGTATGAGAAGAAGGCCAATAGTGATGGAGGGCTGGAAAATGCTGAACGCATTATGCCAGCGTAGCACTATCGGCGTATGTCGAATGCATTGCGGCGCGCCTGAACCGGTGCTCGTGGCAATAATAATAATAATTTATTTCCATCACCATACAGTGTCGGAGGGGATAGGAATAAAAGTGGTTATCGCTTGACAAGGTTCCTACCCCCTTTACAGCAAGTGGGCAGTGACATGCGACGGCACTTCTGAGAAAAAAAACAAAAACATCTTAACCCATGGTCCGCGTGGACGGATGTCGTACAGCCATTGAGACTTTTCACCTTTTTCGCCTTGGGAAAGAACGAGAAGGGCCATTGTTTTATCCATTGCTGTGAATAAGACACGGAAGGGTAGATGTAAAGAGCCCTATGTTCACGCAATTAAATTACCTCAGGTAACAAAACAGCCGGGGCACGATAAAGGCCATCAATCATTTCTCTACGTAACTCTACCAGAGCAGAGAAAATGATTCTTAAACATCCACACTGTCTGCTGGTTTGAATTTCATTTGAAACACATAAGAAGTTGCAAAAGCAACCCGTATGCCACTTTGCACTACTATCGCGCACCAGCTTATTTATTTAGCAAAGACGCGTTCGTTTCACTTTTCACCCCAAGAAACTTCATCTAAAGTGGGACACCGGGGTCTGAAATGCCTAGCTTCCCACGTTCGCGGCACCTCATTAAAATGCTGGCAGTCTTCCAGTTCGAGCCGAAAGGAAGTCAAAGCGGGTCGGTAGAGCCGGAAGCAGACAGAGGAAGTGCACTTCCGCGCAAACCTGTGGCGGTGGACACCCAGCGGATTTCAAGTGCCCCGACGCATTTGAAGAGCTTGCGGTGCAAGAAGTGCGCAGGAAGCATGGGTCGGGGTGATCTCCGAGGCTTCTTTCGAGGCCTCGCAGAAGCTCCTCGGAATATTGTATTAAATACACTCTACACAGAAAGGAGCTAAAAGGGAGTGAACTGTCATCTAGCGCGCACCCTTTTATAAAAGAGTGTGCGCTAGAGGACAGCTTACTTCAGTTTTACTCGCGCAACATGGTGCAATACAATACAATGTAGTGCAGGGTTCAGCTTAAGTTAAGGACAACGCAGCGAGCTATGGAAAGAAAAATGATAGGTGTAACATTAAGAGATCGAAAGAGGGCGGAGTGGGTGAGGGAACAAACGCGGGTTAACGACATCCTAGTCGAAACGAATTTCTCCTTAGTGTCCCTTTAAAACTTAATTACCAATGGATACGGGTCAACTTTAATTTGCTCTCATTGAACATTTGCCAGGTGCATTCAGATCGTGAATGACAGTTTATCAATGTCCTTCAAGAGGAAAGTATATAACAGCTGCATCTCACCGGTGCTCACCTATGGGGCAGAAACATGGAGGCAAATGAAAAGGGTTCTGCTTAAGTTATGGACAATGCAGCGAGCTGTGGAAAGAAAAATGATAGGTGTAACGTTAAGAGATCGAAAGAGGGCGGAGTGGGTGAGGGAACAAACGCGGGTTAATGACATCCTAGTCGACATCAAGAGGAAGAAATGGGCTTGGGCAGGGCACGTAATGCGAAGGCAAGATAACCGCTGGTCCTTAAGGGTAACGCAGTGGATTCCAAGAGAAGGCAAACGTAACAGAAAGTTAGTTTGGCGTGTGAGATACTTTGTAAACAAGGTATTTCTGTATTGTGATTTGTGTTGTTCTTATGCCGCTCTGCCATAATTATTTCTTCATTTTTTCTTCTTCTTTCTTCTTTCGTTCCTTGAATTTCTGTACTCTGGGGAGCTGGGAACTAGTCAAGCTGAATTTTCAGATTTTTTTACCGCACTCCCTCAATTCATGAGTAAAATAAAGAATTTATTTATTTATTTATTTATTTATTAAGAAGTTTGCGGGGATAGGGTGGCCGCAACTGGCGAAGGACAGGGTTATTTGGAGATACATGGGAGAGGCCTTTGCCCTGCAGTGGGCGTAGTCAGGCTGATGATGATGATGATGAGTGCAGTGAAATACAACGCAACACACGGGATAACAAAAAAATTAGCAAAAACTAGCATAAATGAAGAATGAGAAATTAGCATAAACTGCAATGCAAGACAACTCGCAGCCGACGCTACACAGCAGAATACCGCGCCGTCCGACGACGAGAGTTGTTCGCTACTTTGCCCAGCCCTTCCCCCCTTTGTGCATGGCCCTCTCGGTACAGTTTCCCGGTGTGCGCTCCCTTGCAAACAAAGCACCGCGGGTTCGGGCCGGCGAACGTTGCGAGGCTCTGTGACAGGCCGCGCTCACGTGCCAAGATCGACGAGGACGACGGTGTACGACGGCGTGAAAATACGGCGGAACGATGGTGGACGCGAGAAATCTCGGGGGCCGCCGCCACCGTCGCCGCCGCCTCGGGGAAGCGTAATCGAATTACGCCGCTCGGCGACGAAATTTCGCGAAAGCCACGAGAAGCGAAGTCCTCTTTTCGCCGCCGCCTATAACTCCCGTCTCGCTTGGAACGAAGTTCCGTGCAGTGCCGCAGAGGCTAGAGCTGCAAGTAAGGGCAGTATTCTGGAAGTGGACTGTCCACTAAGCTGCAACGCGTCCACTCCGGTCAGCATTGATTAGTTGGAGCCCCATTGCCTTTGCATTTTTTGTTCCGAATCGACTAAACATTTTAAACAACCCCTGTATTCTCTCAGTGAACACCTACGTAGTTAATTAGCGACTGCATTCGCCTTTACTTGTCTTGGTTTTTAATGAGACAGCATTATAAGTCCCATGGGGCCAGAATGTGCCGTCGCTCATAAAAATTCGCCCATTGGCTGGAGGAATGTGGCGTCACCAGACCCGAGCATTCTCATTGGCTGGGAAGGAAGTAACGTCGCCAGAATGAAGCATTCTTATTGGCTGGAAAGGAAGTGACGTCACCCGACGGGAGCATTTTCATTGGCTGGAGGAAAGTGGCGTCACCAGACGGGCGCATTCTCATTGGCTGGAAGGAAGTGACGTCATCCGACGAGAGCATTCTCATTGGCTGGAGGAAGTGGCGTCACCATACCGGTACACTCCCATTGGCTGGAGGAAGTGGGGGCAAATAGGAAAGTAAGGGTTACGTTGTAGTAAGAATTGGGCGGCTATGCTCGATTTAAAGATGATGGATGATTATTCGCAACTAACACGGAGAAGACGTTAGCCCTTTTGGGGGGAATGAGAACGCGCGCAGCTTAGGCAACACCGGTGTCTAAATACCTTATGTAAACTGCCAGAATATTGGCCTTACAGTGATCCTTCGTCAGTGCACGGTGCAATGTCAGGATACCTCTTCCGTGGTAGCATGCAACACCTTCGACTCTTTGTGTTGTGAATTATGTTCGGTCCCGCGTAATTGTATGCAACGCTAGAATAAAGTGTCTAGTTATGTTCGCTCGGCAACAAATATAAGGTTTAGTAAGCGCCGTCCAAGATCCGGCCCTATACCTATCAATGCAATGTGCAGTGGGCGCTTGAGTATATCGCACCTTCCGCAACGCTGCATTCTTCTAGTAGGACAGGGTATAGGACGAAATATATATATATACTTGAGCCAACATTGGGTGCCGGCCGCGGGCTAGGCTCGGTGGAAGACGGATCTTCGCAGCTCTTCTTATTGCACGAATGTTTGGAAACAGAGCTCACTCTCTCTCTTTTTCTCACTTTATCCCTCTCTCCTTCCTTCCGTGAACGTCGATTCGTTTCTCGCACTCTCAACTGGGTCTGTCGGAGTGTGATTGTTGTTCTTGCTGAAGCCATTTAGCGGTCACTTCTTATTTCCAAGCACTGGCGCCGACTTCGGCGCTTATTTATTCAACGCGTTCCACTTTTCCTTCCTGGTGCGTGATGAAAAATAGACGGCGGCGGGGAACGAAAAAAAAGAGAGAGAAAGCAGAAAAAAGAAGGAAAGAAGAAGCCTACGGGAGCCAGTGTAAATAATTCGCGCGCACGCGTCGAGTTTTGTTTGTCCTTTAATTTTGAGTAAAAAGTTACTTTCCTGTTCATCTTTTTAATCGTCAGTGGTCGTGACGTGCTTAAAATATCATGATCGGTGCTGACGCATTCGTCGTCGCTGTTTTTGGAGCGATAAGAAAAAAAAAAGGAATAAGTAACGTCGAGGGAGAGAAGCGGATATCGAAGCTTTCATTAACGGCGTTAAAAGGGTAGGCGCGGAAACATCCAATGACATCACGCTTTCATAAGAGGGACGTAACGCTAATTGCAGTGGAAATTTAGTGCTAGTTCTCCCTTATGGTTTTGAGTTGAGGTTGCAGATCGAACATATAGCATAAAAAAAAAGTTACGGAGTACACTTAAGACCGCTTACGTGATGTGAATGCTAAAGCATGCACGCGAGGAGCTCGGCAGCGGCGATGGCGCACTACTTTAATGTAGTGCCCAGCAAAGCTAATCTGTTCGCGCCACTGATCTCCACCTAGCGGAGATCAGTGGTTCTATTCCAACAGGGGACAACAACAACAACAACAACTGGCAGTTTAGGGCGCGGAGTGTCGTGCTACAGTGATGACGCAGTATACAATGCGCTTGCAGCGCCACCGCAGCACAGCACCCCGCACCACTGTATAATGAACACCGCGTTGAAAATAAAAAAAGAGCGCTGATGGTACAGTGCCCTAATGCAGTGGCCAGCGAAGCTGATCTGTTCGCGCCGGCCTGACGATTAAAAGGATGAAGAGAAAAGTAACCCACTTCGGGAAAGGTTTCATTTTAGAAATTTTATCGTTCTGTCTTTCCTGATGAGGTCACATGCGTTTTCGGACCGTCTGCCGTGGACGACGGTATGCCAGATTTTCCGCCTCATGAGCCATGTAATGGTTTCACATTAAAATTATTACTTCTCGCCGTAATCCAGGGTTAACTGTAAGAAACAAATTCATCGTCGCTGCCGGTAAACGCTTAAACTGTCGTCAGTTAGCTTTACCATTCTGGCAGCTAGTATGTGCAGTCTTTGCCAAAAGTAACCGGGCACAGATGGTTTGTTTCTTAGCTGTGTAGCGAGACACTTACGAGAGGCCTTAAGCTGTGAATCCGTGTAGAGTAAGGTGAGCCCTTGTCCTAACGTTTTGACACCTTTTGGTCTTGAGGGGTGAAGTAACGACTCCATTATACGTTTGAGAAGCAAAAACTTTCTCTGGAAAGGAGCCGAACAGAGGGGAAAAGTTGACTGAAAATTGCGTCCTAATTCGCAGCGCTGTCGTCCTCTTTGGGCGCTGTTCACTGTGCTCTAGACCGCGGGGATTATACTTTTTAAAGGCTGTTGTTCATTGGGGTGAAAATGAATTTTCAGCGCTCCGGATTTCCCGAGCACTTAGCGTTAATGACCGCGGTTGACATCAAGACGTTTTCTGAGGCTTTTCGTAACGCATTATTACACTAGCATAAGTAGTAGCGAGAATTACGGGATATTTGGTGCGGTATGTGCTTGCTTGAAGGATGAAACTACACATAGAGAGAGAGAGAGAGAGAGAGAGAAAGGCAGGGATGTTAACCAGAAAGGATTCCGGTTGGCTACCCTGCACAGGGGAAGGGAATGAGGGGAATTAAAGAGGAAAGAGAGAAGTAACGGGAAATAATCACAGTCTGTCAATTAAGGCAGTCGCTCTCAAAAAGCGAAAGAGTGCCTTATAAGCCTTGATGGCAGTTGACTGTTGTGGCCACGGACCGAGGATCTTGGCCTCTGTGAAAGGGCGAGGGTCCAAGCGGTCCAAAGCACATCGCAGCTTATGTCTTTCGGCTACAAAGGCAGGGCACTCACACAAGATATGGGTGATTGTCTCATCACAGGCGCAGTTCACACAAGAAGGGCTGTCGGCCATCGCGATCCGGAAAGCATACTTATTCGTGAAGGCAACACCGAGCCATAGACGACACAGTAGTGTTGCTTCACGACGCGCTACATTACACGGAAGACGGAGGCGCAGTCCAGGGTCCAAAGTCCTGAGGCGACGGTTGCACAACTCACCAGAGTTCCACGCTGAAAGTGTGAGCTCCAGCCTCAAAGAACGAAGCCCACACGCTGCGTCAGCTCTCGTTACGGGGATATTAACGGGGATTCCATCATTGTCGGCAGAACGGGCAGCTTCGTCAGCCTAGTGATTGCCATCAATGCCGCAGTGGCCCGGCAGCCACAAATTAATAAATAGCCAGTCACCTTGGTACCGCACTGATTTTAATGGAGTCAGGAAAAAAAAATGGGAGGGGACACTTATGCTCCGCCTTAAGGGTATGATGCGAACACTAACGGGATAATGCCCATACATGCAGAATTAGGCATTCCTTACTTAACTTTCATAGATCCCTGGGAGTACTCGTACCCCTCCTGGCGCAGTGGTGCAGCGGTGAAGCGATGCGCCGCTGCCCTGCGATGGCAGGTGTTCCCAGCGGTGGTACTTCCCTAATAAAATTGCTCTATAGACAGTCTATAGATTTCCTAATGACTCTATTGACTTCCTATAGGTATTGCTTTTTGTCTATCCATGGTCTATAGACTCTCTATAGACAAAAATCTACTAAAAGTGTATGGCCATAAATCTATAGATTGTCTATAGACTGTCTATGGCACTTGTATTGCCTATAGACTGTTCTCTAGAATTTGTCTATAGATAGTCTATCTATAGACTTTATAGACAGAATTCTATAGACACTCTATAGACTGTCTAAAACTTTTTTGTTAGGGTTGTGCGATCCAGGTTGCCCCTCCCAGCAACCTCTAGCGACCAGTCATTAATTTAACTGTCACCTGCCACGGGCCGCAGTTTGCTCACAATCCAGTGGGCAGGTTGTGGTGACGCCACAAGGTCACGTGACCTAACTGGTCCACCTACCTCCTAGGTTGCTTCTCTGGGGATTTTTCAGGGATACTTTGCTCACGGTGAACGACGCCGACGACGACGCCGTATTTTCTGCGACGCGACCTCCCTACAACGCTATCGCGTCTAAAGGGAAAGCCCAACCGCGGGGCAGTGACCTTTCCTCGTACAGGCGGCGCTCATTGGAACAAGTAATAACCCTCGGTGATTTAAACAGTCATGAAGTTTGACCCCTTCTAGTCACAAAGACTCCCATTAAGGCGCCACGAGCAGTTTGCTTTGTTCGCAGTGTATACTATGTTTCGTGGCGCGCTATCCCCAGGCTCAAATCACCGAAAGAGAAAGTGTTGAAGAACGGACCCCACAAGGAAGGAAGCAAAAACAAAACGAAACAAGAAAAATATTTCTCGCCTTTTCTTTATTTTGCACGCGGAATCGCCATTCCAACGATGGAACGAGCGCGAACGGGCGCACGCCATTAGCGAAAGTTCCCTGCAAGCAACCGGGCTTCGCATCGTATATAAGCGTCCACAAAAGGCATTGGAAAGACGCCAGGCTTCAAAATGCGGCCGAAACGAAACACTAGGAAACGGGCTATGATGCGAAAGGGGGAAAAAATAAAATAAACAAGAAGCCGAATGGGGGCGAACGCCGCAGAGTGCGTTGCGAACAAATGCGCGCGCCTAATTCGACCTTTCCGACTGGGCGCTACAAAAACCTGCCTTCGAATATTAAGTGACAAGAAAAAAAAAGTCGGGGAAACGGAGGGAGGGAAGGGAGCGATGGGGAAATTTTTTGTTTTATCTAAAAGCCCGCCTGGGGATAGAAATGAGTGAAAGTACGCGCGCGCCAGCAAAAAAGGCCGATGACTGCTGCAAAAAAGGAAAGCAGTTCCCTAAAAAAGCTCGAATTATAGGGAACGAGGGAGGAAAATAAAGGGTCATTGAGGCTGGAGGAGTTGATGCGAATGATTCGAAAAGGAAGCTGAGGGAGCCGTAGAAAAATAGCGTTAACGAACGCCAAGAAATAGGGAAAATACGAATGAACGCAATATACGAAGGGAAAAGAGGAAGAAAGTAAGGGAAGATGCAAATAACATGAAAGAAGACGCAGGGAAATAAGGATGCATGTATAAACAGTAACGCTGAATTGGAGGAAGTGGGCTTTGGAGAGGAACGCTGAAAAGGGACTCGTTCTCTCGCTCCTTCCCCTTTCCCCACTGCTCAAACCATTCTCCCTCAACTTCCCGAAAACGACTGCTTCGTTTCTTTCCTTCTTAGGGTTGCGGGGGAAAATAAAGGAGGCGTGAATCAGCGTCTTTGGTTCCTTTGGGCAGACCACCAGCCCGCCGCCAAGAGTCGGCGGCATTGCCTCCCAAATTATGTTAGGGAGGGGCGAGAAATAACAAAGCCCGTTGCACGCACACACTTTTTTCTTCCCTAGAGCTCGGTGCAGCACGGGAAGGAAAGGGGAAATGGGGAGACCGAAGCCCAGGCGGGAAGCTTGCTTATTGCTTCGTGCAGCTCTCCTTTTTCTTTTACTCTGTATTCTCTATCTTTCCAGTACTCAATAGCGTGTTTTGTTAGTTTCAATCACTTTTGGGGATAGGTGCTGCTTTTTTTTTAATTCGCCTTCTTCAGACCACGGCGCCTGAATGGGCGCACCGCTTCCCTTGAGTATAGCGACTGGAGCATAGTTATGTGCAGTTGCGCTCACTACTGTCGCTAACAAGCGTACGAAACCCTGCTGGCTCGAACCCTACGAGACCTTTGTGGCTTTGAGGGAGTGCGCTCATGGGGCGCCTGTAGCGGTGGCTGCAAGTCGCCACGTTTAGAAGATTGCGGCTAGTTGGACTAAGAAATCGGTCGGTAGTTTTTCCGATGTGCAACAGCAAGAAGCCGACTGGAAGCCATAAATAGGCAGGCGCGCGAAACTCGTCTAGACACATTGCGTAAAACTGGCTTACCTTCGCCTGGCTTTCTTTCTTTCTTTCTTTCTTTCTTTCTTTCTTTCTTTCTTTCTTTCTTTCTTTCTTTCTTTCTTTCTTTCTTTCTTTCTTTCTTTCTTTCTTTCTTTCTTTCTTTCTTTCTTTCTTTCTTTCTTTCTTTCTTTCTTTCTTTCTCTCTCTCTCTTTCTTTCTTTCTTTCTTTCTTTCTCTCTCTCTTTCTTTCTTTCTTTATTTCTTCTTTCCTTCCTTCCGTCCTTTCTTTCTCCCTCTATTTCTTTCTCTGCCTCTCTTTCTTTCGTTCTTTCTTTTTCTCTTCCTTCTTTCCTTCCTTCCTTCTGTCCTTTCTCTCTGTCTATATTTCTCTTTCTCTCTCTCTGTCTTCCTTTCTTTCTTCCTTTCTTCATTTTTTCCTTTCATGTTTCTTCCTATCTTTAATTCTTCCTTTATTTCTCAAATTCTTCGCTACTGCGTTCGTCTCTTCATTCTTCCTTCTTCCATTCCTTCCTTACTTTTCAAATTTAAACTTAAAATTTATTCAGTTTAATTCTGCGTGACGAATGCGTAGCGAAAATATGCCGAAGAGATACTACCGTAAACAAAACTCGTGGACGGGATGGCTCTCTTTTATTTTGACGAGTGTTGCACAGATGCCGGCATTCCTTATAAAAATCTGGTCCCTGGTTTACCCGTAACATAATGGATGAGGAGAGGAAGAAATTACAGGACAGTGAGACATCTGACGCGACAATTCTTTGAAAGCACTTCGATTTACCCACTACGGTTAACTTTATGATTTTACTCGAAGGCGAGGCTTTACACACACGACAGAATTTTTCTGGAAGTGATGATGGGTGGAGGTGGGTATAAGGGGGGGGGGGAGGGACGGAGGCGCTTTTGAGAAGTGGTGATGGGTGGATGGGTGGCCCCTTACTTTGCAGGGTGGACTGGGGAGGTGGCTGACGGGTGTTGTTTCTGGAGGGTGCAGGTTTAACTCTCCGGTGTTACAGACAGACAGACGAAAAACAAAGACGCGATCACGTGGCTCCTTTTCCTTTTGTTTTTCTTTTGTCTTCTATCTTTCCTATTTTTATTTGTTTTGACCTTCATTCCTTCGTCTCTCCCTACCTCCCCTCTTGCTTTCATTGCTTAGTTCTTCCTGCGCTGCAAGATCCTGTAGTGAAGTTTCTACATGTACATGGACGCATGGATACTTTGTAAAAAAAAGCCATCAGAGTTGGAATGTTGGGAAGAAAGGCAGAGAGCCGTGAGTATTGCAGACAGACGTATGTGGAAGCGACATATTCATGAGATTTCCGCGAACAATTTTCCTCAAGTCCGTTTCCGGATTGTCTGGTGCGTTTTTTGTTATCTATCCCAATTTCAAGATCGTCCTCTCGGCGAGCAAGTCTCTAAGGGCGCCAACGTTAGGAGGCCTCGCACTTGTTTCATACTTCCAATTTCTCAGCTGAATAGCCTGAAATGTCAACATGAAAGTTAACCTAGGTGGCTACTCCCCATGAAAGTGACACACACACACACACACACACACACACACACACACACACACACACACACACACACACACACACACACACACACACACACCACACACACACACACACACACACACACACACACACACACACACACACACACACACACACACACACACACACACACACACACACACACACACACACTCACACTCACACACAGGCACAGGATCTCCACAAGAAGCGTAGGACCATATATCTGGAGAATGAAGTATAAAAAACTATGGAGGCACTTTGGCAGCCTAATGTGCGTCAGGCGAAAGCCTTTGTCGCGCTGCTTCGACTGCCAATGACTGCCTATGTTTGTTACGGCTGCACCGCTTGGGAGCCATCCTCCTCCGCTAGCTGCCGCACACCGACTGACGACGGAGCAGAGCTCGATGCCGCCGCGCCGACAGCTCCACCTGCCGACGAAGATTAGCAGCTGCGCTCGTCGATGAGTCACCCCAGGCGCTGTATGTAACGCCGGACGGACGGACGGGAGAAGGAGCCATTAAAGGCTTTCGCCTTAATATAACAGGGCTCTCGTTGAACGTGACGCCAAGACCGCGTTACTCTATGGTTCAAATACATTCGCCACGCTGAGAGCAGATTCCTGACATAGACCTAATTCAGCTTTCAAATTACTGTGCGATGATGCGGAACAAAAAACAAAACCACTGCGGGTACAGACCTAATGTTCAGTGTCACCTCAGGGAAGTGTCACTTTTTAACTGTCACTGCAAATGAGTGTACGAATAAACAAGTTGAAGAGGAACGGATGCAGTATAGATAAAAAAAAAATTATGTTCTGTGTGGAACCGCTCAATCCGCGATAAGGGAGCAGTTCGCTCACTTCCCTAGCCAAAGGCGAGGGCGAGGAGCATCGCCTCCAACCATCACGAAACCCCTGCGTCCACTTAGGTTTACCGTTGCGGCTGCCAGTGTGCCTTTAATTTCATCCTATACGATTCTGCCTCGTGTTCTCCCCTCTCCGTGACTCCATTCCTTCCCACTTTTCAAGCTTCTCTCTCCATTGCTTTCTGATTATTCCCTATTTCCCTTCCTCCTCCTTTTTTGTTGAAGCTGTTTTTGAACACGGCTACTCACTTCCAAGAAGTAGTATAGAAGCAGCAACGAAAAACTCGCCAAGAGGAAAAAAAACTCCCCAAGAGGGAAGAAAATGTAGTTGAACAACCGCGTCATCGTTTTCCTCGAGGATTACTTTGCTGTTCACTCCTACATTCTTTTAGTTTTTGTGGAGTTGTTTTTAATATTTCCTTCCCTTTCTGCCTTAATACGTTTCGTTCCTCCCACTTTCCCCAAAGGAGGTACCCAGCGCTCCCGAATTCGGGAAAGGCCTGTTTAATCTCGCGCCGTCTGCTGCACTTCTGCCTTTTGTGAAGCGCTGGGCCTGGGGAATATTTTCCCCTTTTTTTACGTACTTTCGAGGCCGTGACCTCGGAAGCATAATTACAAAGCCAAACATCTGCCGCACGATTCTGAGGAGGGAAAGAGAGGGTGTGGAGAGGAGGACCGAGCAGGGCACATATGTGCGGTGGCATGTTAGAGCCGCTGTCGCCCGCTCTAAGTATGTGCATAATCGAATAAGGCACAGGCGGTGTGTGTTGCTTGTGGAGGTAGCGTATTCTTTATCATACTGTCCCTTCTCTATAGTCTTGAGAAGCGAAAAAAATTTTAAACCAGGAGCAAATCAGTGGCACTTGACGTCATACTTTAAGGGGTGCGTCGCACTCCATTACTTTGTGCGTGCTTCTCTCTGCTTTGTGAGTTTCAAGCGAAATAAATAAAGAGAGAAAAAAAACCGGACGAGAAAGAGGATATTTATTCTGAAGTAATGCGGGTGCGCATGCGCGTAGCCCGTGCGGCTGTGCACGGCTGGTTCGCAGAGCAGCGCGCGTTTTTTTGCTGTGTTCTCTTGGGTGGGAGAAAGAACGGGGGTGTCGCCAGGAAGCATAGAGCCAATAGCAAATTTAAGCGGAAAGTTTCATAATAGTTTTAAATATACTGCCATGTGGGAAGATTAAAGTGTTGCATAGTTCGGCTATTTGAGGGTTAGAATTCATTCATATTGTGCAGGTGTAAACAACGTTTCTGCAGTTACTTAATCTGTTTTACAGGCTAAACAGAAATGAGAAGAAAAATTCATGGCTTTATACAAGCGTTAGCTCACGTATAGAAATGAAAAATGACTCATAAAAGGAGGCAATGAAAGTCGCAACTATAGCGCCGGCAAAAATCCATTGCCGATAAACCCTTAACGGGCACTTTCGGTTATATAAAATGCTTCCAAAATGGCCACTTAGTACCCGTGCGTCCATCTGTAGGCAAACCAAAAAAAAAAAGCTTTGATTGAGTTCTACTCGTCTTAAACCGGATACGGAGGACCAGGAAAAAAACACGACAAGCTGAAGTCGTCATGAACCGAAATTACGGTAGGCTTATGACGAGCCTCGCTCGTCATCGCCCGCTAGGAAGTTAACGAACACTTTCTTAAGCCTGAAATAAATCGTGATCTTGGAGTTCTGCGCAGAACAACCATACGACGTGTAAGATGAATCTATGTGAACCTTCACAAAATCGCATTGATTATTTTAACGCGGAAGGTCCCCATAAAACACTTGTGATGAGGTGAACCGAAAACGGAACAACCACCTCTTTACCTACTAGCGCTAACTGGTGTTCATCAGTCGTGGACCATATGTAACTCAAAGGGAGCCCTTCTTTGACGGCGAAATGCGCAAAATGGCGTCAGATCTTTTCCATCCAGTAATTCACATGTCACTTGCTTTGGTGACGTTTTGAGACAGAAGAATCTTGCCGTCGGCAACGAGCTGAAGGCATTCGCAGATCCGTATCGTATAGATTTTAGAAATGCTTTCACGTAGGCGCACTGCGGTGAAGCGCAGTCCATGTGTCCTCTATTTCCTGTTTATATTTCAGCCATCAGGAATTAGGTCAAGGTTGGCTCAAGAGGAGGAATGGAAAGGGGATATAGTTCGCAGAGCACTCCCCCATTACCTTCGGGGCCGAGGGGTGTTGCCACTTCTTTAAAGGGATACTGGGGACAGACAAATAGAAGTTGGCTGCTCTTACCGGGAATGGGCCTTTCATAAGCCATTAAAAAAAAACAAACGAAATACAGATGTCACCACCACTGGCCGATTCTGCAAGTGAACTGCGTGCGCCCTCACCAATTTCTCGCGCGGATCTCAGAGGCTCACGGATATCAGAGGAGGATCTATACCGGCATTCACTTCAAAACGGTGGCAAACTATCCTTTTCGGTAACGACGTCAGGAGTTTGAATTTACTGGAGGGAAGATTTGTTAAATTCAATTATCTCGCCGATATGCACGTGTTGTGCTGCCGGACAAGCGTCAACATAGCCAGAAAGAACCATAAAATCTATTTTCATTGAGAATAATAATTAGATGAAGTGTCCTCAGTGTTCCTTTGACGTTCGGTCTTCACATTCTTTTACGCAGTTCCAGCCTTTAATGTATTTAATTTTTTTTCGTGCATGTACTGCGCAACTGCAGTGGGACTCTGTTACTTTGTAACTTTGCACCATCATGGACGGAAGGAAACAATGTCTCTCACTCCTTCCCTCTGCTTCTTCTTTTCTCTACTTCTCCCGTGCAAAGCTGAAGGTCATGTGGCTATGAAATTTGACCTTCAAACCAGGAAGAGCGGAGGGTTGGCTCCGACGTCATGCCATGTGACTCGCCACGCCTCGCCACAGCTGCACGCCTTGAGCCGAAGGCGCTCGCTCGCCTCACAACTATCGAATCACGTGACTCACTGCGCCTCGCCACCGCTGCGTATGCGGAGCCGACGGCACTCTCGCAACTGCCGCAAATCACGTGACGCGCCGTTCGCTATATAAAAGCTTGTGTCGTGTGCTTACCTTCACACAAAGCAATGGATTCAGCACACAACACACACCAGACAAAAGAAATGAACACACAGGACGAACCATAGCGCACGTGTTCGTCCTGTGTGTTCCTTTTTTTTTGTCTGGTTTGCGTTTTGCGCTAAATGAGATTAATATAATGGCTGAAAACCAACTAGCCAATCAGTTAACTCTTCTGAGGTGTTGTAACTGGTGCTTCGACGATGTATCGTCGCCGTCTAAGCCAAACCATTGGTATGCAATAAAGTTTAATCGAAGCTAGAGCTTTCGCTCCTCTTACTATGTTCAGCCGGGTTTCACCGCAGCTAATTTGCTTTTTCTTCGTTTTTGTTGTTTTTCTCCCTTCGGTAGGAGCGGTAGTGGCAGCAGCAGCAGCGCAGCCGTCGCGGCCTTAGCCTCAGCATCGGTGTGAGACGCAGGAGGAGGGTCCCCCGAGGCCCGCCGCCGGCCACATGAACCCTCCTGGACGCCCGCCGCCTCGCCTCGGAGAAAAGGTCAAGCATATCATCGCCGCCAGGATGCTCTGCTGCGGACGCAAAAAGGTGCTGCCCCCTCCCTTCCTCCGTCCGTTGATCGATTGGTCTATTATTACAAGTACCCCTAACGGCCTGCCCTATGGTGAGAATACTGCTCCGAGAAAGGGAGGAGGGGATGTAAACGAAGCAACAAAAGAAAGCATGTCCCTTACAGGCTAGTTCAGCTCTTTTATACGCATATCCCACAACTGCGAGGTGGGAGTGCGAGGACTGACGCGAATAAAGCAGCCTGTGCAGATTAGACGAGGGTAGGGATGTGAAGGGCTGGTTACAGTATACAGGGTGTTTCACCTATAGGAATTTACACAATTTTTCAAGAAAGGCTTTCTTGAGTCAGAAGAGCGCTTTTTTCTCGGCATAGAATTATCAGCGGTGTAGTACGACAGAATACAGCCAAGATGTGCGAACTAGGAGGCCGGTCACATAATGCTGAATAGCGAACTTTTTAGACCGCAGCTCTAAGGTGCCCATTTCTGCGTTTCGCGGCGTCGCCGTTGCCGTCGCCGTTGTCCGTTGTAACCAGCAGTGGACACACTTTAGGCTGCGAAAGCTATGGAGCGGGAACTTGGAAAGGAGAAAGTAAAAGCGCAACATCCTCCCCTCCTTAGCAACCGGCGCGACGGTGGGGGCTCAGCTGTACATAGCAACCGTGACGTCACAGAGTAGCGGTAGAACGAGCGCGTGAGCGTCGGCGGTGGCAGCTGCACCGCCGCTCCTTCGCCAGACGTCTCGTTGCAGTCGAGTGAGTGTGACGCATGGCCGGCGCCCTGCCGCATGCCGGCGTCACTACGACTTTTCAAGCGGCTTTTGGTTGCTCGTACGCATAGACCCCGCTAATTGGCGACATTAACCGGTGGCGCTAATTGGTCCGCTCAATTTAATAGATATTTCTGCCTGCTCTGCAGCTTATCATGCGGTGCGCGACGCTTACGTAAGGCCACCTTTTATCCCACTGTACCCCAGCCCCTCCTTGGTCGAGGTATAGCACGGCCGGCTCCCGACCGTATAGGCAGCGATTCGAGCCCCGCTCAACTATTTTTCTTTTCAGCTCAATTGCTTTTCTTTCTTCAGAAGTCATGTGGTTGTGACGTCACCACCCTCTCAACCAAGGAGAATTGTAGTCACACCGCTGAAACCCGGGTTTTAAACAGAGCGGGACCTCTAACGCTATCGCATTGAAACATGAGTGAAAGATGGGAGGTGGGTCGCAGTAGTACCATAAAACAAGAACAGAACTTAAGAGTAATGACACATGTACCAATGAGAGACACAGGAACTGTTCTTTGAAGGTCAGAAAAAAACTCGAATGTGACGAAGCTCAGAAACACGGTATTCCTGGACAAGCACACACTGTTCAGGGTGTGTCAAAGAGTGCTGCTGCGCTGTCTTTCGCTCCCTCGCCCCCCTAACAAAAGCGTCCATGTTCCGCAGGAGAACCACGAGGGCGACCTGGTGGTGTGCGTCGAAGGCGGCAGCGAGACGTGGGGTCCCCGGGTGGGCGCGGTCAGACCCCGGCTGGCGCCGGGCGCACCCGCGCCCGAAATGGTCCTGCAGGGGGACTTCCGCAAGGTGGGTGACGCTATTTACTAAACGAGTCTCCTCACATAACAGGGCCTTAGGTTCCTGGAAGTGTTTATCGTTACTAGAAGTTCATTTAGGTTGTTCGGAAGGCTTCCATGTCTTTCACATTCCCATTCACAGCAAAGCTGTGCTCACTGCGGTTACCCTTATTATTTTCATCATCTTGTTGCTCTTAGAGCTAATCACAACAGCGCTCCGGTTTCGGTCGCTGATGAGTGTAAGAGCGAAGCTTCTTTTGTTCATTTGTGACGTACAGTTACCGTATTCATCAACAAGCAACTTCATGCCAGCCTCATGCGTCCTTGGAATTGGAATATAATTGCATAACTCTAAACTATACCCTGTCATGACGCTGAAGTAGCAGCATCTGCAGTAGCTGCAACCAGAAGTAGGGGCCAAATTCTCAGTGTGGCTTGGCCATTCACAACAATGCGTGATCCACGGGCATTTTTGATATCGTACGCCCGTGGCTACATCAACAGCACAAGTGCGCGGGTAAGAGCCATCCGAGATTTGTATTCACGTGTAAGGTGTTCCGACAGTTCTGCGCCTGACTTGCTGCCCAAGGTTTCGTTCCTTTTTCGGTGCCATCGTATTACGACGCAGTGCTCTGTAGCGTACCCCCCCCCCCCCCCCCCCCCCCCCCATCAACCTCCAATTGCATGGTGCGTCCCCCTTGTGCGCAGGTGAGCGGCATCTCGAGCGAGGTGTTCCGGCAGATCGAGGCCGTGGAGCGCGAGTACGACGCCACCACGGCGGCCCACCTGGAGGCCGTGCAGAAGCGTGGCGAGATGGTGGTGCGCGTGCTCGACCCGCGCTGTCTGGGCCGCGCCGGGGCGCAGGCGGCGCGGCGCTACGCCCAGGGCGGCACCGCCTTCGTCGAGATCGTCAAGCGGCCCGGACAGACCCTGGGCCTATACATCCGCGAGGGGGACGGCGTGCGCACCCAGGAAGGGGTACGGTCCGCCATTCTCGTATGCGGACACAATGTACGGGGTGTATCATTCTATTCAGTACGTATAAATTGCAATAGATTAGGTAATTAAACGACTTATACAAACAAATGCGCTTGAACGGGATTTCCAAGTTCCCGGCTATATTGGCGTATGTACTGTACGATGTCAGTGCACGTTAAAGAACCCCAAGTGCTCGAAATTCCCGTAGCCCTACACTACGACGTCCTTCATAGCCTGAGTCGCTTTGGGTCGTTGAATCCCCATAAACCAAACCGAACAACTTAAAAAAAAAACAGCTCGTAACACTCGGCCATGCTCCATGGCGTTCTGTATTACTCCGTTAGCCAGTCACAACAGTAAACGAAATCAGCTTTTCGATATTTGGCTCTGTTGAATAAGACAGGTATCATAATTCTAGAGTTTCTTTTTTGCCCTGTGATTACCTTTTTGTTTAGGTGACAAGGAAAAGTTTTACAGCAGACCATTTTTTTTTTGTCGCGGAGGAATTATGCGCGGGGGTCCTGAATGTGAGCTGAGCTTCACGGCAGACTTCAGTTGTATCCGACTATAGATAAGCAAAACTAAAAAAACAATAGAAATTTTTGCAAAAGGAAGCAGTGCCAAATAGAACGAGACACCCTGTATACTCATCTTCTTTCGCCTTGCCCTCATTTACGACCGCGATGTCCCCTGGCGGTGTCCCCTGTCAGGTGTTCATCTCGCGCATCGCGCTCGAGAGCGCCGTGTACCACTCGGGCCTCCTGCGCGTGGGCGACGAGATCCTGGCGGTGAACCTGGTGGACGTGCGCAACATGAGCCTGGACGACGTGGTCATCATCATGTCCATACCGCGCCGCCTGGTGCTCGCCGTGCGCTCCAAGGGCGCTGGTGGTCCCGGAGGGCGCTCGGGGGCGCTGCCGCCCGTGCCGCCCATGGCGCCCGAGAGGCAGCGGCCGCCCGTCGTCATCGTCAAGAGGGGCGTCCAGGTACGCGCCGGTGTCCGCCTTCTCGCTCCTCGTTAAGCCTACCAGACTGCCTCAGTGCATTTATGGCTATGTATTTATGGCTTTATGGCTGAAATAATGTTTGGCCCTTAGTTTCATTCGTAGCTCTTTTACTTTTCCATCTGTCTTTGGAGTCCTTTGAGCTGTTGACTCAAAAATGACTACAAGACAATGACTTCTGGACACTCCCAGCCCTTAAAAGCATACAGGCGTTTCGTAAACCTCATCATTGTTTCTAGAGTTTTACAGTATGTCATTAAGGTTTATTACAAACCTCGTTCGATCACGTATACCCGCACGGACTGTTCTCTCCCTCTGCGTTTCGCAGGAAGCCGAGGACGACCTTCAATCCGAGAACGGCATGGGCGGCGGCGGCTTGATGGAGAACCCGTACTACAGCAGCACGGTTCCCGTGCGGAGGCAACCGCAGCCGCCTCACCGCTACCCCAAGACCCTCGAGAGCCTAGCCGAACAGGTGCACGCCTTCCGGGACAGTCCGCACATGGAGCGCTCCTCGGCAGCCAGGAACAGGTGAGGGCATAACTTACCGGGTCGATCGGGGAAGCTACTCCTCCTTCAGTTTATCCAAATTATCAATGTAGGACATTGAAGTATAGCCTGTCGGTGGAGGTCTGAACAAAATTAACCCCAGTAGTGGATTCCCAGTCGAATATTACGACAAAACCGGTCTCAAAGTACAACAGAAACTTCTGTCGTCCTGTCGTTACGACAAGTTTTTTCTGTAGTATTGAGAAGTTGTCTGTTGTTGCGACAGAACTGGCTCTGTCGTTTCGACAGGAGACTGCTCAGTACTAGAGAAAATCTTGTTACTACAGGAATTTCTGTTGTCAGGGCCCAAAATACTACAGGAAAATGTGTTGCGACAACAGAAAATCTTCGGTTGTGTTTTTCGATGGGGTTAAAATGGGTACAGAAGAAGAGGGCATGCAACAGTGTACTCTCATTCTGTACAGAGATTAGCGCAGCACTGAAGTTAATCATCTAATACCAACTAACCTCTTTCACTGCTTTGCGTCTACGAAAATGACACTGGTTTAGAAGAAATGCACATATTCAGGACACATAACACGCGAAACTGAATCTCAGGACCAAAGAACACAGGGTGCTCGTACGGCGTGCTTTTTTTACGTTCATTGTAAGTGCCACGTTGAAGCGAAGCAGAGGGTTCCGTACAGTCATCACGTTCCTCATCACCAATGATGTTGAGATTTGGGCTAGTTGGTACCTCATTAAGGAAGAGGCTCTGCACTGTTACAAGGAAACGCAGAGATAGAAGCGCGCAATCCGTAGGAGGGCCTTAAAGCGAAAGGAAGATAATAGTACCCTGCCCGCACCACCTGTTAACATAAAAGGCTAAACACAAGCTCACATAACGTAGCACTCATTCCTCACCGTCTTCCGTCATGGCAGGTACTGGGACGAGCACGACCGGGGCATGTCGACGCGCCGGCTGCTACGCACCGAGAGCGAGCAGCGGCTGATGCAGCCCGAGATGATGCAGGGCCCGCCCGCCGGCCGCTACTACTCGCTGCGGCCGTCGGCCACGGGAGGGGGCATGTCGGCGCTGCACCACCACGGAGGACACCACCACCCGCAGCAGCAGATGCCGCCCGGAGCACCGCCGGGGGGCATCCTGCGGCGACGGTCTCTCATGGAGAGCTGCTCGGACACCGAGGTGCAGTCCGGAAGGAGGCCGCCCTCCGCCATGGGGGCACCTTTCATGGCGGCGCCCGCGCACGGGGTGAGAAGACATAACGCCACGGTTAAGGCGAAAGCCTTTAATGCCTCATCACTGTCGACAGAAGGTTGTCAGCAGAGGTGTCACGCTTTTCGGTTGGTCGAAATGGTTATGACGTCACAGTGCGCGGATTCGAAGTAATGAGGCCACCCCCGGATGCCTGACGCCCCCTTTTGGAGCAGACAACAACTAATAAAAATAGTTGTCGTCCGCTCCGACAGGGGGCGTAAGGCGTCCGTGGGTGACCACATTACATACCTCATCACTGAGAACAGAGCCATGGATACAACGGAACTCATCGAAGGAGAGAGAGTCGTGCTAAAGAAGCAGTCAAAGTGTGCAGTTGTAATGCTTAGTCAAAGTGTGTAGTCAAATAAAGCACTAGTACAGCACAAACAGTCTCGCAGTCAATGCCAAACAGTGCGCCAGGAAAGGCTTTCGCCTTGCAGCACTTCAGAGAGCCAAAGTACCCCCTGAATGGTTCACCTCCTTGAACGTGAACATCTTTGACAGGAGTCATCTTGCTGGGCGATGTAGATTAGGAGCATATATCAACCCCAACCAAGGGTTAACCGTGACAAGAAAAATTTCGATGTTTCGGAACCGACTAGTTTCCTTCGCCAGCGGTGATTAAATGGACTGCAGGCAGCACACCTCATATCTATCCTTGTAGACACGTGATACAAACAGGTTGTTAACGCAGGTGGTCACACATGTGACCACTTATGTTCCTGGACCTCGAGGCGTTATGTTCCTGGACCATGGGGAGTTACGTGCTAGCTATGCTGTGCATGCGTCAAGTGCACTGTAAACACGAATACACCTATATGGGAGTAAAAAGGGAGTATAAGCTGTCCTCTGGCGCACTCCCTTTTCATAATAAGAGTGCGTTAGAGGACAACTGTACTCCCTTTTTACTCCTTTCTGTTTAGAGTGCATGGTGTTATGTTCCTGGACCACGAGGTGTTATGTGCTAGCTGTGCTGTGCATGCTTCACGCACGCACCGCAGCATGCGTCAGTGCCCACGAAAGGCCAACAAGATGTGCTGCCTGCTGTCGACTTTGTCGCCGCTCAGGAACGAGCCAAGCTAATTTCCAGAAATCCGAATTTCTCTCCACCTTTTGTTGCAGTTGACATCTCATGATAAGTCTCACCTTTTCGGTTCATGTGATAGCATACACAAGAGGCTTCCAGTGGGTGAATAGGCGTCGACGTCTGCATTGTAGTCATGCCTTGTTGTAACCAAAAAAGACTTCGGTCACGTACTAGTCTGTGAAGATGTTTCCAAGTTCATCCGGCTAGTGGGCGCTCTAGTGAATGTGCTTAGCGTGGTCACGTGACCTATGTCAGCCTGTTCACGAGGGCACAGATCGAAAGTCCTCATAAGGCGAACGGAGATCTATGCATCTGTCGCTGTCACTTCTTCACCCCCTTCCTCCTAAGTAAGGTTGCAAAGTGCGGAGCATTTTTTTTTTCGAACGAGTTTTAACGCAGTTCGACGCCATGCCGCTTAACGTTCCGTTGCACCTCTGCCTTCACTGACGCAGCAACACCCTCGCGCCCTGACCGGCCGCTCCAACTCGCTGCCCCGCGGCGTGGCCCTCGGGGTGCTCGACCCTCGCCGGGCGCTGCGCCACGGCGTGCGCTTCGAACGCGCCGCCTACGATTCGCAGGAGGACAGCGACGGGGCGCTGTCGGCGCCAGAGCTGCCCTCGGGAAGACCACGCAGGCCCAAGGGTGAGAGCCCCTTCCATCTACTCGCTGAGGCAGTGTGCACTCCTCTCGATGATCAGAGTTAGAGAACAAAGAAAACCACACACACGTCTAGGTGAGCAGATCTGATAAAGCGTAGCAGCGCCTTCGTAGTCTTGTGCGCCGACGACTGAAAATGGAGGAGGCGGAAGAAAACTTTATTGAAGATGTCTCACAACTGTTTGACTGCGCAACGCACCCTAGCCAATCCTCGTTGTGGGTATGTGCCACTCCAACAGGGCACAACGACAACAACAATTAGTACTTAGTACCAGCGATAAAGAGCGTTTGCACCGCTAAGGCCCGTTGTTCTTCTGTCGAGACCGAATGAAGCCAAGTACCCCAGGAAGGAGGGGAAGGGTGTGCATGGAAGTAATCGGTGCCCGGGTCTGTGTTCCTCAAACGGTGATCGGTCGCTCAAGAACCTTAGTCTACAAACACGAAAAAATATTATCGAGTATCTCGTTTCTATAAATAAACACGTTTAATAATAATATAATTATTATTATTACTACCGGTACACTCGTTACAACAAGTTTGGGATTAACTAATTCTGTCGACTCTTTTTAATCCGAACTTGTGCAGTATCAAAAATTTGCCGGAACTATGCAAAGCTCGAACCGTGCAGATCGCTTTTAAGAGCCTTGATTTCGACGGGACTAAAGGGTCGGTTCGAGTAAACCGCTGGTTCGAATTAAGCGAGTTCGAATCAATACGTAATGCGGAGAGCAGTTAGTTGATGGCCGCTTACGGTAAAGCATGCAGATCATTCTGGGGGAGTTCAAAAGTAGCAGGGGGCGATAGAGGGTACGTTGGGCTGATTAGATTAGGAATAAAAAAACGTCCTGTTGGGTTAGTGTAACCGTAGATTTGGAAGTGTGCGGGTTTGGAAGTGTACGGCGCCGGCTTTTCTCGTGATAGGAAAGTAATTCGCGTTAAAAATAATTCGCATTAAAAATAGGTGATGGTGGTGAAAAACGTTTATCAGCGATTTAAGAGATGAGTGGGGTAGGGCACTGCTGGCCCTTTCCCCTCACAATACTAGGTGGAGTTCCTATTCCGGGGCCCCATTGGCAAGCTAGCAACGCCGCCCGCGTCCGTTGAACCAAAGCCTTTTGTACCTTGAGGTCTTGACAGCCGAGTCCTCTCTGGTGGGGCTGAAGTTGGGGGTGATAAATATTTGACTGGCCTGCCCAAACCATACGAGTGTCAGCCACCTCTCCACAGAACTGGCACACGCCATCAAAGGATGTGTTGAAATGCTTAAGCACCGCCGGGTACAGTACAGTGTTGGAAGACGACGGCAGCATTAGAAATAATAAATACCTCCAGTGCTGGAGATGAGGACGTCTTTGCCCCTTGCGGATGCAGTGTCGGCTGGCGGCGGCCCGCTGGCGGGTCCCCTGATGACCGGCGGCGGGGGCACCCTGCCAGGCGTGTTCTCTTCGTCCGAGTACCGGGCCTGGATGCGCCGCGCGCCCTCCACGTCGGCGCTGTACGAGCGCGTGGGGCGCCTCTCCTCGGCCTCCTCATCCACCGGCCTGGGAAGGGCCTCGCTGCTCCACCACCAGCAGCAGCAGCACCCGCAGATGTCGTCGGGTGGCACGTCGTCCCTCCGCCGGCCCCTGCCCCGGGTCGCCCACAGCGCCGAGAGCCTGCTCGACTCCCTCAGACAGGTAAGTACTCTCCTGCGCAGGCCACTTTGGCAAATGCGAAAGTTTCAGACTCGAATAGGGCGCACAGTTGCCGAGCTGTGTGCATCTATGAAAGTTTCCATCGGGTGCACGCGCAAGTCAAAGCGCCTGCTCTTAGGACTGCTGCGAACTGGTGCATGCAGATGACTCGCGCTACAGCTTCCACCATGCTGATGCCAAGAACCCACACACGTACAACAACGAGCAATGTGGCGTAACCAAGGGAGAACTTTTTGGAGAGGTCCTCAGAGTTTCCTGACATGTCATGTAATATAATATAGATCTATAGTAACTAAATAAAGTATGAAGCCTTCTAATTATTAACATCTGCGGATACATGGTGGAAATGGCTATAGGTGTACAGAGATTCTTCTCAGCTGCAGTATAACAGTAATCTATAACTCTCAGACTCTCTGGTTGTACGTAGAGGACGTCTAAGCGAGCTGCTCAAAGATACAGGGGCAAGTGGGCCGGCCAGAGGGCACTCTTGAGATTGCAGCATCCGCTTTTATGTGATCACTGAGCCCCTGGGAGTGGACTAACGACGCCGTGTCACGGGTTTTGTGCAACGGGCGAAATGCTACGCCTAGACAAAGAGAAACAGAATCGTAATTGTAACCTCGCAGGAACAGCAGCAGCTTCAGCTTCAGCAGCAGCGCAGCAGCCTGTACGCGTCGGGTCTGCCGGCGTGGGGGTCGAGCAGCCTCGACCTGGGCTCGGGGGGCGCGGGGGGCAGCCTGCGTCCCATGGGCCGCTCGTCGTCGCTGCTGTTCCCGCGGCCGCTGCGGCTGCCGCACGCCCTCAGCCTGGACTACGTGCGCGCAGAGGACAGAGCCCTGTGTCTCAACCCCAGAGAGTTCCTCAAGTACAGGCCCGAGAAGGTAAGCCGCCCTTCCCTCTCTCTCCTATGTCCCCGCCCACATTGCGAATGACTTTCTCAACGGGCAGAATGGGGCAGCGTGGATTGGAAGGCTAAGACAAGTTCATGGTGTCCTATCTTTATATCTGGCGGTAACGAAATTGAACTTAATACAAACAGGACAACCGCAGGCCTCTTGGGGTAACAGAGTGAATTCCAGGAGATAGGAAACTTACTAGACGGCGGCAAAAAGACAGGTATGGAGATGAAATGAAGTATGCTGGCCTAGGGTGGTTGCGGGGATCACAGTACAGGCTTACTCTGTGCTCGGTGAGTGAGGGCTTTTTCCTTCAGTGAGATTGACCTATATCTGGTAATGATGGCGGTGACGAAAGCTGGGTAGCCGTTCAGATCAGTTGACAGCGTATCTTCCATTAGCATCCCCTCACAACCCACAGAAACCAAGATCAACACTGTGAAAAGAAGCTTACGACGCTTTTTGAAAAGCCTGAAGGACGCCCAGTCGTGGGGCCATAGCGACATAGCGTAATCCTAAAACGCAGTCTTCCAGCAGAACAGAAAGCCAACAGAGCTGGCGTATATGCGGTATATGAAACAGAGAAGAACGAGGCTAAATTGTTGCCCAAAGTTACATCATTAGCTTGGCCCCAGTTTTTCTTCTTTTGGCTCTCCTCACTGAACCCTGGCCTATCCCCCGTCGTGGGTATGTGCCATGCCACCATGCCACCAAGGCAACAACAACAACAATGACTACAGGTGATCTACAGATTTGCTGTTTTAGTGCTGGCTTGAAAATTCAACAATAGACGTTTGTATGGTAATAGATATCCGCTAATTTATACTCTTCACGGCCATAAGAGCTGGGGCGCGGAAGTGTATTTAGGCGTATGCGTTGAGGGACCCTGGGAACCGCTTTGGTTGACGAGAGGCGTATCCGCGTTGTACTACAGCAGCGTGCCCTGTTCTCCCTCACCTCCTCGGCGGGCCCACAGGAGAGCGAGTCGGTGCTGGCGGGGGCCTTCAGCGGGCTGCTGTGGCTCCACCTGCTGGGCGCCCGGGGACTCAGGGGACACGGGCCCCGGGACCTGTACTGCGTCATCGAGACGGACAGGGCCCACAAGGCGCGCACCGTCGTCCGCTCCGGGGACCACTCCTTCGACTGGGACGAGGTAAGCAGACTCTTATCCTAACAGTTGACTGTTGATGGTGCTTGGCAAGCTGTATATCTCCGCAATATCCGTGCTTTCAGCGTCCCTGA
Organism: Amblyomma mixtum; assembly: GCF_055824585.1. Classification (NCBI taxonomy): domain Eukaryota; kingdom Metazoa; phylum Arthropoda; class Arachnida; order Ixodida; family Ixodidae; genus Amblyomma; species Amblyomma mixtum. The sequence continues at coordinate 79,068,551 of NC_143012.1, read as the reverse complement.
ACATTTCACCTGAATGCCGCAAGGGGCGCAACAGTTAGCTAACCTCCGACTTATGGACCAATAAGAGCGTCTGGTTTTGAAACACGAGCCCTGTGGAAAGCTTCGCAACTTGAGTTCAAATAGCTCTTCCTTGTCCTGCAAGCACTGCCGTTCCAGTCCATTGCGGGCTATAAGCACATATAGCCCCGGGCAGGGACAAATTTTTTTCAGCTTCGAAGCCGCCGAAAGAGCGATGTTAAGTTTCCTTTGTAGACCTATAAAGCTGTACTCAGGTAGACGCTAATGAGTAATTACTCGCTTAATTAGCTCATCCTCGACCACAAGGAATTCCCTGCCCGGGCAGGTGGTGGCCCTTGTATCGACTGCGAAGGTTTCGAGAGAGCAGTGTAGCTTTCAGCTCTGAGCGCATGCTGCATTCGGGTGGATGCTAGTGACTAACCCCTTCACGACCCCCCCGGCTGTGCCTTGGTAGGCTCAGCAACAACGGCATCGCGAAGGTGGCAAGAGAGAACGCTCTACTGAGCCCGGGCAGCAGCCAACCACGACCGCCAACTTGGCAATGCGGGGTTCCCCTTCCAGACTGCCGAAGTTTCTCCTCTCTGCAACAATAGGCTGAAGGGGAAGGGAGCCTCTGGAGTTTATGACGTTGTTTAGGACTTTATGAGTGGACACCAACAGAACGGAAACGAAGTCTTGAGTGCCAGAAAATCACGTGAGCAATTGAGGTCGGGAAATTTGCTGGAACGGTGGGGCCGCGTCTTGCGCGGGGGAGGGCAAGTCGGTGAACGACGGAAGATTGCTTTTGCTTTCCTGGAATTCACCGGCGTGATGATGGTAATATTAATGACAGCTGCCTGCTTTTGTCGTCTCTTTTAACTGACCCGCGCTACAGGGACCGCGAATGCGATGCAACGGTGCTGTACTGACATGCAATGCCTGCAGATGTAACAGTACGGCACCGAAGGTCCCCGCTGAGCCATTGCACCTGTTAGCTCTCTATCTTGGATTAAGCTAAATACATGCAATAAGCTAAGACATTGCCCGATTTCTTCGTCGAGTGAGCTGGCCTCTATCTTCTTGCTTATTTCTGCTTTCCAAAAAATTAACACCAAAGTCATACACGACACCCATTGGCGGAAACCTAAGGCCCGTCCAAGATGGCTGCGCACGGAAGGCACCTCTGACGCTCTGTTCCGTTTTCTTCTCGGCGGCAGGTGTTCGAGCTGGACCTGGTGGACAACACGACAGTGTCGTTCCTGCTCTACAGCTGGGACCCGCAATCTCGCCACAAGCTCTGCTACAAGGGCACCGTGCACCTGCTGTCGGCGCTGCGCGAGGCGCCCTCGCACAGTCTGGCGCTGCGCCTGGAGCCGCGCGGCGCCCTGTACCTCAAGATGCGCTACCGCGACCCGCGCCACACCTTCCAGCGGACGCCCAACTACAGCGGCGGCGGCGTGTTCGGGGCACCCCTGGACGCGCTCGTCGCCCGCGAGAAGGGCACCGTGCCGCTCATCGTGCAGCGATGCGTCCAGCAGGTAAGTATTCAGAGGGACACGTGATTAAATAATGCGTCGGCACTGCGAGAGCATCAGAAGCTGCTGATGCCTTTACCAGAAGTGTCGTCACTTCCGTTCCGGTGGCGTAACTTTCCTCTACTGACGTCACTTCCCTCCAGATTACACTGCGTGTTGGCAATGCGATATCATTAGAACCTGTTGATGCCTTTACCGGAGCTGACGTCACTCCCGACTCAGTGGCGTCGCTTCCCCCAGACAATGGAAATTATTCGGTCTGATGACGTCACTTCTCTCCAACCAATGGGCGAATTTTACTTTTGGCTGAATTGGGTTCTAGTGCTATCGCATTAATAAGCTACTACCCGCCAGAGGTCGCAAAAGGCGGCGGCGAAAAATGGAGTGTCCTTAGGTTCTCATGCCCACTAGAGGTATACCCGAAGTTGACCCGGAAGAATCTACTAGAAAGTTTCTCTCATCTCTGGTGCCTCTTTAGGGCGTGAATGTATTAACCATCCAGGAAAAGACCAGGACACCGCGCTCACCGCTGAGCTGATGACTAATTGAGTAACCTCCTTTTTTTTTTCTTTTTCACGGGTTCTCTACGCAAATGAAAGAAAAGCCGCAGCTGTGAAGTATTTAAAATTTTCTTCTTATGAATGAATGGTTTCCAGTGCTGTAGCCCGCTAACGCGCAGGGAGGGAGAAAGTACAAGACGAGCTGCTTTATCTCTAAAGAAGGTCAAATAGCACTACGGCGCTGAAGGAAAAGCGGCAGTCTTCATCTCGTCCTCATCGTCGCACTGTTTTGTCCTGCTAGCACTTCGTGGTTTTATTCTTGCATTCGCCTAGTACAGAATCCTTTTTACTGTGAGCAACGAGAATGCTTCATGAAGTGCATTATGAGGAAGTTGACTTTTGGCAAGCGTTTCTGTAACATTTAATGAGATAAAATGCTGCTATACACATCACTGAGAATATAGATATGACCCACCAATGTTGTATGCTACTCTTCAACATCGAACCCGCCACACTTCGACTACGTTTTGTGTTGCGACAGCATAGATTTAGGCACAAGAAATGATCACAAAAGTCAGTTCGCGACACTCAGAGGACACACGCGTTTTCTCGAGGTGATTAGCCTCCCCGAGCGCCACTGGATAATGCCGCAGTTCCTCGCGCGAGCCTGTGCGCACACTGTCACCCTTCCACTCACCGTATGTAGGATAGCAAACCTTATCCTAATCTGGTTAAGCGCTCTTCTTTTTTACAGCGCTAGCTGTTAATGCGAAGGTTCCCGGACAAAGCGTGTCGTCGTCGTCGTAGTAAGAAAAAACGTCGGCGCAGACGAGCATGACGGGAGGAAGGGATATTTTCTGCATCATCAGTTGTCTGATGATGATCATCATCATCCATGACTACACCCAATGCAGGGCAAAGGCCTCTCCCATGTCTCTGCAATTAACCCTGCCCTATTAATGCGATAGCTCGTCGGGGAAAAAAAATGTGTCATCGGTTATCAAATTCGCTGATTGGCTGGAGGGAAGTGGCCTCACCAGACCAGACAATTTTCATTGGCTGAAATAAGTGACGTCACCAGACCTGTTAATTCCCATTGGTCAGAGGGAAGTGACGTCGTCAGACAGGTCATGACGTCACCAGACATAAGTGACGTCACCCTACCGGAAGTTATTTCATCAGTCCGGAACTGGTGTCACTTCCAGTAAATGTATCAACAGCTTCATCACATTGACCACACGTAATGTAGCCACGCGTTTCTATGAATTTTTTTTGCTTGCTGCCCTTTTTGTTAGGCGAAGAAATTCTGTTGATGGGTAAAATAAAAAGGTCGAGATTGAGCATATGATGATAATCACTGCGTGTGCGCTTCGTTTTCCCCATCAGGTGGAGAGCCGCGGACTGGACATCGTGGGCATCTACCGCCTGTGCGGGTCCGCGGTGCGCAAGCGCATGCTGCGCGAGGCCATCGAGCGCAGCTGCGCAGCAAGCGGACCCCACTGGAAGGTGGACCTCTCCGCGGAACACGTGCCCGACATCAACGTCGTAACCAGTCAGTGGTGGCCCCTTTTTTATTATACCACTCACTCGTTCCCGACAGTTGTCAGGAAGGGGTCCATGCGTTGCTTGCTGGGTGCTATATACTAATCATGCATAACTGTACAATGCGGCCCTTTTAAAACCATACACATTGACTTAATAAAGAGGCTGGTGACCTGATGAACGATGCCTTAAACACGTGCCTGCTGGGCTCGGCGGACGCAAGAAAAAAAGACAGCGGTCACAGTTGTCGAGCTAATGAACCAAATATCTGTTACTTTTATTTCAATACTCACTTTACGCACAATGCTACCGACCTCATACAGAAGAAAACTACATCACCGCAAACAGATGTACCTGAATCTTGTCTTACACGTTGGTGATCATCCTGGTGGTTTCTTTTTCAACTTTTGTAAACTCTCTATTCTATTATTTCCACACTCCTGTAGAAAGACGTCTCCAAGAAAAACTATTTTGGGACATCAGGATGTGTTATTTCACAGAAACGTTTTACTAGGAGACTTCATTGTAGACTTCACTGTAGACTTCACTGTCTTAAAATGTTCATCCCTCGAAAGGGGGAGAGTGCGCGCCGAGTCGCCACCGATGCATGACGGTTACTCTGTTTACCATCTTAATGAAGGCCTTTTTTTTTGGTGAAATCTGCATATCTGAAACTCTTAAAAGAAATCTAGACTTCCTGTCTGTACTTTATATGGCGGCTTAGACTTCCTTTAATCCTGGATGATCTGGGAACCCGAGGCTTAAAGCAGCGCTACAGTGAATAGTTACTGGGTTTGGAATACTAAGGTCGTTCGCCCGTCTAGCGCTAAGGTTTGGTTTGGTTTATGGGGTTTAACGTCCCAAAGCGACTAAGGCTATGAGAGACGCCGTAGTGAAGGGCTCCGGAAATTTGGACCACCTGGGGTTCTTTAATGTGCACTGACATCGCACAGTACACGGGCCTCTAGAATTTCTCCTCCAAAGAAATTCTAGCCGCCGCGGCCGGGATCGAACCCGCGTCTTTCGGGTCAGCAGCCGAGCACCATAGCCACTGAGCCACCGCGGCGGCGTCTAGCGCTAAGGCTCATCCGTGCCACAACAACGTCCATTATTTCGTGCTCTGTTCGTTTAAGGCAAAACACCACTGCAGCTGCCTCGCCCTAAAAGATTCCTCACTGTTTCTGTCCGTTCTTTCGTTTCCTCCTTCCCCGCAGGCCTCCTGAAGGACTACCTCCGCGAGCTTCCCGAACCGCTGTTCACCAAGGGCCTGTTCGACATGCTGGTAGACGGGCTGAGTGTTTGCCTCCCCGACGACCCCGAGGGCAACGCCAAGCTCATGTTCAGCATTCTCGACTGCCTGCCCAAGGTCAACCGGGTGAGGTCCTATCTGTTGCTCCATGGGGATGGTGTGCTGTATATACAAGCATACAGGGTCTGTTCTGAAAGTAGTAGGACTGGTTTTTTCCTGGGCGAACGGGCGGACGAGAGGTGGTCTGCGCGTGCAGGATCGTTGAAGGGGGATATTGGGAATGCTGGGGAAAATCGGCAGTCGGCTCTCGGCCGTTGAAGAGAGGAGGGCGCTTGTACTGTGAACCCCTGTCGAAACGTCTCGTCACACAGAATCGTCGAGCGTTTACTGGATCAGCGATACGCGATCAAATTTTGAGTAAATCTTGGTAAAACGGGCAAAGGGACTCACAACATGATTAAGGAGGCCTACGGTGACGCTTCCATGGGTAGGTCAGGTGTTTTTTGAGTGGCACAAGCTTTTTCGAGAAGGTAAGGAAAGAGTGGAGGAAGACGACCGCTTCAGACGCCCTTCGACCAGCAAGACCAACGAAAATGTGTAGCGAGGGAAACATTTACTTAACATTGATCGTAGAATGAGTATCAGAATGATTGCTGATGACTTGGGCATTCCTCAAACCCAAGTTTTTGAGATCGTGACAAAAAACTTATCCATGAGGAAAGCGTGCGCGAAGTTGGTGCCGGTAGTGTTGTCAGAGGAGGGAATGGCCAACCGGTAGGATCTTCTTCATCATGTGAATGAGGACCCCGATTTTTTGCCCAGCAGAAGGCGGCAACGCTGCCTCAGGCCCCCTACAGCCTCGACTTGACCCCGCCAGACTTTTTTCTATTCCCGAGTACAAAATCGACGCTCGATGGGAAACGTCACAGATCGGTAAAGGTGGTTCAACCGGCCGTGACGAGGGAGCTAAAAAGCATTCCGATCCAGGCGTTCCTGGAGGAGTACGAAAACTGTAAAACTCATTGGCAGCAGCGTGTAGGTGCGGAAGGGTGCTACCTTGAAAAATTGGAATCGTTTGTACTATTCTCATAAATAAATTTTGTTTAAAAAAATGAGTCCTACTACTTTCAGAACAGACCATGTATACTGTCATACAGATATATAACACATACAGCACATATATAAGCACATATTGTGCTCAAACAACGTCAGGAGTAAGGGAGGAAATCACTTTTATTGCCAGTCTTCATTTGTACCCCTAGGACATCGACTTCAAGGCGAGCTGAGACTAGCTGTATGTGCTCGTTGGGGTCCACCAGCAAGACGGTACAGATAAGGGGAGGAGGACTGGGATAGCGAGGGGAGGCGGAGAGACAAGGCAAAAGTATAGACAGTGTTTCAGGTCAGCGTATGGGGTAGGAGGAGGATGGTTTAGGTTTGGTTTATGGGGTTTAACGTCCCAAAGCGACTCAGGCTATGAGAGACGCCGTAGTGAAGGGCTCCGGAAATTTCGACCACCTGGGGTTCTTTAACGTGCACTGACATCGCACAGTACACGGGCCTCTAGAATTTCTCCTCCAAAGAAATTCCAGCCGCCGCGGCCGGGATAGAACCCGCGTCTTTTGGGTCAGCAGCCGAGCACCATAACCACTGAGCCACCGCGGCGGCAGGGTAGGAGGAGGAATAAGAGGAGAGGCAGGGAGGTAATACGGGATAGGGGCTGCTGTATCAGTTAGTACAAGTCTAGCCTGGGGGGGGGGGGGGGGTGCTGAGGAGTAATTAAAATAGGATCCTGCGGTATACGAGAGCTTTTAGGATCACGAGGGACGGATTCAGCGGCGTAAGGTTAGCTAGGTGTGATCGCATGTGCGTGTAGTGTAACCTGTTGGCCTTCTTGATCACTATCCCCTAGTTCACCGTCGATGGACTTGACCGTGGATCGCTGGAGCCCGATGAGGAATTTCGCGAGTGAACTGATGTGCCAGCTCATCCATCGAAGGGTTAAAGGGTGTGGTTGCAGTTGCATGAGTGTTTCATCCAGGGCTGTACGGATGTCTAACGAAAGCGTTCTGCACCGAACAGCTCTTAGGGCCTCCTGTGACTATGTGTCTACTATATAGGAAGGGGGAAGCGAAAGAAAATATTGAATAGCGGGGATAATGAACACTATTCCTAGCTGGAGGATATGATGAGGCTCTGAGAAGAGGCCACTAGTGAAGCTTAGAGGATCGGGTGATGAGGGGTGGTAGAGGGCCCTTGCTGCAGATCCCCTGGTTATCCTGTGAAAGACATCAGCGTGATCCAGCGTTGCTGTCTGCAGCGGCGGACGATGGCAGTGTGCGTGTGCCGCCCGAAGTCCCTTATGCTCGGTCGGGAACATGCCTCGCGGAATGTTGGCGATGCGCTGGTTAAACACATTCGAGGAGGCGGAGGCGCGCAAGAGAATGACGTTGGGTTCATGGGGAACGTGGGGGAGCATCTGGACGTAGTCACTTTCACGTAGAGCCACGTAGAGTCTGATGTAGAGTCACTCTAGTATGACGTCCCTCGTTGTTCGCAGTGCACGGCTCTGTTCCTGCTGGACCACCTGAAGCTGGTGAGCAGCCGCAGCGAGCGCAACAAGATGGGCTCGCGGGCGCTGGCCGAGTGCTTCGGCCCGGTGTGCGTGTGCCACGCGGAGACTGGGTTCCCCGTGTCCGACCTGCGACGCCCCATCGAGGTGTTCGCCTACCTGCTCGACATCTGGCCGCTCAACAGGGGTGAGCTATACGCTTCTGCGGAGAGCGTACCATATGTTACGTGTCCCGGGAGGCCGCACTGCTCCCCGGTGGGCACTGAACCTACTACAGACGTCCTGAAGACGTTTAGGACGTTTGCAGGACGTCCTTCAAACGTCCTAGACGTCCTCAGGACGTCCAAGGGAGTTTGGATGCCCATTGGATCGTAGTGCGACATAGCGCTAAACAACGAAGACAAGGGAGGAGAGGACAAGGCAGATGCTGTCTTTCAACTGAAGGTTTGCTCACACGGAAAAGGAAATATATACAAAAAGGAATACAGGAAAAAGAAACAAAGGCAATCTCACACAATACTAATATTGGAATTTCGCTCTCTTGTGGTGCGATAGAGGGAGTGCTGACGCACGTGCCGCCGGCCTTACGAATGCAAAATGCCTCTACTATTTCCCTGACTGTTCTGCTCTTATGACGGAAGATGGCTTCACTTTCTGCTAATATTGCATGACATTTGTGGTTTTTGCAGTGCAAGCTGCTTTCAGTTGAAAGATAGCGCCTGCCTTGTCCTCTTCTACCTTGTCTTGGTTGTTTTGCGCTGTGATGTATAATTCAATTCAAATTGCCTAACTTTCCGTCATTCGTAACGTGAGCGCGGACGAAAGAAACTGGAACGTTGTTGGCGACAGTGTATAGTTCGTATGACGGCCACATGACTGTTGTTCTCAAAAGATAGTAAAAAAAATGACATAGCCTTGCTGTAAATACGACAGAATGTTTTGTCGCCCTGTCGTACCGACAGATATTTCTGTTCTATTCATGTCTAGCGTTCTTGGACAAAAATGTTGAATATTGGAAAACTGTAAGGTACTGAGCTATAGAAATAGTGAAGGTAATGGTCTATTGTTCCGATATGTAGCAAAATCTTTCTTTTGTACTGTTTTCATCGCTCGATTCGAGCAGTTAAAACTGCCATAGAAAACCAATGGGGAACGCCTTCGAGGACAGCAAAAACGTTTATAGCAAAAAAATTAAAACCTGCCGACGGGAGATATGCGGATATATTGATTGTTATAGTGAAATCTTCCAATATGTGGAAAAATTGCGCTCATAAAGGCTTTCTCGTTCAGCAATGCTTTTGTCCAGAATTATTGGGCGTGTTTATTTTCCGTTCAACCCGGATATAACAAACTAGAAGGGGACCTCGAAATAGTTCTGTATAGTCCGGTTCTGTAAATAGTTCTGTATAAGAGAAGTGCTACTTGTAGGGGCGAGGCGCGTCGTTCGGCATATCGAACAGGCTTAATTTCAGTTCAATATACAACTCGACTATCATATACTTTTACACGGGATTTTCAAGCGGATTGTCTGTGTATTCGATACAGACAATAACTCAAAATATAGGGGTTCGATATATCCAGGCTCTGCTGTAGTGCCAAAGAATGCTGTTCCGGCAGCACTGACTTTCTTTGCTTACTGAACATCTTTCTCTTCCTTTCTGTCATGTCGACTTTCGTACCACTGACGAGATAGGCAGAGTATTCGCTGCCCTAACCTGACGCGATTGTCGGCCTCGCAGCTGCGTTCGTGGCCGCCAGCGGCACCGACCTGCGACCCTCCCTGGGCGCTACCATCCCCACCGGCACGGGAACCACGGGAAGCGGCGGACACACGGGCCTGACCGGTTCTTCGCTGGCGGGTGGGCCGCCGTCATACCTGACCAGCTCGGTCTCCTCCACTTCGTCGCACATGGGCGGCTCCCTCACAAGCAGCGCGCTGACCGGCGCTACGAGCAACCTCTACTCCACGGCGGGCATCTACAGCAGCGGAGTGCACACCACAGGCGTCGGCGCCGGCAGCTACACCAGCCGGGCGAGCGAACTCGCCGGCAGCGGCTACACCAGCTCAGCCCTGGGCTCGAGCAACACGTATTCCAGCTCCGGCGGCATCGGCATCTCGGTGCCCATCACCACGGTGCCGGGCCTTTCATCGCTCGGTGCATCCGACAAGCTGACCACCACCGTGAGCGCGCTGACGTCGTCGTCCCCGCCGCGTGACGCGACGGCGACGACGACCGCGTCCTCCTCGCTGATGCGTGAACGCCCCGAGCCCCGCGAGCGTTCCGAGAGGCCGGAGCCTCGCGAGCGCTCCGAACACCGGGACAAGTCCGAGCACCGGGAGCGAGCCGAGCACAAGGAGCGCATGGAGAGACTTGAGCAGCAGCACAGGGAGCGTCCCGAGCCCCGGGAGCGCTCCATGATCGGTGACGTCAGCACGCTGGAGAGAGGAGCCAGCGGTCACCTCCTCAACTCGACGAGGGACAGGGTCAGCGCCATGGGTGACGTTGCGGGCGGTGCCAACTCAGTCGTCAGGGGGGCGTCCGCGGGTTTTGGAGGACCCAACGGCATCGGAAGCACCGCGGGCATCGGACTCAATGGCGGCGGCGGTGCGGGACTGAACGGGGGAGGAGGAGTGGGAGTAGCCGGCAACGGAGCTGGAGGAGGTGTAGGGTTAGGTTCGTCGATCTCGTCGGTCACGGCGCAGGGGTCCGAGTCGAGGTCCAGCGCTGGCGACACGTCATCAGCGTCCGACAGCAAGCCGTGGCCCAACCAGAGATCATCACTGCCAGAATCTGCCTGTTGATCCCGTGCCATTGTTCAGTCTCTCTTTCTTGCGTTCTCTTATCATCCGCGCTGGCGCCGCGGCTGCGCACCGAAACCGACCGACAACCGCCGCGAAACGATTCGCGCGCAGAAGAGCTGTCAAGCTGTCTCATGCCCCGCCTGTGTCTCGGTTCCAAGCCCTCCTCCTGGTCGTCGTTGTGGTCTGTCGCCAACCCTACACTTTCCTCCTTGCCCGCATGGTGACATCGGGTTCAAACCGGACAGTCTTGTTCTCATCTTCGGTCACGCGTTCTATTTCCTTTCGTTCGCCATACGGCCCGTAACTACTGCAAGCGACAGCGTTAAATCCACACAGGTTAAGTAGGAAGATTCCTGCCGCGACCAGACAAAGCCAACTCCGTGCAAACGCCGTCGATCTCTTGCCCCACCTGTCGTAAGCAACAGGAAGCTTGCCGCGGAAGCAGCCGGTGGAGCTTGCTCGTTGTTCACAGTGTTCGCAAGAGGGCTCTCGCTGCGCGCATTTGAAGGAACTGCTAGTTTGAAACCAGTTCGCAAACAGCTTGCGGTGGAGCTAAAACATCCGCATCGTGTGTGCCACTAATGTGCGCTATCCTGTGGGATCGTGCACAATAGCCCTGCGGCGCATCGATCCGACTCGCAATATTCTTTGTGGGCATTCAACGCTGGGCAGCGGTTAGCAGCCGGTGGTCAACCGTTGAACGGAAATGAGCAGTTCCGGCTGTGAAGTTCATCGCTTCGGCAATGCCTCGTACGTTTCATTCTTTCATTCTTTATTGACACAGGTACGTGTTACGCAAGTGACAACGCTGCAGCCTTATGGATGCATGGTTTCGGTTTTGCAGGTGAATTTACACCCTGCACGGGAGATTGCATTGTCGAAGGAAAAGCGCACTTGGATGCGACGAATGCTGTGCTTTCTTTTTGCAGGTCTTTTATTAGAGCACAGCCGTGCTTGCAGATAGCGCTAGCATCGCCTTACTTGTTTGTGTCCTTTTCTTTCTTTTTCGCATCAGTCTAATCTAAGTGTGTGTTTACGCATCGGCGGCTAGCTCTCCTCAAAGCAAAGAACCTGCGGTTTTAAACGAGTTGCGCAACATGCATAATTTAGCAACAATGCCGGTTGCATCGGTAGAACGTTATTAGTAGACCGGAAATGCGGACCGAGTACGTTGACCAATGCGGGCATGGTGTCACTGTTTGCCTACGTTACGCGTGTTGCATGGAGGAAGGAAGGCTAGAAAATGCCCTCGCTATCCAAGCTGCGTGATAGAAAGAGCGCCGGAAGTCACGTGTTTTCGCAATCACTACTGGGAATCTTTCGCCCTTGGCGCAGCGTCGTCGTCTGCATCATCGGAACGTCTGTCAGCTGCGAGTGGCCTAGGGCGACGTCCTGTGGACGTTTAGGACATCTGTGGGACGTCCATGGGAGTTTCAGTGCTCATTGGGAATCGTGTGCTGCGCATGCACAGGCAGTCTGAAACGGCGGCCAACAGGCAAAGGGTAGCCCTCCCATACGGCTTATAAAAAAAATGCGACGTGACGTAATTGCCTCGCCTATATTCTCTCCTTTCTTCATGGCACGCTGCCCCCACCGAGCGCTGAGCGCATGCGCAATGACATCCTCGTCGAACCAAGCTTTCGGTCTTCTAAAAAACAGCACTGTTTGCTTTCTGCGTGAACTGGCAGAAACCACTGGTGTACACTGGCAGGATACGCAGTCTAGCGGCTTGATAAGAAATGGTAATCACGTCAGGTTAGTACAATAACCTAACACGTTGGCGGACAAATCCTGAACCAGTGGGTCAATGTTGTCTCGGCGGCGTTGTTAAATGAGCGCGGTGTACTTGACAGATGAAAGTTTATCCCCACGCAAGCTTCGCGACGAGCTTACACAACTTCTTTTTCACGTCCGGCGTCAGATATGAAGAAACAGACGGGCTAAATCAGTGCTCGGTGCCCGTCTGTTACCGAGGTATTTTATTGCTGATACAAACGGCTTTTGCAGTGAAATGCCATAAAGTTCGCAGTCCTCTAAAATGAGAAGTCGTTTGGGAAGCGACTCCCAAGAAAGTGGTTCTAGGATATCGTGTCATTTCCATCTGCCCTAGGATGCCTCGATGCCAGCGCCGCCGTTGGAAGCGGTGACATCCCTTGTCAGGGAAGGGGGGGGGGGGGGGGCGACATTTTGGTTCATAATCAGAATCAGTTTATTGTAATCAGAAAATATAAGATGGCCAAACTTATAAAGAAGAAGATCCCGCAGTCAGTGACAGTACTAGGACCTCCTTTTTATAAGGAGGTTATGTAAGTGTTGCTCACCAACCTGAGGGGTTAGTAGATTCTAAATTCCGGGCAGTAGATTTCCAAATTTCCGACCGTTAAAAATTTCGCGCTTCGCAACATTGTTGCTCCGCATCTTGGCTCGCAGGCACCTAAAATGCGCGTTCAGAATGCTATAGCACCGCTGCATGATGCCCTGTCTGCGAGCTAACAGAGCAACACATTTTCATCGCCGTCAACTTTGATGCCTGTGTTCGGCGAAGACCTGCGAGTACACTTCTATGCCCTTAAGCAAGAGCTTGTTTCGCTGTGGCTACATTCGTTTTGCTGTTTGTCCTCAGATGGCTTCTGTTAACCGGAGGTGATAGCGCCTTACATGCGACAGTCGTTGCAACGTACGAAACATGGGCGACGAAAAAACAAATCAGTGAGGAGTTTAAGAGGAAAAGAGACCGCTGGTAACTTTCTTAATCGAGTGGAAGCTCCAAGGACGCCGTGAAAAAGCAGGATCGAAGCGAAATGATCGTGACGCCGCAAGGCGGCGCTGCAGTAGCTTTTGTCGCGTCAGCAACGTCGGTTCCCCCTTCAGGCTTTGATATCTGAGTCTGAAAATGCAGCAGACTTGTACATTATGTTCGAATTGCGAGAGAGTGGCTTTGGAGTTCGCTCTCAGCCTCCGATGGTTGATGCAGGTTGGAGTGCGAGCGTTTACGAAGGCCCCTACTACCCTGAGGGGGTAAAACTTCTCTATGTACAGACATATATGCGAATGGCGCCATGTTTGCGGGTTGTTTTTAATTTGAAGTGTGTAACACGGTTGTGACTATTATCTTGTGGACGTGTCTAATAAGGCGCTGTAAAATGTTCAATCATCCATTTTTTGTTTGTTCGTTTCTATGCATGAATTTTTTTTCCTTTACTGAATCCAGCCGCATGACTGCATTGCTGAGACTTAAAGTCGTTTAAACGACTTTGCGAAACCGGTGTGTTGTATGCAATGCTGCGAGGTACTACATTTCAGACGGTGTCTGGCGGCCCGACTGAATCCACGTTACCACTTCTGCCTGCGTAATCCAACTGCTTCATCATCGCATTTCCTTCTCTCTCAGTCAACAGCGGTGTTCAGTGCACGACGCTGAAAAATATACCGTGCCCATTTGTCGTCATACCGAGAAGAAAGAAAATGGCGGAGGTTTATCGATCGAAGGGAAGTTTCTTTTCTGCAGCGATACGAGAAGTGGCCATGTACTAAAAGAAGCGAATGCTTTTCGCAGTGTTTTACACTTCATTCATCAACTTCATAAAGGCCGCTTTACAGTCTTTCGTAACTGACACGCGCATACGCAGACGTCATCTTTAGACGAGCATTGAAGAAAAGTAGATTGACCCACTATTTCCGTTTTATTGTCTCTATGCCTTTTCCTCATTTGTTACTTGCCCGGTCACTGAGAGAAACCCCAAACGAGGCTGACCCTTGGAGGCCGGATTGTACGGTAATCCATGAGCTGCGGCTTACGAATAGCGCTCCGAACACGAAGGCTTATTTCGATGACTGTTTCGAGGAGCACCGCGCACGCTATTGTTTCCCTTACTTTTATTGCTAATCCTCCTCACAGTGTTCCTTACACTACACGCCAGTCGGCATCAGACTGGATATTACGTAGTGGGAAAAGCATGTACAGTCCATGGCCAGATCAGAACCCCAATCGTACTCGAAGAGCGACGAGTCACGTGACAAGCCATGATCGAGGTTGCAATATATCTGGCGGTCCGCGCGATTTCGCCCAATCAGGTTTGCTGTTTCACTCGCGGACAGTACGGGGTCGTCGTGCCCGGACCCTGATGTATAATACCGAGCGCAAGAAAACGGTGTTATCGAAGATGTGCACTGCGTGTAAGCATAGTGCACGTTCGGTGTAAAGTCTCCTCTCCTATTCCCGACCCCTTACGCACTGTTCTCTTGTAGTGGAGGAAAAAAAAAATCAATCGTAGGCTGTTCTACACTCGCTCCGCACCGTATCGACGACAAAGTTGCGGGGGAGCGCTGTATATTGGGCCTTGCGCATTTCGACGGTCATCGTATCAATGGAAGAAAACGTGATGCGGCAAGCATCATTAACTTGACTCTCCCGGTCTCAAACGTTGCATAAATTCGATATTTCCCGCCGGGTTTACGCTTACTACCCTCACCCAGCATCCTAATTTGTATTGCATGTCATAGACGGTGCAGCGGGGTGTCATTGGGGTGTTTTTGTATTGTGCAAGGCTTTTCGCGCATGCGCACCTGGTGCCCCGAGGGAGTGAATCGCGAAACGCACCATGCTAAAACTCCCCTACTGCACCTTTCTCTGAAGAAGCGTGGTTCTACGAAGGAAAAACCGGGCTAAGCACCCCGATAACACCCTTTCCACGCTAACTTATTTCCGCCGCCAAGAAATAACGTTAAACCTCTAAAAATTCAAATCTACCAGCCAAATTGTTACTGCGTTGCGCTCAAATAAAGGTTTAGGTTTTGGGGAGGTTTAACGTCCTAAAGCGACCCAGGCTATGAGGAACGCCGTAGTGAAGGGCTCCGGAAATTTTGACCACCTGGGGATCTTTAACGTGCACTGACATCGCACAATACATGGCGGTCGAATTTCGATGGAGGCAAAATGCTAGAGACCCGTGTACTGTGCGACGTCAGTGCACGTTAAAGAGCTCCAGGTGATCGAAATATCCGGAGCCCTTCACTACGGCGTCCCTCATAGCCTGAATCGCTTTAGGACGTTAACCCCCCTTAAGCCTAAGCTTTTCTTGAAGCGCAACGCAGTAACAACTGGGTTTCTAGCTTTCAGTTTTCATTGTTTTCTTTTTTTTTGACCAAAACTAGCCACTGTCAGCAACGTCACTTCCGTTTCCGACGACGCCCCTCTACTTGCGCAAGGTTCCCCCTGTGTACAAGTACGTAACCCGCCGCACCAACGTTTCCAGGTCGAATATAGCCTCAAGGCTTTGTTTCGTGTGAAGTGATGCTAATTTCGTGGCGTTACATGTTGCGCGTGTAGACTTTTGGTTTCTAAGCGAATACGGTTGCTTTCCAGCACTCTGTCGCATATACTTGCGTTCTTACATAGAGTCGTTAAGAAAAAAAAGGCAAAGCTGGGGTGGGGAATGTTTTATACGTATACGTCGCGTTTTTGCGTGCGTTTGGGATGTTGTGGTTGGTTGAGCGAAAGTCTTTTTTCACGAGTTTTTTGCTCTCTTTTTATAAGAGTTTTTTCTCGGAGTGCATGAGTTTGGGAGGGGTCGCTGTCTCACATTTGGTGAGCCAGGTATACGCAACTTGTGTGAATCCATAGCGAACATGTGTTTTTGACGCACTAGAACAGAAGATGTTTTCGACTTGCTGCACTCGATGTTGGACGATGTTTTTCATTTTTTTTTTAAAACTCTTTGTTTGGTTAGGTGACTCCGTTTCCTATAAGCTCTCCTACACCTATGCCCCCCAAGGTACCGAGGACGTTGTTAGAGATGACTATATAAATATATATATAAATATGAAACCCCTTTTTTATTGTGGCATTGTGGATTTTTGTATTCGCGCCGGTGCCCCGCCGAGCGCCCCTGAACAAGGCGCTGGGCGGGGCGGCTTCACGCTGTTTTCATTCCGGCGCATGTATTTCCTGTGCAATGCGGTATGGACCGGTGGCTGCTGAAGCGTGTTATGTAATTTATTCACATTCCTCGAGCGAATGCTGTTGACGAGTGTATACCGGCTGTAATCGCGTCTAGCGTAAAAGCGAAGGCGGTGGAAGACAATAATGAATCTAATCTGGTCCTCTGACACATTCCTAATCACTAGCGTGGAGTGTATACCTGTTTGATTGATCGAAAGAAACAATAAATGAGTTTGAAAATGGTCAGCAAGTTTCTTCTCTTCTTTCCATTGTGACGGTAGAGGACCGCATTTTCTTCTCAGTCTCCTGCGACAACACGAGATCTCCCGAGGGCGTCCTCCTAATGTTCAAGTCCTCAAACCAGACTAAAGGTTTCTGATGCGTCCTTCTCAATCTTTCATGACAGCAGGTGATCTCCCGTGGACGTCCTTCTAATGTTGAAGCCCTCAAACCCAACCATAAGAGGTTTTAGGGCGAAAACACTAGTAGCAGCGCTCCCCGGGTTTCAGTGGTGTCCGTCTGTGCGAAGCCCCTCAGTAGCGTATATAACTGACTCACTGTGTCAGCGGACACCTCAGTCTCGCTGTGAATAGGCGGTGCCGTCCGCCTACGAATGGAGGTAGTTGTGCGTCTTTCCTTTTCTCAAAACCAGCGCAAGTATCAGAAAGTGAAAACTGGTTTTTGAGGAAAGAAAATGGCGCAGTAATTGCCTCACATCTCGGTGGACGCCGAGGCCTGCGTCGGTCTCGACACCAGGAATACTCGATCTCTTCATTAATCAACATCGTAAGGCAGACACAACTCTTGCCAAACTCCGCAAAGTCGGCGACCAGGTGGGCCGAATGGTTCGCCGCGTTTCCAACAAGCGAGGAGGGTTGCGAAGTAAGGATGCGATGCGGCTCGCGCATGCCTTCGTAACTAGTCGAGTACTGTACTCGACTCCTTACCTCCGCTTACGGAAACATGACGAAGATCACTTGGAGATTGTACTCCGCAAAATTTTCAAGAGAGCCCTCGACCTCCCGATATCCACTTCCAACGCGCGACTCCTCGCGTTGGGGGTGGTGAACACCTACCGAGAACTCCGCGAGGCGCATCTCGTTAACCAATACACGCGTCTCGCCCAGACCGGGTCCGCTCGCTGCGTCTTGGACCGGTTACATATCAGACATGATCACCATACCATGGAACGGGTTCGAGTGCCTGAACTGTGGAGAAGCGCCCTCTACGTTCGACCCCTTCAGACTAAGATGAACAAGGAGGACCATAATGGCCAGCGCCAGGCGCGGGCGGATGCCCTGCACCGCCACTATGGCTAAAAGAAACAAGTCTTTTACGTCGACATTGCAGGCCCCTACCGCTACAGGGGGGAATGGTATACGGCTGCAGTCATACGCGAGGGAAAACAGGTGAACGGCCTCTCGTTCAGAGCGCCCAACTCAACGCATGCGGAGGAGGTGGCGATCGCCCTCGCAGCCTCCCATCCCGACTCTAAATTCATCCTCACAGACTTTCGCGGAGCCTGTCGTAACTTTGAGTTCGGTTGGATCACTCCACTCGCTCACCAAATTTTACACCACAGTACTCGCGACGGCGATCCAACTCATCGCTCAATCATATGGGTCCCCGACCACCAAGGCATGCCAGGTAACGAAGCCGCCCATGAGGCAGCCCGCGCACTCACTCACGTACCGGGCACCAGGCGTCCCTTGGGAGGAGCTTAACCCAGATCACAGCCCTCTCCTTTCTTTTAAAGACATTACTGAGCACTATCGTGCCGAACACCGGCGATACCCAGTTCCTATGAAAGAACTGGGTAAAGCTGGCGAACGAATTCTCCTCAGGCTCTTTACGAACACCCTTCTGTGCCCGGCGGGTCTCAAGCACTTTAATCTTTCTTTTGACGGCCGCTGCTCATTCTGTGGGGAGCTGGCCGACACCTTCCACATGGTTTGGGCATGCAGAAAAAATCCTTCTCTCCCCCCCCCATCACCCTTTCCCCTACCCGAGAGGACTGGGAGGCGCCCTGCTCAGCTGCCAGGAACTATCGGCCCAACATGCCCTGGTTCGGCGGACCGGTGTAGCGGTCATGACCAACGGGATCCCGGAATGAGGGACTCCGCCTAGATTGTAAGGGGTGAGACCCACTAGCGGCCTCTCCCCGAGCACCTCTCTGTAAAATACTAAATAAATGCTTTTCACCACCACCAGGAGTGCATCATCAGGTGGCGCTCGCGTGCAGTGCGGCACGGTTCGGAAGTTGAAGGGGGGAGGGGGGGAGAGAGATCAGTTACTTTTCCCTCTCATAGTGCATCTTTTATGTGATTCAGCACAGACATCCACTGCAATCACTGCAATTTCTCTATCCCTCGCGCCAGCCTAGCCCAAGGAGTAGCCAGCATGGTAGACGTGGCGCACAATGGATTGCTGTCACTTCTCAAGTACTTGAAAGCCCTACATTTGGCGGCCGTCAGAGCTTTTTATCCATGCCTGTAAAAGCAAGAAATAATACTGTAGCATATTCACAATAATCTTATTTCTTGCATTAAATAACCGCAGTGACGGACCTTTGACTACATACCAGGGGATCCATGTCCTTTGAAGTACTTCCGCACCTGGGGGTGGTAGCCAGTGACCCCCTCACTGACCTTCAATCTTTTAATCCAGATGCTTTAGACCCCTCTTGAGCCTCTGGTGCTCCAAGTGCATGCGTTGATGGCACCTCATTGGACAAGTTACTTCAATTTGAATGCATTTTTAATTAAATTAGGGAAGAAACGACGACTGCATGCGTAAATTACTTTCTAACGTACCGCAATTACACGATTCTAACGTGCACCCGAATTTCTTGTTCGCTAAAATCGAAAAACCACAATTCGTTCATATTTGCTTCTGCGTTAATCCTCGTCGCCATGCCAGTTCTCCGCTGTCATCGCGGCGAGCACACGTCAAAACAACAGACACGCAACAAAAAGACAGCATTTGAAGGTAAATGGCGATAAACAGCGATAACACACAGTATCCTACACACTCATATGAGGCTCGGCCCACTAGCCTCGCAAACGTCTAATCGAGCTGCCAACACTCCTGTAGTTTCGGATTCCGGCGCGAAAAGTGCTTGAATTTCACCCTTGAACGCCAGAAAGGACCAGTCATTCAATTCTTAGATTTGCAGGTTTCTTTTAACATGCATGACCATGCTTGCTGGGTCTGTATGCCACGTTCCAAGATGGCCGCTTTGCCGGTTTCTTCCTCCAGATCCAAACTAATCACGAGAAATATAACTATGACCTGTCTGAGGCAAGGCTCTTTTGAAGTCGTGTCAGCACAAGGCAACGGAAAGTTTTCGGGGCCAAGTGGGAAAGTTGCAACAGTCAGGCTTTCCACCGCCCCTTATCCAGGCAGGGTGGAAACGCTACACAAGTAAGCTAAACTGGGCTAGTCGGAGCAATTGCATCTTCGAAAAACGTAGCGCGAAAAACAAGACACAGGTAAGGTGTCCTGTCTTCACCTTACCTGTGTCTTGTTTTTCGCGCTACGTTTTTCGAAGGCGGAAACGCTGATGTGTAAGCTGCGGAACAAGGTGTGGTGGAATGCACCGGCGGTTCCTCTGAACGCCGTCCTGCTAGAAGTTATGCTGTTGGCCATAACCTGATGAGGGTGGCAGGTAAGCAAGGCATCCGACTTGTGTTTTCAGCTCCTTGCGAACTGTGCTGTCTGTGCAAGCGCGTATCGGATGGTCACCGCAGGGTCGCTTGCACTATCAAGCATGAACATCAGTATGTGCCCTGTGCCACGGATGTAGTTTACCAGTTCTCTCTGAGATGCGGCCGAGTTTACGTCGGCCAGACGGGCCAATGCCTCAACAGCCGCCGCGGTGGGTCAGTGGTTAAGACTGAGCTCCATGTACGCGAAAAAGTAAGCGACGCGACGAGGCGGCGCGGCGACGACGGCTGGCTGTCGCTCCTTCGCCCACCGGCCAAGCTCCATGCATAGCGACAACGCGAACGCGAAACGGAGACGACGATCAGTGTTGCTGGCATAATACACCGCAAAGCTGTTTGCGTTTATAACAAGAGTCACATTATTTGCAAGGATTAAAATTTTGGGCAGAAAAATGTCAAACAAAACGTGTTTACAGCTTTGTCATCGTATGTCATTGCATGTCATTTTATGTTATTGTCACGGGCGCCGCCATATTGCTTGAACGTGGGGCGCACACCTGTTTGAACCTCGCGCGCTTTCTGACCTCAAACGACGCATACTCGCTAAGCCTAGGAGCACAGTAAACACAAGCAATCGGAAAATCTGGGGTGTTTTATCGCTAAAATTTTGTGGTTGACGCAAGTTCAGAGAAAGCGAAAGCTTCGTGAGCATTTAGTTTGCCGTGAACGTGGGGCACAGCGTAGCGACAACGACGAATCGGTGGTGAAGCAAGATTCCCGGCCAGAGCCAGCGCCATCTTTGCCAGAGCCGGCAAGAGGCTCGGTAGTGACGTACGCTGCCAGGTTAGCTGCTATTGGCTAATCGCGTTGGCAACTTCCGGGCGACGAGCGAAATTTTCTGTGAGTGCAGATCCGAGCGACACGACAAGCGACACGGGTATTTCGCTTCGCGCGACGGTGTCGCTCGTCGCTTGCCGCTGTCGCGTTCGCGTTCGCGTGAGTTTTCGCGTACATGGAGTTCAGCCTTCCCGAAAGACGCGGGTTCGATCCCGGCCGCGGCGGTCGAATTTTGATGGAGGCGAAATTCTAGAGGCACGTGTACTGTGCAATGTCAGTACACGTTAAAGGACCCCAGGTGGTCGAAATTTCCGGAGCCCTTCACTGTCTTTCATAGCCTGAGTCGCTTAACGTTAAACCCCATATAAACCAAACCAAACCAAACCAAACCAAACCAGTGCCTCAACGACAGGCTGCTACAGCGCTTCCGGTCTTTGAAAACTGACAATGACGCCAATCTTCTCAGACATTTTGCACGCGGTTTGCAGTTTGCAATTGGTAGGAAAGCGATTTTGTTCGTAAAAGCGAAATAGCTAGGCGGCTGGCTGACACACTTGTCTATAGTGTAAAAAATGTGAAATGTTTTGACGACGTCTCTTTCGGTCTTGTCTTTCGATCCGAACTACAAGGCCGGTGTTTTCAAAGCAAGGTTTGGGGGTTGTACTAAATAAACAGCGAATAAGATACGAAAGCATCCAGCAGCCCGCGCAACGACGCGCTGGTACGCAACGTTGCTGATACGTTTACAAGTCGCAGCAGCGGCTTCGTAAAATTCATCAAGCAACAATTAACTAGTCAATGTTTAAGACTTTTTGTGTAGCCAGGTCAATCCGTGCATGTAGCCGATCTGCGCTGTGTGTTTGTGTGAGCGTTGCCTTCAAAGCATGTGCTTACCGGCTTAAATATTTACTTTCCCGAAATGTCTGTGAACAAGTTAGTCCTTCCCGGTGACGTCGTGGACGTAGTAGCAACCGACGAGCGGAAATGTATCGTGGGACCTGGTCTGCGGAAGGAGGGAGACCGCATCCTGGCTACCCGTGCCGGAATCTTGAAGCACCGACGGCCCAACACTTACTGGGTAGAAGGACACCAAAAGAGGGTAATCGTTTTCCCCAGAGACAGTTAAGCTTGACGTGTTGCTGCGCGCGTAGTTTCTACCCGCAATTAGTCTGTCCTGGGCTGAGCGGTCTCGCTCGATCCAGTAGGTCTGTGCCGATCAGATATTCTCATCCAGAGTGCTTGGCCATACTGGAGCTGGTTTTGCTTAAATATGTCAAATTTCATAGCTGGAATTTATTATGCAATGTCGTGGAACTTGGTTGACGTAAACAGAGATAGAAAAATAGAGAAAGGAATACAGCCCCGAGGTACAGGTGTGTTACTTCATTCGCATCCATAGGTTTGTCTAGAAAACCAAACGAAAAGTAATAGATTGATTCATTGATGTCTTTATTTGGCCTATCTTTCTTTCTGTGCCATTAGTAATAATGAACAATAAAGGAAACTAGACACGGAAGAACGAACGGGCTCACTAGGATACAACGTGTTAGTCTCTTCGTCTGTGGCGCTGTACTATGGACCAACCGTTTGTCCAAAGCACCCGATTCAAAGCGAAGAGCATATATGTAAAAAAATTGGAGGATGCTTTAAAAACACTATTTAAATTGGTGGGAAACAACGGTTTCACCATATTTAAATGATACAGACATTTTTTCTTTGGGCCATAGTGTGTGTCAAGGGTCAGTAGATTGAAGAAAAAAAAAAAGCAGAGAAACAGGGGAATAATGCTGAAATGCGGCATTGTGCAAAAGTTGGTGGAGAAGTATAACTCTTAAATTATTCTTCACAGGTCACCAATTTTGTCATTGCAGAGGAGGTTGCAATGAACGAACAGAGTGAATAGAGTGACACTGTCTCCTACCATCTCACTTGCTTTTTGTGGGGCAGGGGTGTCGCAAGGTTCTCTGCAAGGCAGTGTTTTCGTTTGGGGTGACCTAACAGCTTGGAGGGAGGTTTCCTGGGTTCTAAAATATTTTCATAGCACTGAGCTAGACTACAAATAATGATGATGCCAGCTAGAAACTTTCATGAGTGATCATGTGAGTGCTGACAGAGGTATAGTGCCTAGAATATACTGACTAGTGTGCGGAGTGCCCGGCCTCCACTGTGCATGAGGGTGGCGCCGTCCGTGATGCCTCCCCTCCGCGGTCAACAGAGGGTGTGGTTTTTGGGAACGGTGCCAAGTCTCTGGCATTGCCACCTTCGCTAGCCTCCCGCCTTCAGACTTGCCATGCGTGGTGGCTTTTTCCCTTGAGCTTTCTCTCATTTTGCCTCTTCTTCTGCATCAACTCGATGCTTTGTTGATGAAGCTTCAGCGTACGATGAAAATAACACAGCGCTGGGATGACACGGAGCGAAGGCACAAACAGGGCGGTTCTTGTGTCGTAACTCCTCGTTGCATCAGCGTACAATGAAAATAAAAATAAAACAGGGCTGGGATGACACGCAGCAAAGGCACAAACAAACAGGGCACTTTTTTGTGTCTTAACTCCACGCTCATCGTCTTTGTGCTGCTTTACAAGCAGACCACTTCACTACTAATGCTTCAGCAGGTCTTAAAGAATCACTTTAAGCAAATGCAAGCAATCAAAATTGGGTGCACCGACATTTTTTTCTTAACTGAATTAAAACAGGGTTTATAATACTTAAATATATCGCTTAGGTCAAATAGGCTAGAAAACTGGTCCGGCCTGATGAGGCTTTCATCTGGTAGTAGTGAGCATTAGGCCCTATGTCACAGTACTGCACATTGAGTCTAATTTATGATATAATCTAGTAAGAGAATACAACTGTTCGCAATGCGTATTCAAACTTTGTTGAGCGCAAGCGACTCGTGCAAAATTAAATCCTTCTCGATGCTGTAGACAATCTACATTGACTGTGGACGCCTATCTGAAAGGCTTCTTCTAGAAGTGAAGTATCTGAAAGGCTTCTTCTAGAAGTGAAGTATCTTCTAGAAGTGAGGTATCTGAAAGGCTTCTTCTAGAAGTGAAGTATCTTCTAGAAGTGAAGTATCTGAAAGGCTTCTTCTAGAAGTGAAGTATCTGAAAGGCTTCTTCTAGAAGTGAAGTATCTGAAAGGCTTCTTCTAGAAGTGAAGTATCTGAAAGGCTTCTTCTAGAAGTGAAGTATCTGAAAGGCTTCTTCTAGAAGTGAAGTATCTGAAAGGCTTCTTCTAGAAGTGAAGTATCTGAAAGGCTTCTTCTAGAAGTGAAGTATCTGAAAGGCTTCTTCTAGAAGTGAAGTATCTGAAAGGCTTCTTCTAGAAGTGAAGTATCTGAAAGGCTTCTTCTAGAAGTGAAGTATCTGAAAGGCTTCTTCTAGAAGTGAAGTATCTGAAAGGCTTCTTCTAGAAGTGAAGTATCTAAAAGGCTTCTTCTAGAAGTGAAGTATCTGAAAGGCTTCTTCTAGAAGTGCACATGTAGGTTACACAAAAAGGACTAGAGCAGGTGCTTCTGAAGTATTGTAGGCTATGAAGAAAAAAACAAAACAAACAAACGTCGAAGCTGTTTGCACTGACTGTGTGGTACACCTTTTAAAATGAAGGATGCATGAATTGCGCCCTTTAAGTGACTGTGGATTAAGGCTTTTGTGGGTTACACTATTTATATGGTTACTGTGCGGTGGCCCTTCGAGCCGCCAAAACACTGGGTCCTTTGAAATGCACGGAAACTAATTAATGGACATTTTTTCATTTTTTAGCAGGAATATATTAGCTATATGTGGGAAGAATTTTGGCTTTCGTGGTTTAAATTATTTTTAAGGTTCTTGTTTCCAAAAAACATCAACAACAAAGTAAAGGGGAGCAAGAGTGACTCAGACTGCCGAGACTATGTCATTGTATGCGTCCCCGCTCTTAGACATGTTTATTCATTTATTTATTGAGGTAACACCACCTCCAGGCCCTCATTAGGAGGATATTACACAGGGGGAGGAAGGGGAAGGGAATAGCAGTGTTGACATAAACAACATAAATATGGTGTAGTCTTGCACAATTGCTGAGCAAACAAGGCAGCAGAATGTAAACACCAGAACCAAGAGCATAGATAAGCATATTACTTGAGAATGAAAAATAAATATAGCTGAGGACCTATACCTACCCCTCACAGAGCGTGTGTGTATGCTGGCCGATGAGCATAACCTGCATTCGCTGTATTTAAATCAAGTAATAGTTGCTCCTCACGGTGTATTGCCACAAAATGAACGCATGTGGTGAAAGTTCAATGAACCCCGAGTGGTAGAAGTTAAACCACAGCCCATCACTGCAGCCTGGCTCATAGACAGAGCATAGCTTTGGTTTTGCATCTAAAAACCGAATCAGTTCATCAGTCCACAAAAAATTTGTCAAAACTCCTCCCTGTCATTCAGTCTAGCTTGTGCATGCGTT
This sequence comes from Amblyomma mixtum, assembly GCF_055824585.1. NCBI lineage: Eukaryota > Metazoa > Arthropoda > Arachnida > Ixodida > Ixodidae > Amblyomma > Amblyomma mixtum. The sequence goes on along the minus strand of NC_143012.1, from coordinate 79,043,464 downwards.
CAGCGCAGTGAGCACAGCGTGTGACGTGGATCCCATGGCTTTATGGCTCAAGCGGTCTGCATGCAGCATTGCAGAATCTATTATTAATCCTTTTTGGAAATAAGGATTATCCAGGTTTTGTAATTTAGGTGTCATTAAATAATTGCGCACTGAAAGCAAGATCTGAGAACCAAAGTTACGCGCTTTGTAGTCGCCAGTCCACTCAGCTTTGAGCATGCAGCCCGCGAAGGGGTCTCACCTTTCCGCATTGCAGCGTTCCATGCGACCAGTATATTCTCAGTATATTCTAGGCACTATTGACCTTATGCGAAATGCACTGCCATCTAGCGGTCGCCGCGCGCGATCCGCCATGTTGGAGGATAGCCGCCGGATTCACAGCACGTACTGGTGCACGCTAGTCGCGCGCGCTCGAGTTTCACCGTCCTCAATATGCCCACATATTGCTTAGTGCCTTGCTGTAAGCAGAAGGGTCACAAAGGCGCCCAGGGAAAAAAGGCAAGAGCGCTTGATTTGAGCGCATTTCTATTTTTGGACTGCGGTCCCCGACATCCGCGACACAAATGTTGCAGTACCGTCGCTACATGCCGAGACGTCGCGAAACGCATTTCGTTATCGCCATGTAGCAAATGAAATTAGAAATAAGCTTTGTAGGCACGAAGAAAATATCACACAAAAGTAGTTTTTCTCCTGCGATTGCCCGTGAAGTGCTGCGATTATCGGCCTCGCAAGAGGGTAATCGTGATCAGCTGTTCAGTGGTACGGGTCGCGCTTTGTGAGAACCGTCGCTCCTAGCGTTATCCGCCGCAGCGGTTACACGCATTTAGCTTTTAGTGCGAATATTTGTTTCGACGGAAACACCAGCAAGGGTCAAGTGCCCGTGGCACGGAACGTTTGTGCACTGCAAGTCAGTCAATCGTTCACCAGGGAAAGGTGCCTATGTTGTGGAGCGACGGCTTGTTTGCATGTAGCGATTTCACTTAACCGACCGGTTTCCACGAAACCGTGTGTTGTGTAAAAAAAAAAGAAAGGACCGTAAGGGAAGCCGCTCAAGCGGTACCATAGTTTAAACTAGTAGCGGGAATGAATAACGCGTGTAGAATCCTCCAAAAATATCAGCGCACAACTGCTTGCTCGTCGTGGTAAGACCATAGACACTGCTGCATTCACGGGCTACGTGTTTTTAACTGCGATAGTCCAAGAATGGTAAACAATTGTGTAGTGGGGTCGTGCGGGGACCTAGGGGTCTATGTGCCCGGTAATAATAATAACGTTTTCTTTCTCTGTCTAGGGCACTGGCGCAAACTAGGGGCTCTGGGCACTAGAGCACTAGGGCAAACAAACAAATGCGATAGAACATTTGAAGGAAAATGAAAAGGGTCGCATGTTGAGAGGCCACTTCTTTCGACACTGCCAACATGAGCGTGAAGTTTATTATCGTTTGCTTTCGGTGTCGACGCAACACACAGAGAACGCTACCGCAACAGTAGCAATTCAAGCGGCACGCCCGTTCAAAGTATCCAACCAAATAAAAACTGACTCAAACTAGACCGAAATGCGCACATTTTTAGCCGTAAACGAAAATTACACTTGCTTCGTACATTTCTTGGTGTTCAGCGTCGGCAAACTGACGAAGGACTCAGTGAAAAACTTGTAGCGTCGTACCCGGTGGCGTTCGGAAAGTGTTTTGGTCGCGTAGTAAGCGTCTGAGAAGTCACTTGGAAACTTGGGCAGCAGAAACAGGTGGACTCACCATTCAGTCATGTTTACAGGCTCAAGTGACAGGAAATAAGATTTTCGAGCCAGCACAGCAGTAAGGAAGCTAACGCAGGGCACGCCTAAATCCAGAGAGCAGAGGCGGAACGAGCTTCAGTCATCCTCCAACATGGCGGTTTTCCGCTGGTTCTTCTTTTCTCCGATAGATGGCAGCAATTTTGCATAAGGTCTATAACAGAGGACTGTTTGTTCACAGAACTACGCCGCAAACGGTCGACCTTTGTTGTGTGTATAGGTATCATTACAGTGGCACAATTCCCAGCAGAATTTCGTGAGGCTAATTTTGTCTATAGCTGACAGCCACCATTTTGCTTTCTGTTCACAGTACATTCCTGCAAATGGGGACTGTGTCGTAGGAGTGGTGACGGCCAAAGGCACAGAGTCTGTTCGGGTGAACATCGGCTCCAGTGAGCCCGCATCATTGTCCGTCTTCGCCTTTGAGGGTGCCACGAAGAGAAACAGACCTGACATTGAGGTAGGTGCAAAATAAGAAGTGTACAGCTGCATGAACAAGCTTTACATTTAAGTATACATCATCATCATCATCGTCAGCCTTACTAAGCCCACTGCAGGGCAAAGGTCTCTTCCTTGTCTGTCCAGTTAACCCTGCCCTTTGCCAGATGTGGCCGCCTATCTCCGCAAACTTCTTAATCTCATCCGCCCGCCTAGCTTTCTGCCGCCCCCTGCTACGCTTGCCTTCTCTTGGAATCCACTCCGTTACCCTTAAGGACCAGCGATTATCTTGCCTTCGTCTTACATGCCCTGCCCAAGCACCCTTTTTTCTCCTGATTTCGACTAGGATGTCTTCAACCCGCGTTTGTTCCCTCACCCACTCTGCCCGCTTCCGATCTCTGAACGTTCCACCTATCATTTTCCTTTCCATAGCTCGCTGCGTTGTCCTTAACTTAAGCTGAACCCTCTTTGTCAGCCTCCACGTTTCTGCCGGTAAGATACAGCTGTTGTATGCTTTTCTCTTGAGGGATATTGGTAAACTGCCATTCATGATCTGAGAGAACCTGCCAAATGTACACTAAGGGCAAATTGAAGTTGAGTTGTGTCCATTGGTCATCTTGTTTTGAAGGGACACTAAAGAGCAATCGAAGTTGGCTTTTTGCAATAGGATACCAGCTCCTGATCACAAAAACACAACTCTTATTGAAAAAAAGGTCTTGTAAAGTTGAAAAGAGCACAAATTACAATACAGGTATCGCTGCCACAGGCCAAACTCGCAAGTACAAGCGCGATGACGAAATAGGCGAAAAAATATCATGAATCTCAGGCAGACAAATGTGAATGAGGGTTACGTGTTTCATCGATATTGAAGTATATAAGTTTTGTTTTGGAACCGCTACTGCACTCTTTTCACACGAGGAAGACTAAAAGAAACAAAAAAAAACAGCCTGAATGTTGGAAGCCAAAGAAAACATGTATTTGGTGGCGCAACAGGTGTCCAGCTTAGTTTCTCTATGTTTTGGGGTGGCTCGCAGGTATGTGCTTTGTGTGCTGTTGTGGTTTAGTTTTCGACGTGTCTCGGTTTACAAGACCGGAGCAGCAGAGAAACTCCAATTGCCTCTTTAATTGCTCCTCGTACGAAGTTCATGGAACGGCACGCACCTGCAACAAGGAAAACAGCTGTGGATACCTGATGTTCCAAGCGCCTCCGTGTTAGCAAACGCACCACTCGGCGTGTTCACATCGTCAACGTACCAAGACGCTGGGCTGCATAACCAGCCATATGAGGACTATTATAACAGAATTTAAATATACCCACATGTACCAGTCTCTAAACATTAGTTGTGTCAGTGGCTCGGTACTGACAGCAACGCTGCCGACTCCTCGGTGCTAGGACTTTCTTGCCAGACCGGCTGCCTAAGCCCTCAAAGCATGGCACGCGGTGTGGGGTTGAGGTAGCCAAAGAGCAGGCGGCAGTTCTGTGCGAGAACTTCGTTGTTGGAATTGGGAATGGGATCCATTGTAACATTGGTACAACCGTAAACGAAGTGATGACGGCTGACAGAGGCCTTCAACATCCGGCCGGTGGCAGTTCGAATTTCGGCTGCCGCTAGGCGACAGTGCAGCGATCACTGCTACCAATCACGGAGTCCGCGTTTCCGTCAGTTTGTCATTTTTCTCCTATTTCGTCATCAGAGAGTCCGAAGTTTGAATCAGAGCGGCGGGGAAAAGTTTTGCAACTTCGAATCCAAATTTCTTATCAATAAATGCACTTTTAGCTGCTGAAGAAGGATCAATAAAGCCATGAAATGCTCGACTGTCAAATTTTATTAACAAAAAAAATGTCATAGCATTGTCCTCAGTGTCCCTTTAATGACAAACAGCCCACTTTCACTGAGCACACCTTTTATGCACCTTTCACGGAGCACAAAAATTGAAATGTAGGCATCACTGTGCTATTCTGTTTTCTTAGGTGACAGGATAGGCCACACCACAGCTATGAACAGCAGCGGGCTCTGTCACTTGTAGGCGTCAGCTTTCCTTGCATCATTAAGGGAGAGTGGGCACCAAATTTTCAGTTGAATGCTTTCATCTTTGGAATGGTGTGTAAGACATCAGTAGTAGTAGTATATCTAGACTGCCCGTTTGCATCTATGTGAATTTAATTTAGCTAACTCTGCGAAGTTGGAGCTGCTTTGTCGTGTGCTCCTTTAAAGGGAAACTGCATGGGTTTTAGAAATTAACGAGCTTAAGAGGGTCGAATTTGTGAAACTTGCAGGTAAAGCATGCGAGGTCTTTTTGGGCTAGCACTTGAAATAGTGAAGTAATCGCCGATTAAAATCCGGACACCGTTAAAACTTCTCCGCAGCGCACAACGCCAAGTGAGGGGCGAATGATGACGTCATCGAAGGTATCAGTACATTTCCAAAGCACAAACGCCTGCTTTGAAGGAAAGAAACCAATGCCACCAAAGGCGAACGCTGCCGAGAGTTGTTTGGCAGTGTCTAACGAGTCAGGACAGGGTGTGACTGACGACAGCGGTTATTTGAAATCATACCTTCCGTGATGTCACGCTGAACTTTCCTGCACACCTCCGGTGCATTGAGGACAAGCGCAAAATTCAATCGTCGATTACATCACTATTTTAAATGCTAGTGCAAAAACACTTGGCATGCGTTACCTACAGCCTATATAGATTTGAATCCTTGAATATCGCGAAATTCTCAAAAAAGTGCTGCAGTTGCCCTTTAATGTATTTGTTGTCGGTTATGGGGATTCATGAAAACCGGCGTGTTCAACTTGGAACTCATTGCCAGCATTGACATCCCATCTACGTCCACTGTAGGATAAAGGCCTGTCCCATTTAGCTCCAACTTTCCCGGTGCTATGCCAACTGTGGCTGTCTTATTCCTGCATGCTTACTGATCACATCTGCTTCACCTGACTTTCTTGAAAGCGTGAAATGCTGGGCGAGTTGGTTTTGCATGGTGGACCTAGAGCAGCGCGACACAATGGGCGAGTTATTTTTGCATGGTGGATGTGGAGCAGTGGTACGTTGTGTCGATTTCTACACTTTTCTCTGCTCTCTGCTTAGGCCATGTACTGTTGCACTGATTCACGTCTATCCTGACTCTCTACTCTTCCTTGCTGCATGTACCTTCTCTCGGTACCCACTTTGTTACCGTAAGGCTGGGGGTTCTTCCATGGAATACTTTTTAAGAGTTTCCGGAGAACCTAAATCGGTGCACGTTTCAGCCCCTGCCTTTTCTTTATCCATTTTATTTTGAGACTAATTGTGCTGTAATTGCTCACTGCAGACTGTTTTGCTGTACAGTGGGTAATTGAAAATTGAAAATTGGTTTTTGAGAAAGGAAATCGAGCAGTATCTGTCTCACACCTCGGTGGACACCTGAACCGTGCCCTAAGGGAAGGGATAAAGGAGGGAGTGAAAGAAGAAAGGAAAAAAGAGATGCCATAGTGCAGGGTTCTGGAATAATTTTGACCACGTGGGGTTCCTTAACGTGCACTGACATCGCACACATTAATCGAATATGGGCATCTTTTGAGCAGTTGTGAATGGTTAAGGCGTGGGGAACTCAGTGACTTGAGACGGTGCTCAGAAGTCCTGCACATCTGGGCCTTCCCTTTGTTGCCTAACAAGCATGCAGATGCATGGTCCTACAAAAAATGCCACAAGTATGTCAATAATGGCTATTTGTAGAATGCAATAGTTTACTATGAGTAATTACAACATGATTAGCCCCAGAATAAAGGGGATAAAGGAAAGGCAGGAGCTGGAACATGTACCAGTTTAGGTTCTCAGGGAACCTGAAAAGCACACTGAACTGAAAGGTACCTTGGAACCCAGTCTGAGAACCCCTGGCTCATTGGCAGAACGTTCTTGCAGTCTAGTTCTTTTTTGAGGAACTTAGAAACTGTGCAAAGGGATTACGAGGACAGGAGGTAAAGAAACTGCGCCTATTGTATCCTATTCATTTCTTAACCTCCTGTCCTCTTCACCCCCTGTCACAGTTTCTAATCTCCTGTGACTTATAAATTTTGGGTTTTAGGCACAGTGTAAGCGTTTGCCCAGAATTTAATTCTTGTCTCCAACTGCAGAAGCGTTAATGTACATGCCCCCCCCTCTATTTCTCCCCACAAACCAGGTTGGTGACCTTGTCATGGCCCAAGTGCTGATGGCCAACCGAGGCATGGAGCCAGAGTTGGTGTGTGTCGACAGTTACGGGAAGAAGGGCATCCTCGGTGTCCTCCGCAGTCCCACGGGCTTCCTCATCAAAGTTCCCGTCAACCTCATCAACAAGTAAGTTCGCTTTGCTTCTGTTGATGCTGGGTGATTTCATATTTTTGGAAAACAGCGTACAGTAAAAGCATGTGCAGTGTTCCTGTTTAGACTAGGCTGCCAGAGTTTCAAGAAATATGGTCGTGCAAAATTTTGGAGTTGTGGTATCAACATGTCTTAGTTTGTGTTCACGCTTTCTAGAAATTATGTATAACTGTTGAAGGTTGGATGTTGTGGCTTTTATTTGATTGTGAAGAATGTGAATGTTATAATTCAGAAGTATAGCATCTCATGACACAGATGCAATGCATCCGCATGACAAAGTACTTTGACTTTATCTTTCTCTGCGGGCTTCTTACGATGTATACTGAGATGCACTCCAGCAGCAGAAAGCTGTGCTTGGAATCTGTAGTGTGCTTATATACATGTAGTGTGCACCAGTGTTGTTCTGGCCCATGTGCACATTAGATGTGCTTACTTGGATACCGGATGATGTTGCAAAGAACTCTATGCTGCTAGGAGTGGCTGTAAAAATCTTGATATAAACGCATGTTTTTTTTGTGTAGAGGGGAACAGAGGTTAGATATTGTGATTACATAGTGGCTACCTGATAAAGCAAGTCGGGAGCCTTCAGATAGGAAGCAGCTGGACTTTACTGTTGTGTGATTCAAACATGGCATCTGCTGTAAGTAGCAGTTTGTATCATTGGGTGGTTTTGATCACTGGGCACCAAGTGCAGCTTTCGAGTGTTGTTTGCACTCTTTGAAGACTGTGTTGGGGGATGAAAGTCGGGAGGAAAAGATAGCATGGGAAAACTATTACCTGCTTAGCAAACTAGTGGTTCAAATTTCTAGAGCAGAAAATTGTTTTTGGGGGTTAAATTTGGCCTGGTGAAATTAGTCATTACATCTACTGTGTATAGTCTGTACCATCGTCCATTTTAGTGACAGTCTAGAAATGGTGACCATATTGAAGTAATGCAGTCGTACAGTACCTGACAAGAGTGCATTTACGGTACTAAGCCATTTTCATCGAAATCCTAGAGTGCACCAAGCATGCCTTTGAGCACTGTCTGATACTTCTTAGCGGGGGCTTTCCACTATTTCCCCGCAGGGAGGCGTCTGCAGCATGCAGACGTTGGTGAGTGGCGACACCACGGGGTTAACCCGAGCATCCGCAGGGACATCCCCGCAGGGGGATGATGGTGAACAATGCGTCACCACGGACCCGAGCATCCGCGCTTAGCCGTGCGTGGCATCGCCGTGTCCGGGGAAAAGGGGATCCTGGTGGTTGAGCCGATGCCGAGCGTTTGGACCCTTAAGGCCCCTCGGCGGAGGCAACACACCACTTTGGCCCCAGCTTCCTGTAGACGGCACCTCCGGCCTGACCCGACCGGGGGAAATCGGCAGTCGCCTTTTCCTATCCTCCCCTCTATCTTTCACTTTCCTATCTCTTTCTTACAACTCTCCTGTCTCCTCCTCTCTTCTTCGTTTGTTCCTCTTTTTCCTGGCGGCGAGGGTTAACCGTGTGTGACCAACTACCCTGAGTTGAGTCATATTAGGTTATAGTTAAGGTGTACAGCTGGCGTGGGCAGGACTTGCTCGCAAGTTCCTGTCGCGTCCCCTTGTTGGACTCCATGGTGGGTGGCTGGCACCATGACCGAAAAACATCAATTTTTTATGGCTCCCCCCCTTTCAAAACTTGATCGCTCTCTCAAGAGAGGGCGGACCGAAGCAGATGACTTTTTCCAGAAAAGAAAAGTATCCTTTCCAAAATTTCATGTCATTCACAGTAAAGCAGAAGAAACACAAGCAAGGATAATATCTCCATTTCAAGTCTCAAAACGCTTGACGGATGCCTTAGGCCTTGGCTACAAGGTGTCAAAAATGGCCAGTGGCGACTTACTTCTTGAACTGCGCGACAGCATACAACACTCAAAAGTTGCAACAATTGTATCCATTGGGGACATCCCTGTCTCTGTGACCCCACATCGGTCTCTGAATACTGTACGAGGCGTCATTTCTGAAATAGATTTTGTCCACCTTTCTGAAAAGGAAATGCTCGAAGGACTTACTGACCAAGAAGTTATAGATGTCCACCGGATCAAGATCCGGAAGGATGGCAAAGAAGTTGACACCAAACACCTGATCTTGACATTCAACATGAGCACATTACCCGAATCCATTGAAGTAGGCTACCTGAAAATAAATGTAAGACCGTATATTCCCAACCCACGCAGATGTTTCAACTGCCAGAGATTTGGCCACGGCTCCCAGAGTTGTCGCGGCCGCAAAACTTGCGCAAAATGCTCTTCGAAGGACCACCAATCCGAAGAATGTGTTGCTAACCTACGGTGTGCAAACTGTGATGGCGACCATGCTGCCTACTCCAGGGCTTGTCCGTCCTGGAAAAAAGAGAAAGAAATCATTACTCTCAAGACTACGCAAAACATTTCTTTCTAAGAAGCAAGAAGGCAATACTCTCAAACAAACAAATTCACCTTCACTGCAAAAACAAACTTCGCCGATGTGGTGCGTGGGCGCGGCGCACCACACCAGGCTTCGGCACCTGTCCAGGCCACACGTAGTGAGCCTGTGGTGGGGCCATCCGCGCCGTCTGGTGGAGTAGCTCACGCTACTCCGCCTACCCCAAAGGAGGGGACGCAGACCCCCGGGTCGGCGGGCCCAAAGACCTCTTCCCACAGGTCGAGGTCTAACTCAAAAATCAATGTGCCTCCTGCACGGTCGTCCAGTGCCTCTGCAGAGGCGATGGACACGACCCCGGGCAGCCCCTCACCGTCCACGTCGGATGGTCGGCGGAGCTCCCTGGATCGGTCAAAAAAAGACAGGCCCCGAGTCACGGGGCCATAAACAACTTGATCTAGCTTTTCAATCAGTACAAACACAAAACTAGGATGGCTTTCATAATACAATGGAACTGTAGAGGAATGTTGAGGAACTACAATGATATAACTCATATTCTAGGGTCAGTGATGCCTCTAGCCCTATGTCTCCAGGAGACCAATCTTGGTCCCCAACATTCAAATATCTTAAAACATTACACAACTTTTAGGCGTGATCGCGAACATGCAAATAGACTCTCGGGAGGCGTCGCAATCATCATCCAAAGCGGCGTCCCGGCTCAAGAAATCAAACTGAAAACAAAACTTGAGGCGGTTGCGGTTAGCGTCATCAGCTACAAAACCATTACAATATGTTCTGTATATCTTCCCCCACACATCACATTAACATGCCAAGATCTAGAAGGCCTGATCGATGAACTGCCGGAGCCATTCCTGGTAGTTGGCGATTTTAACGCTCACTCTCCGTTTTGGGGAAGCGAACGCTGTGACTCTAGAGGCCAAACAATCGAAGATTTTATACTTTCGAATAATGTCTGTCTTTTAAATACGGGAAAAGCCACATATTGCTGTCCAAGCACAGCAAAAATGAGCTCTCTCGATTTAGCTTTCGCATCACCATTACTTTTTAACGATTTTAAATGGGATGTTTTAAATGACCCCATGGGCAGCGATCACTTACCTACCATCATCAGGCTCTCATCGTCGACTCCAATCATCCCCACAAGGCCACGGCGCTGGAAAATTCAGCTCGCCGACTGGTCACTTTTTACAAAAAGTGCCACTCTGGAAAAGGAATTTTGTGACGACCTTAGCACAGATGAAATTAATGAGAAGTTTACTGAATGCATAATATCGGCCGCAACACTCGCTATACCACAAACAACAGGACTTGCACAAAAGAAACACAAAGTGTGGTGGACAAAAGAATGCACATTAGCAAAAAAACAACAAAAGAAAGCCTGGAGCGCTCTGCGTCGATATCCCACTGCAGAGAACCTACTCACCTTTAAGAAGGCAAAAGCCAGAGCGCGGTATGTGCGAAGAAATGCAGAGAAAACCTCTTGGCAGAAATATGTCTCCTCAATAAATAGTTCAATAACATCAAAGAAAATGTGGGAAAAAGTTCGTAAATTTACTGGTGACCATACCCCTTTCACACTTCCTCTCTTGACAGCACCCGGGACACAAACATCTTTAGAAGAACAGGCCAACATACTGGGCGAGCATTTTGCTGAGATCTCAAGCTCATCCAACTACACAAACACATTTCAGAAACACAAATCAATAGCTGAAAAACAAAAATTTCCATCTGGAGCAGGTGTACATGAGGATTATAACCAGCCTCTCACACTACAAGAATTAAATAAAGTATTGTGTTCTGGAAAAAAGACAGCACCAGGACCAGACAACGTGCATTACGCTATGCTTGCACATCTCTCCGAGGCTGCTGTAGAGGCACTGTTAAAATTCTTTAATAAAATCTGGATAACTGGAAATATACCTGACGAGTGGAAAAAAGCAGTCATAATACCTTTTCTTAAAACCGGAAAACCACCAACAAGTCCTAGCAGTTACAGACCAATAGCCCTCACCAGCTGCATTGCTAAATCTTTCGAAAGTGTAATAAACATTAGACTAACCTTCGTACTTGAATCTCGGCAACTACTAGATAAACACCAATGTGGGTTTAAGAAAACATGCTCCACCACAGATCATCTTGTCCGCCTAGAAAACACCATCCGGGAGGCGTTCATCCACAAGCAGCACTGTATTGGGGTCTTCTTCGACTTGGAGAAGGCCTACGATACTACGTGGAAGTTCGGCATCCTCCGTGACCTAGCAGAGCTAGGTATCCGCGGCAGGATGTTGAACTGCTTGAACGACTTCCTGGCTAACCGCACATTCCGAGTCCGCCTAGGAGCAACTCTCTCCATGACTTTCACCCAAGAGAACGGCGTACCCCAGGGGTGCATTCTAAGCACGACACTCTTCATAGTAAAAATGAATTCCTTAGCTAAAGTAATACCCAAGTCCATAATGTATTCAGTTTATGTAGATGACCTACAAATAGCATGCACGTCCTCCAGTATATCAACCTGTGAGAGACAAATACAAATCACACTAAATAAACTAGGTTCTTGGGCAGACAGAAATGGATTTAAATTTTCCCCTCAAAAAACAGTAGCTGTTCTTTTCTCATTGCGACGAGGCCTACAGGTCGATCCCAGTCTATACCTGAATCACACTGCGCTACCAATTAAACAAGAACACAAATTTTTAGGCCTAACTTTCGACAAGAAACTCACATTTCTACCACACATTAACAACCTTAAAAAGAAAGCTTCTCAAGTCCTCAATATCTTAAAAGTGCTCTCACGGAAGCGGTGGGGGTCCGATAGAGCAAGCCTTTTACAAATATATCGCTCCCTGGTGCGCTCCAAGCTGGACTACGGGTGCATAGTATATGGTTCGGCAAGAGCATCCTACTTAAAAAGATTAGACCCCATTCATAATCTTGGTCTGCGCCTATCATCTGGAGCATACAGAACGTCACCAGTAGCCAGCCTATACGTTGAAACTAATGAGCCCGCTCTTGAGGACCGAAGAATCGCCCTTACATGCACATACGTCTTAAAAATCCGTTCTCTTCCAAAACATCTCTGTCATCCAGTTGTCACCAAGTGCCCATCTAAAAGATTATTCATCAACAAACCACATTCTATCAGACCATTACTATTGCGCTTTGAAGACAAATGTGAAGAGCTAACAGTACTAGACTGCTTACCGAATATTGCACAAAGGAATGAACATTTACCACCATGGTACAGCCTGCCTTCAGTATGCGACCTCACAATGACACATTTAGATAAAAAGCAAACGCCAAATGAGTACATATTACAGGAATTCTTTGCACTACAAGAAAAGTATGACACTTACATTGAATTTTATACCGATGGCTCAAAAACAGAAAATCACGTTGGAAGTGCAGTAATCCAAGGAAAAAACAAACAGATAATGCGACTACCAGAATGCGCATCGGTTTTTACTGCTGAGTGTTATGCCATCTTTGTAGCTGTGGAAAAAATAGTAAGAGAGAATATCAAAAATAGCATCATTTACACCGATTCCCTGAGTATGCTCAAAGCACTGCACTCCAGAAATGCTGCTGAACCCATAATAGGTAACATCATACATAACATTGTTAAAATCACAAAACAAAAACGTAACATTAAATTCTGCTGGGTTCCTAGCCATGTTGGAATCGTAGGTAATGAAAAAGCAGATGTATGCGCTGCACAAGCCCGGAATGGCCAAATAAAACAAGTGAGCATACCGCACAGGGATTGCTTAAAGTTTATCAACAGTAAACTCAGAAATAAGTGGCAGGCCGCATGGCAAGATCACGTAAACAACAAATTACATTCTGTGAAACCAATTTTAGGGGAATGGCAATCATGTAGGCATCAAGAACGTTTTACCGAAGTTATTTTATGTCGGCTCCGCATTGGACACACCCACCTCACGCACAACTTTCTGCTAGCCAAACAAAACAAACCTCTCTGTGAAATGTGTGGTGCTGAACTCACAGTGAACCACATTTTAATTTCATGCATAAAATTAGAAGAACTAAGAAAGAAATATTTCACAACATTTTACAGGGAAAGCATCCCATTACACCCCATGCTACTCTTAGGTGATCGAGCACTGGTTGACATTCCATGTATTTTTAGGTTTCTCAAGGAAGCCAACGTTTTAAACAAACTCTAAGTATTTTTAAATAGCTTCACCATTAACAAAAACTCTAACCTTGAGGTTGGCGCAGCATAGCCTCAGTTGCTTTTGCGCCATAAAAATCAATATAACTAACTAACTAACTTTCCACTATTGTCCACTGATTCCTCAACAGAAGTCACATTTGAAGAGATTGTAAGCTCAACTCAAAACTATACAATGCTCCAGCTTACTTGTGCCAAGCTTCTAGAAGGGGCATCGGGCTCTTTGAATATTTGATGATTGTACGTTTGTGGCATTCATCTGGACCAAGTTGTCATGTTTTTAAAATGTGTCTGATTTATTGTTTAACAAAGATAAATTAGCCAATTTTTTATTCTTTACTTGAGATCTTGACTATTCTCTGTGTGAAAGTTGTAGAGCATGTTGAGAAATATCCGTTTCAGTAAATTTCTTGAAAGTAACTTTGGTACGATTTCTTCTTCGGAGCTTAGAAAAAAGTCCATGAGATTTGAAGATTGTCACGTGACTATGTACACCCACATCGCAGCGCAACCTAATGGAAGGAAACAGGTTACACAAAGCTGCGACGAATATAAATGGGCCACCAGTTCTATGCAGCACTGGTTCAGTGATGAGTGAAAGCACTGTGCCTTGCCAGAATTACAACACTGCAGCATAGGCATAGCCACGTTGGACTGCAAGAAATTGTCTATGCTTTGAAACGGTGCCTTGAAGCTTCGAAGTAGAATCGAAGGCACCCACACCACGAGGCCCAGGATGAATTGTTGAACTCCGGTGTCCATCCGGGAAGCGCGAGGGTAGCCATGGAGTTGCATGGGCGTAGCTTAACGCTGGGCTCAGATCTTCTTCCTTGTCACCGCTGTTATATCAGCTTTTGACTTGAAACAATGTGTTTGTGGACGCAAGAAAACTATTTACTTTCAAATCGATGTGCACACATTTGATGGCCACATGTCGGCGTGGTCCAAATATCTCTCCTCACACGTGGGTGGCAGCCAGAGATAGGAAAGGGGAAGGAAAGAAAGATTACAAGGGTAGACGTGCAGGCTAGTTGGTGAACCATGATTCTTTAAAACAGCGCAAAAGACAGGGACACAGATAGAAAAGACACACACAGCGCTGACTTACAACTAAATTTATTCATGGAAAATACATGTATATATACATAAGGCAAGATGCGCAAAGGCTATCTGAAAAAGAACGGGCGTACTTGGCAAAGCGCGCGACACGTCATTAGGTTTTTTTCAATTTTTTTGGCGCATGTTACCAGTTTGCCGCCTTCGCGCATCTTGCCTTATGTATATATACATGTATTTTCCATGAATAAATTTAGTTGTGAGTCAGCGCTGTGTGTGTCTTTTCTATCTGTGTCCCTGTCTTTTGCGCTGTTTTAAAGAATGAAAGAAAGATGTTCCCAGGGAACAGAGAAGAAAGTGAGCTCTTACGAGGGGAGTCTGGTGCCGGGGACTGGCGAATGCCCTGTGTGCATTGTTCCTTTCATACAAACTACTCCCTTCCCACTTAGAAAGGTTGATTGGTTTATTGGGGTTTAATGTCCCAAAGCGAGTCAGGCTATGAGGGACGCCACTTAGAAAGGGGCATGGTACTAGCAGTGTGGGGGCCAGCACGCGTGTGTGAATGGGCACTGGCTTAATGGTTCAACGAGCTGTGTGTCCATGGTCTGGTTAGGGGCACTTGCCCGGTTCTGAATTGAGGTGCGGCTTGTGCATCAGGAGCTGCGTTTTCTGACCTGTGCTACAAGGGGCCATGAATTTGTTGCTTGCTTGACTGGAGGACATTTGTGGCGACGCCTTCAAGTCTTAAAATTTTTCGCAGGTTTTCTTATGTTTGTGCATACTTTTGGAGTGTTTCTTGCTGCAGTGTCCCTTGGCTATGTTTGACTACGCTTGTATACAAAACTGTACTTTTAGAAATTGTGTTATGTTTGTACCCCCGTATATCAATGCCTAACGGGCGATTTGTCTGTATTGAAAAAAAATTGCTGAGAGCCAAGACAAAAAAAAGCAATGCAGGCGGCATGCTATATGGAAGCAGAGGTCTTGTCGGTGCTGTTTAAGTGGGAACGATTCAGATGTACGCGCCAAAATCGAGAGTCCCAAGCCTTTAATACATCGGTGCACGCAGCCCAAGCAAGCAGTCGCTGTCACCACTGTGTCGTACTACACCCAGTGTGTATTTCAAGCTGCCCAGTCCTGCATATGCCCATTTGCCTTTCTTTGCTTTCCCTACTGTGCTGAACTCTTTCAGTGCCGCCGCCGCGGTGGCTCAGTGGTTATGGTGCTCGGCTGCTGACCCGAAAGACGCGGGTGCGATTCCGGCCGCGGCGGCTGGAATTTCTTTGGAGGCAAAATTCTAGAGGCCCGTGTGCTGTGCGATGTCAGTGCACGCTAAAGAACCCCAGGTGGTGGAAATTATCCGGAGACCTTCACTACGGCGTCCCTCATAGCCTGAGTCGCTTTGGGACGTTAAACCCCACAAAACCAAACCAAACCAAATCTTTCAGTGCCTTTTCTTTCTTAGTGACCTGCGCTGCCTTTTTAAGTCTACAGCCGCCTTTCATTTTGCACTTGCACGTAGTGTTCTTTGCTCCAATAGACTGAAAAGTGCTGGCTTCTCCTTGTAGCAGCTCTCAAGTCTTGCGGTGAAGGTCACTTGTAGTTATACCTTGGAAAGGTGCATTCTGGAAGCATTATATTTGACGCCTCCCATGAAATTTTGTGGGTTCTTTGTTCTCATTTCGCAGAACTTAGTTTTTCAATGCAGATAATTAGTGGCTTCAATCACGTTTACCTGCCTTCCCATGTGTAGAGCATCCCACGAGTTCTACACCTAATTTTATGTTCCCTCTGTACTCTGATGATCGATGTGCGCAAAGCATTAGACATGGATCGTGTATGTGCATTGTCTGATATTTTCCGCACATCGATCTTCTGTAGTGTTATCATGCACCAATAGGCCCAGCGGAAGTGTTATTGAAGTTCCTCTGTACTCTGCTTGAGTGGTTCGTTGACCACTCAGCATTCCTTCATAACTCAGCGTTATAAATTTCGGCTCTCTGAAAAAAGTTCATTTTTGTTCTTTTAGGCTTCTGGCAAAAGACTGCTCCCTGCTGCAGACGCTTGGCAAACGGGTCCAGTTTGAGATTGCCCTCGGCCAGAACGGGAGGATCTGGGTCAACGCCAACACTCTGCAGAACACGCTCAGCGTCTGCAACGCCATCTTGTCAGCAGAAAACCTTACTCTTGATGAGATCGAAGAAAGGTGCCTCAGACTGGACACATAAAGCTCAAAAGTTCATAGGGGATTTTATTACTTGTGTCTGTGTCATTTCAATTGCTCTGCCGGGTGGCATTTGCGCTCTAAGTGATTCGCTCTGAAGAAAGTTTGTACACACGGAAAATTATGCAGATTCAGTGGAGTAAGGGAACAGTCTTCATCATCATCAACCTGACTGCACCCACTGCAGGGCAAAGGCCTCTCCCATGTCTCTCCTATTAACCCTGTCCTTTGTCAGCTGCAACCACCGTATCCCCGCAAACTTCTTAATCCCATCCGCCCACCTAACTTTCTGCCGTCCCCTGCTACGCTTGCCTTCTCTTGGAATCCACTCCGTTACCCTTAAGGACCGGCGGTTATCTTGCCTTCGCATTACATGCCCTGCCCAAGCCCATTTCTTCCTCTTGATTTCGACTAGGATATCATTAACCCGTGTTCTCTGACCTACTGCCCTCTTCCTGTCTCTTAAGGGGGGACATGGGTCTTAGAGCATTTTTTTTATTTACAAACCAAATGCAATGAAACTGCGCACAATTATTCAGTTTTTTCTGCTGATTTCAAATATGCAGTTTGTTTATTTCTAGGCCAATTAGTTCCTGAGATATTGCTATGTATCATGCCATTGTCTGCTCAAACAATAGAAAAAAAATAAGCCACCAGAAATTTAATTTTAATATGTGGGTAGATACTACAATGTGTGAGGAATGCAACGCTGGAAGCAGTTTTCAGTTTTTTGTCCGTGTGGACAAATGGGCTTAATAGTTAGTTTTCAAGTGAGTTAACCAGACATACAGTGCCAGAAAACACATGACACACATGAAACTAACTATTATGCCCATTTGTCCACATGGACAAAAAACTGAAAACTGCTTCCGGCGTTGCATTCCTCACACATTGTAGTATCTACCCACATATTAAAATTAAATTTCTGGTGGCCCATTTTTTTTCTATTGCTTGTGCAGACAATGGCATGATATATATTAATATCTCAGGAACTAATTGGCCTAGAAATAAACAAATTGCATATTTGAAATCAGCAGAAAAGACTGAATAAGTCTGTGCAGATTCATTGCATTTGGTCTGTGAATAAAAAAAAATGCTCTAACACCCATGTCCCCCCCTTAACGTTCATCTGTATTTGTTCTTTCCATAGCTCGCTGCGTTGTCCTTAACTTAAGCTGAACCCTCTTTGTTAGCCTCCACGTTTCTGCCCCATAGGTGAGTACCGGTAGGATACAGCTGTTGTATACTTTTCTCTTGAGGAATATTGGCAAACTGCCATTCATGATCTGAGAGAGCCTGCCATATGTGCTCCAGAGGCTGAAAGAACACAATAAATGAGTGGAGCAACGCATTAATATAAACACTTCAGGCAGTGCTCGAGGCTCCCTTTCAGAAGTTCTACTGCTCTGAGGGCCAACTGGTTTCACAAGCTTCCATCAAGGAGCGCTCGCGTAGCTCCTTTCCATGGGGTCTGTGGAGGTAATTCATTAGTGAAGTGTCCGTACAAGTCTGTTGAAAACAAAGTCCGTGCAAGTGGTTGAGACAGTGTGCCATAAAGGTGTATTCATATTGGCGAATTTTTGTGTTGCAAGGGCTGCATTGGCTTGAGAAACTCCATAGCACAAGGTATATTTGTCTACACAAGGTGGGTTTAGAAACCACTTCCCAAGCATCCCAGATAAGTTGAGCACCGGGCCAGGGGAATGCTTGTAGTCAGAAGTGCAAGATGCCAGGCTAGTTGGTAATCCATGATGAAATAACAGCGCAAGGAACGGGACGAAAACACGAAGGAAGAAGACACAGACACGGGCGCTGACTAACAACTGAAATTTTATTTCGAAGCAGGACACATATATAAAGTACAAAGAGGGGGGTGTGTCCAAGGCGATCCTGCACAATCACCGAAACAGTGTAGTCACGTCCAAGGGTAAAAACGATAAAAAGGTTAAAAAGCCGAAAGAAAGACAAAAAGCGATAAAACCACGGTGTAAGAGGCCGGGACGGAAGTAAAAGCGATGAAAATGATGAAAACGGATATGCACATAGCCAAAAGGCAAAAAAACAGCGTTAAACTAACGGTGAAAAACGGGACTAAAATCGCGGCACAAGGTGATTAACAAAAAAGACAGAGAGGGGCATTTAAGAACAGGATTAAACATTTACCCTGCCCCTAAGAAAATCCAATTCTTTTTGCGACAGGCACAGGGAGGGTGCACTCACACATTGTTCCTTTGCGTTGTGGATTTCGAATGCTTCTACGATTTCCCTGGATATCCTATCCCGTCCTCTGGCAAGAATTGTGCACCTTGTAGTCACTCTATTGTATCACCGGCGGGTACCCGGCGGCACTGGAATCGAACCCCGCATTTCTCGCACACGAAGCAAATACTAAAATCTATGTTGGACACCGCTGTGGTCACAGCCTAGTCATGTTTCTTTTCTGTTTTCTCTGACTAACGTTGGGCTGAGCATGCCCACAGTGCTGTCAAATGTAAATTGGCGATTACAGTGGTGAATCAGGAACAGCCAAAGGAGGCGAAGATAATGGTTATGCTAACCGTAGATGGAGACTACACATGCCAAAGAACATGTATATAAAAGCCACCAGCACTGCGTGCTTGCAACCACAGTATTTATAGCTGCGTACCCTTGCCGTCTGTATTGTTCCATACCTATGAGAAGCATACCACTTCTGTTGTGTAATTTCATTTAGTTTTATTTTGCTTATTGATACTGCAATTACAGGAAAGCATTTTTTTGCAGGGTATGTATACAAAAAAAAAAACATGGCACATACCCAGACACCAAATATAGTGGGCAGGAAAAGATTAATAAATTAAATAAAACACATCAGCAATGAAGAAGGGAGTCTACGAAGGCACTACTAGAAAGGAGTAGTCATTAGAGTAGAATCAGGTTTATGGGAATTTAAAGACATATCAAATCTTCAGTGAATAAATTAAAATGAGGGGTGTGCGAGTATACAAATTTCCTGATACAGATCATGTACGAATATGAAAAAAAAATGCCTTCGAATATTGAATGAAATATTGGTTCTGTAAGAAAAAAACATACCTGAAAAAGATAATTAGGCAAATGTTCTATTCTTGCTTGAGATAGGGTATGTTCTTCACAACCATGATAAACAAATCAACACTGACTGAGTGCAATACAAAAAAAAAAATATTGGTCGATTTGCGTAGTCAGGTCAAATGCAAATTGGGTGCGCTAGCTGTTGGGTTTTCACTTCGGTCCCGGTGTTCAGATTTAGTGTTCACGTATGGCAGTTGTTGGAATGGCGCTAATGGGTTAATGTCCATATAGTAAGCGGAATTTGTCACTCGCTCCATTCATAGTTCTCTGGGAGTCTTCCCACTACTCCTGGCGCAGTGGTGCAGTAGTTGGTTTGGTTTGGTTTATGGGGTTTAACGTCCCAAAGTGACTCAGGCTATGAGAGACGCTGTAGTGGAGGGCTCCGGAAATTTCTACCACCTGGGGTTCTTTAACGTGCACTGACATCGCACAGTACGGAGCGGTGTGCCACTGCCCTGCGATGGCAGGTGCTGCCATCGGGGGAACTTTGGTTGGGTTGCGATCCAGGTTGCTCTTCGCGAGCAGCCTCTCACGATTAATTGAGCTACCGCTTGACACTGTGGGCAGCCTATTTATGCTCACCTGGCCTCCACTCGGTGGGCAGGCGAGCAGCCTGCCAGAAAACAGTCTTCAGACAAACGCATGAGAGCTAAATGCGGGGAACGGCCACTATAAGTACTAGTGCTTTCGAAATATGACCGCTTAACAATATGCAACCTGTGCTCTGTCATGCAAAGTGAGTAACACAATGAAATCCATGACACATTACTGGCATTATCCAAAGGTCAAGATATTGAATGCCGTCCTCTCCACCCCTCCTCCCACAACATCTCGACTCGGCCCCCATTCGGGAGCCCCACATGAAATTCCGTAAGTGCACCTCCATCATAGTTGACTAAAATTCGGTGGCGGAGCTCACACTAGAAGCTCATTTGTGGGGCCGACAAGGTGAGTGCTATGGGTGTTGGTGTGAGGCATGTAACAGATTATGGAAGGATCGAAGAAAGAAACCACGCACTAACGTGTTGATATTGCTCGTGTGTTCTAGAGTGCTCAAAGCAGGTCTGTTGTCTGGGCTCGCCGACCACGGGCGTATTTTGGCCCGCGGACCAGGTGTTACGTGACGTTGTACTTCTGGTCTGTGAGGTCCGTGGACCGGTGCGGGCGAGAAATGCAGGAGCGTTTTTCCTGGCGGCAGACCGCAGTCCTTTGGCTGCCATATTCGTAAACGTAGCACGCCAAGAGCTGACGCGTACGTCTAATTCAGCCATAGCCGCCGGCAGAAATGGTGGATGAGTTTGCTGCACGTGTTTTTCCACACACTGCGTTTGTGTGACCAGCGATGCAACGAACTGCAGGACAATAATTAGGTGCAGTGTTAGTATCTTCTAGGCCCACGAAGATGCGCATGTGGTCACCGCACGTAGCGGTAGTATTGCCTGCATATTTGAGTCTGGGATTAAACGGATTAAGTGCAACGCTGCAGGGTACAGCGCGCCAAACTTGTTTACAGATCGCTAGAAGCAGCCAGTGCTGCACTTAAGATATCACCCGAATGTAAGCTGATCCCGTTACTGTAAAAGGATTTAAACAAAAATTTGTGCCCGCCGAGTCAGAGCTGTCGCGGGTCAGAGCACGCACAGTTGACCCCACGTGACCAGTGTAAGCATTCGAGTCTCCCCCTATCTCCGGACGCCTAGCGCCAGCTAAGCGATATCACGAGAGCTAGAAGGTGAGAACCACGGCCACCTGGATCGGCGCGCGCGCGTGACCTGAGTGACCCGAGCGGCCGCGTGAAAACGGAGACGGGACTGGAGAGAGGGCGGCAGAGAGAAAGAGGGGAGCAGCAGGGAGAGGGACTCCGAGCGTCATGTGATGGAGATCATGTATCCGAGAATTGCCTTGAATAAACGTGTTCAGTTGGAACGGGTGTGATCGATCAAGGCTACCAGCGACTGACATGGCGACGAGGATTATTTAGCGAACCTTCAAGCGGACTTTTAGGTGGACCAACGGCAGCCGAAAACGTTATACTGAACTCCGAGCAAGTGAAGGAGAAGCTGCAAGTGCACCAGCAATGGCGACCGGCGGGGAGAACGCTTCGAACCCCAGAATCTCCACGCCGATACCGGACGAAGCTGGGAACGGCACACGGGAGTTGCAGACAACACAACCTCGGACCCCGGGTATTTTCGGAATGCAAACGCCGCTTAGAAATCCATCCGAAATCGGACTGTCGACAACGCCAGACGCACCTCGTACAGAAACAACGATGCAATCCGCAACTATAAGTGCAACGACGGAGCTCGCTGTGCTCAACACTACGTTACAGATGATGGCTCGACTCCTGGAACGGCAAATGACATCATCTAACCTGCTGAACGACAGCAGGGCGCTGCAAATAACAACGACGCCTGATTTGACAGGAACGCTACCGACTTACTCCGGAACTGAAAGAGAAAACTTTCAAGATTGGAAGACATCAGTGGAGTCGATGCGAGATCGTTGCTCGTGGACCGATGCAGCAACCTTGAATGCAGGAATATCACGACTCCGAGGGCGCGCATCATCATGGCATCAAACCACAGGCAACCAGTACAACGACTGGACAACCTGGGTATCAGCTCTAAAAGATGAGTTTGACAAACCACTACTCTTCTGCCAGTGGGTTGCCTCAGTTGACGCAAGAGCGCAACGAGAAAACGAAAGCATGACCGACTACATGTACGCCCGGCTCCAACGCATCAAACGTGGCACATATGGTCTCTCCGACGACGATGTGGTGGACTGGCTCATTCAGGGAGTGCGACAAGACAGTGCGAAGCCCATGCTCGCTGCCTTCCACGATCTCCGCCGCGGAACCATAGGGGAATTCTTGCACTACGTTCAACAACTTGATCGACGAGATGCTGGACTATCGCAGGATAACACCAAACACCAAACCTCCCCCAAGACTTCAAAATTCCCTGAAAAAAATTCGGTGGAAGCCCCGAGTGCAACGTACCCGAAGACACAACGTCTACCGCCAGACACCTGCGCAAGATGCAGAACGAAGGGACATCGAGCCAAAGATTGCCCCCAACCAGACACGAGGACCGAAGAGCAAAAGAAGTCTGCAGCGCGCCGCAGAGAGGCAAGAGCAAGCGAAGAGCACACCAACTGCATTGTCAAAGGAGAATCACCAGGAAAACTAATTCTCCTACCGGCAAAAATCAACGAGATCGAAACGTCAGCGCTCTGGGACACTGGTTAAACAGTCTCCTTAGTGTCTCACGCATTCGCCACACAGCAGAACCTCGAAGTGGCACCAGAAAAAGACATTCTGCTCAAGGGACCTTTCGGAACATCCGACATACCAGTAGGCGTCACGCAAGCACGCATCACGATCGGGAAAACCTCAGCAACAATCGAGGTCAAAGTCGTAAAGGATCTACCCTACGACGCAATTGTGGGAATCGATTGGCGCGAGTGCGTACCATATGACTACATTGAACGATGCGCAAACGGCATTCACAGCTTGGAATGGATTCCAAAGGAGATCGTGAGGGGAGCAGAAGAAAACGTCGTTCCGCAGAAGCTACCGCCCAATCGGGCGAAAGGGACAAATACGACACCGACCGGAGACAAAACTGTCGAACACTCCGAAGCGACTAATGATACCTGCATATGCCCGACATCAACGACATGCGGAGCAGTCACGGACGTCACAACTGTAAGCAGCAGCAAAGAACTTCCATCCAGTGAAGAAATCGTTCAGCTCATCACGCAAGTGAAACCTGAAGATTTCACCACAGATGAAACAGGCAGGTTTCAATCCATTCTGCTTGACCACATTGAAGTGTTCACAAACCCTGAGAATGACCTCGGACTGTGCACTCACGTAGAACACACAATCGAGCTCTCCGACGACAAACCCATTCGCATGCAGCCGTACACCGCCAGTGAAATCAACAAAAAGTTCATACGGCAACAAACGCAAGAATGGCTGGACAAAGGGATCATACGTCCATCGAAATCGCCTTATGCATCACCCGTCATCGTGGTTGAGCAACCTCATCACGAATCAACTCCTAAACGACTGTGTGTAGACTATCGCTTCCTGAACGCAAAAACTGTCAAACACGCATACCCGATGCCGAAAGTGGACGCAGCAGTCCGCAAAATTTCTGGATCGCGGTACTTCACAAAAATTGACGTTAAAAAGGCCTTTCTGAACATTCCGCTTCGTCAGGAAGACCGAAAAAAAGCCGCATTTGTGACAGAAGATGGTCACTATGAACCGACTCGTATGCTCTTTGGACTATGCACGGCACCCTCAACAATGCAGAGCGTAATGAACGAAGGTCTAAAGGCGCTGATGGACAAAAACCAAGTCATCGTCTACATGGACGACATCTGTATCTTTACGGACACGTCGGAACAGCACATCAAGACGGTGAGTCAAGTGCTGAAAACTCTACAGAACTTAGGACTCAGAGCAGACTTCAAAAAATGCCTATTCGCAGTGCAGTCCATCCCTTTCCTTGGTGCGATAATATCCCGCGAAGGAGTAACAATCGATCCGGGAAGAACCGCAGCTATATCGGGATATGGCAAACCGAACACAAAAACCGAAGTACGATCTTTCCTCGGGCTGACATCGCATTACCGAAAGTATATAAAGGACTATGCGAAGATCGCCGAACCCCTGACAGAACTAACGAAAAAGGACTCCTTGATAACGTGGACTACTCAATGTCAAGAAGCCATGGACAAACTTAAGGAATGTTTGATCAAAGCACCCATACTAGCTACCTTCGACCCATCACTTCCAACCGAAGTGCATGTCGACGCTTCATACACGGCATTTGGTGCAGTCTTGTCCCAAAAACATGGAAACGAAACACGCATAATCGAATATGCAAGCAAGAAAGTGCCGGAATCGGATAAGCACAAGCACTCAACAGAGCTTGAAGCAATTGCAGTGCATTGGGCCGTCACCGACAAGTTTCACCATTACTTACAAGGACTCGAGCACTTTGACATCTACACGGACAACTGGGCTGTCTCGCACATTATGTCAAAGAAAAATCCGAACAGACGTTTTGCACGCATTGTGCTTGACCTGATGTCTTACAACTTCAGCATCCGCCATACATCAGGAAAGACAAACGTAGTGGCCGACGCCTTATCAAGAACGCCTGAAGACGCGCACGGAGTTTTCATTCTCATAGCCGAGGATGATCGACTGAACAAAGCGCAACGAACCGATCCGAAACTTGCATCAGTCATTCAGCAAACGCAGCAGCCGCAGGCAAGCAAGTCAAAATACAAGCTTGTCAACGACAGGCTCGTACACGTGACGAATAACGGAGAAAAGGAGATTCATCGCATTATAATACCCGAATCGCTGAAACAAGATGTACTCCAATCGTACCACGACAACGACGGTCATGGCGATGTTACTCGGACACTGTCTAAAATACAGCGACGCTACTTCTGGGAAAACATGAAGAACGAAGTTGAAAACTACGTGAGAGGATGCGAAACCTGCCAAAGATTCAACTCGCAGACGGGAGTGCAAGCTGGTTCACTAAACCCCCGTATGCCATCCTCCAACCCATTCGAAACCATCGCAATGGACCACGTTGGACCCATCAATTCCCAGGACTCCAACAAATATTTTATAACCGCTGTTGACGTGACAACGCGATTCATCGTAACACGTGCCGTACCCGATAAATCAACGGAACATGTACTACGTTTTGTCGAGGAAGACATCGTTCTCACGTTTGGAACACCGAAGACCGTGATAACAGACAACGACAAAGTTTTCACGTCAAGAGCTGCAAAGAGATACTTTGCCGAGAAGAGCATCACGCACGGCCTGACAGTACCTTACGCTCCGGAAACAAACGGTCTTGTCGAAAGAGCAAACGGCAATATCTTGTCCGCACAGCGAAAAAACGTGAACGGCGACATCGACCACTGGAGCGAATACATGAGAGAAACAACATTTCAGGTGAATAACCAGCCTCACTTTGGAATAAAATTCTCTCCATTCGAATTGCTTTTCAACTATGTCCCACGCAAACAACTGGACAACGAAATGAACATCCCGCAGGACCCAACTGACGACATCGAAGCAAAACGTGCGCAAGCCAATGCCACATTAACGGCCTATCTACGCAAAATGAAACGGACGCACGACGCTAAACACCGCCTATCCAATTTCGAAGTAGGTGACGAAGTATGGTACCAAAAAGGAGCAAGAGATGCCAAGCTGGGACCTCTCTACGACGGGCCATACAGAATTCTTCATGTAAACAAAGACACGTTTACCATCGCTAAGGAAGAAAACGGCTACGAAGATACCCGACTTGCCACAGCTAGACAACTGAAGCACTACCATGTGCAAGACAGCGCGGTGACATCATCGCCTGAACTACAGAAAGAACAAGAATCGTTCACGCAAGACTCGCCGCGCTCAAGAGAATTCGAAGATGCACCGGAAGACTGTTCAGATCGCCGAACGCGCCTAAGGAAACCGCCTAAGTGGCTCGAAGATTATATTACCGAATAATACGCAGCAGCGACAGGGTCTGCGCCATTGCGAGGACGCAATGTTTGGGAGCCCGGTCGTGTAAGCATTCGAGTCTCCCCCTATCTCCGGACGCCTAGCGCCAGCTAAGCGATATCACGAGAGCTAGAAGGTGAGAACCACGGCCACCTGGATCGGCGCGCGCGCGTGACCTGAGTGACCCGAGCGGCCGCGTGAAAACGGAGACGGGACTGGAGAGAGGGCGGCAGAGAGAAAGAGGGGAGCAGCAGGGAGAGGGACTCCGAGCGTCATGTGATGGAGATCATGTATCCGAGAATTGCCTTGAATAAACGTGTTCAGTTGGAACGGGTGTGATCGATCAAGGCGACCAGCGACTGACACCAGTCCGCAGCCCGGCCCATGGTCCATCGCCTGGATAAAGCAGCAGTCTTGTTCATGAGCAATGGGATGATCATTGCACACATTATCGCACAATACCTTTCGCTTTTGCGTTAATGCGGGCAGAAATAACGATTTGGAACCCTGTGTAGATGTTCCGTATGTTAATTTATTCACCATCACGTTCTCCAGGAGACGCTGACAGGGGAGCAGCTTGGCTGTTATTTCGTGTTTGACGGCTGGGCCAATGGCATTCGTGCACCATACTATTACGGATCTTCAACACACTGACCCGTTCATGTAATTATGCATCACCGGGCGAGCATTTACTAATGCGCAAGCTGTACATCGTGCTCTTATGAATAACGTACGTATAAGCTGTCCAAACAACAGATTCAAACTTAGACCGAGTGGCCGAATGTCCAAGGGTCCGCCGCTCCAACAACAACAGCTCCTCACTTGCGAAACAAGAAAAATTACACGAATCGTTCGATATTCTCTAATCCATAGTCGCACACTCCTTCACGCAATAATACAAGTATGCATCACTGCTAGTTTTTGTAAACCTTTTTCTATTTATGCAGTCCCAAGCACTGAGCGCTCATAGATTTTTTTTCGGGGTCATCCGCGCCACATGGAAATACGAATGCAGTAACATAACACTTGTCCGCACGGGTTGCCTGAGCACTGCGCGATAGGAGCACATACAGGCGCCACCAGAAGTTCGCGTACAAGATAAAAAGACTGCCAGAAGCATTGCTCGTGCAGGCAGCAGCGTGAATGTCCGATAGAGTTTTTTTTAAAACTCTTTTGAGCGGCATATATTACGCCGTCTCCATCTGCTCGTCATCATCATATGCGGGAGGCCACATTACGAGCTCTTGATTTTTACACACATATATAGTCTGCAATCCATAAAAATTGTTAGTGGTTGAATCAGTTTGTTGACTGCATATATCCTGGATAAGGCAAATAGTTGTCTTCACGTGGTCTGCATCTGCATCGCTGGAGTGTTCAGGTGAGACTATTATGAAATGTGCACTGGGAAGTGTTACTGTACCGGGTGGAGCTATTCCGCGAAATCACGAACCGTGCGCTTTAAGCGAAATCGGAAAGTTCGTAGTTGAAAAAAAAGTGGTTATTTGCACAGGAAACAAAACGAAATTCCAGGTCTTAACGATAGACGAAATACTGCGTTTTCATAGTTTCGTTTTTGCTGATTGAGTTTATAGTTTTGTTTTTACTGCCTGAGCAGCCGAAAAGCGGCCTCAGGCGTAGGAGAAGAATTGGCACTTTGATCGGGGGTTCATGGGCGTGCCAACGCTGCAGTTGAAGACCTCTCCGAAGCTGCGGCTGTTCTTGACGGCCTCGTTGCAGCTCATCTGGACAAAGAGCGACGCCCGCACTCGGCACAGAAGGTGGCACATCACCACGAAGAACGTTGCCTCGCTGGTGTAGTTGAGGAGGTGGTTCCCGTCCGCTGACCAGGCGTTCACCGACGTGAAGACCTCCCAGACAAGGTCGACCACGGCCGCCAAGTGGATGTGCTGGCGACCTCGAGACGTCGGTAAACTGCCCGACGGCGCGCTGGATGAGAAGCACTTGAGCTTCTCCTCGGCCTTGCTGAACGCTGGCGAGTTGGGAGACAGCCGACTGAGGAAGAGTCGCACACCCGCCACTCCCAACAGGGTCCCGATGGCTCCGTAGTTGGCCGCGGTCGTCGACTCCCGGTGGTACAGTGGGAGCATTGAGAAGAGGGGAGGGATGCGGATCGTCGACGTACGGGAATCGAAGAGCTCGTATCCCTTCGACTCGCGGAGTCGCTGGATGTAGCTCGAAGACATTCCCTTCAGCTCTTCGTCGGGTATGGAAGCTGCGGCCTTGGCGATGTTCAGCCAGTTCTGAAGCAGCGAAGCGCCGAGGGCGACCTTGTCGAACACCCCTGTCAACCTCGCTCCTGTAAGTCTTTCGGTGTGGTCCAAGGCGACCTCGAAGTCGCTCGCGTCGAACGAAATCCCCTCCGCGATGATCGACCAACGACCGTGCCTGACCTGCGAGACGAGGGCCCCTGCCACCTTCTTTGCGATCGCGTACACGTCGTCATGGTCGGAGTGGGCTACGTGTGTTCGCACGAACTCTCCGAACACTGCCCAGCCCAGGAGCGACTCGGTTAACTCGAGGCAGTCCGCGTGGCTGGGATGTTCGAGGACAATGTCCGAGGTAGCGTTGATGCTTTGGTACCAGAGCTCCGACAGAGGCTTACTGATGAATCGCCACATAGCTTGGAGCACGCACCAATTCAGGTACATGTGCGGAGGCCACTTGCCCAGCCATTCTGTTGCGTTAAGGATGTGCCTCAGGTATCTGACGTCACGCATCCTCACCTTCGCCGTGGACGGCAACTTGAGGTCACGCTCTAGAAACGTCACGAGCTGCTCAAACCTCTGCGCATCCAAATAGCGGCTGAGTTCCCTCACGGAATCGAGCTCGGTAACTTCGGTACTGTCGCGGTCTGCGGTCATCAGCTCTGCGATAATCCTATCTTCGAGGTAGGAAAAGGACGTGAAATTTACTTGGTGTGTCGGGGCGTTTGCGTAGAGCTCTGTGGCGCGTTCGAAATAGCTCCTGTAGGTGCCTTCTTTGACCAGCAGCGCCCGCCTCTTAAGCCACCAGGGAACCAGGTTGCCTGGTTCGATGTGCAAAACATCCTCGCCCGCCTTGCTCCGGCCCTTGCGGACTGTCAGCAGAGGGGAGATCTGGAAAGCCTCGAATACTTTGGCCGCGACGACTGCGATGCCGTCGATCTTGTCGTCCTTGAACAACGGCCAGACGACGCCCAGCTGCTCGAGCTTGTTCCGGAAGGCGTCCAGCTCGTCCCTGCCGTCCTCGACGATGGCCAGACAGCTCTGCAGCAGCACAGCGGCCTGCTTCGTCTGGCCCCTCACTCGACTGGTGCCGGCTTGCACCAGCGTGGTGACGACCTGGTCCAGGATTAAGAACTTAGCTATTTGCCTTTCAGCGCCACCGCGGACAACGCGGTACATCAGCGACGTCGGGTCACGCGGCGCTCCGTCCGCTCCCACATGACGGACGTTGCTGGTTCCGCGTCGTCCGCAGACGGCAAACGCATGCGCGAGGTGAACGGCGCAAACGACGGAGCTGACTGACTGGAAAGTTCTCGAAATCACTGCCCTCATCGCCCTCCTGCAGAGTTTCCCTCCCAGGAGCAAGGACAGCACCCCACAACTGCACTAGCACAAAAAAAAATAATAAAAAATGGGCAAGCAACGACACAACCTCAACTCCGCCGGTTAGTCCAACTGTCTCTCGTGTAACTCAGCCTTAGTAGCTAATGTTTGACGTAAGAACGGAAGGCCGAGATATGGCGTTTTGGCATTCATTGCGAGGGATAAACAGCGATATTAACGCAGTGCACTAAGAACGAGTAGGCGCGCTGCCTATTACTGCCTTGCGGACCTGCACCCCCGTAGCATTGTTTCCTTTTATTTCCTGACGGCGAAGGTTTTAAACGCGACGGCGTCTACCTCTCCCCGGCCCTACAGAACAGGGCCTTTAACACTATCGCCTTAAAACGTGTACGCGTGTGTTGCCATTGCAGGGGAAAAGGCATTGACGAGGCGGCGAGTATACTATCGAAAGATGCAATATCCTACCTGGTCGACGAAGAGACTCAGGTGTCTCTCGTAGACGGATGCCGACTCTGCCCAGCCCCCGCACACGTGCCCATAAAAGTCGTCGCATGGGTTGACGCTGGTGTTGGCAGATGCCGTCAGCATGTCGTTGAGTGCCATGCAAGCTTGAGACATGCAAACGGTGCGGCGCGGCTTGTTCAGCGTCACCATCAGGCGAGTCCACAAGGCGAGCAGGCTGAGGGCCACGCAGGCCGCACCCATGACCACCAGTGCGACGAGCGCCGGTAGCGACCGCCGCGATTCGTCCCGCACGGACTCGCTGCTGCTGCTGCAGTCTCCGGGAGGCAGCGACGATGCCATCGTCGAAGCCGGCATCGTTGTCGGCACCGACATCGGCATCGAAAGTGACATCGAGAACGGGTCGTCTTCAGCCCTGTCGTGCAGAAAGGTGTACTGTTCATCATCATCAGCCTGACTCCACCCACTGTATGACAGAGGCCTCATCCATGTCTCTCAAATTGACCCTTGTCATTTGCCAGCTGCGGCCACCGTATCCCCGCAAACTTCTTGATCTCAGCCGTCGACCTATGTAACTTTCTGCCGCCCCTGCTACCCTTGCCTTCTCTTGGAATCCACTCCGTTACCATTAAGAACCAGCCGTTATCTTGCCTTCGTTTTACATGCCCTGCCCAAGCCCATTTCTTCCTCTTGATTTTAAACTAGAATGTCATTAATCCACGTTTGTTCCCTCACCAACTCTGTATGCTTCCTTCTCTTGGAATCCACTCCGTTACCCTTAAGAACCAGCGGTTATCTTGCCTTCGCTTTACATGCCCTGCCCAAGCCCATTTCTTCCTCTTGATTTTATACTAGAATGTCATTAACCCACGTTTGTTCCCTCACCCACTCTGCCCGCTTCATTCTCTTGGAATCCACTCCGTTACCCTTAAGAACCAGCGGTTATCTTGCCTTCGCTTTACATGCCCTGCCCAAGCCCATTTCTTCCTCTTGATTTTATACTAGAATGTCAACCCACGTTTGTTCCCTCACCCACTCTGTCCGCTTCCTTCTCTTGGAATCCACTCCGTTACCCTTAAGAACCAGCGGTTATCTTGCCTTCGCATTACATGCCCTGCCCAAGCCCATTTCTTCCTCTCGATTTTATACTAGAATGTCATTAACCCACGTTTGTACCCTCAGCCACTCTGCCCGCTTCCGGTCTCTTAACGTTACACGTATCATTTTTCTTTTCATAGCTCTCCGCGTTGTCCTTAGCTTAAGCTGAACCCTCTTCGTTAGCCTCCACGTTTCTGCCTCATCGGTGAGTACCGCTAAGATGCAGCTGCTGTACACTTTTCTCTTTACGCTTACACTTGTGCATACCTTGAATGCATGTTGGCCTTTGATGATTCGGCGTCACGTTCCAGCGCGGCGCGCAAGTGCTTCCTGTAGGTGTCCCTTGCGGAGCGCTGCGGCGGTGGTGGCGGCGACGTTTGTGCGTTCGCGGTCCCTACGACGGTTACCGGAGAGGGCGAGCGTGGCGTGCAAGGCGAGCCAATTTCGTCGGCGAAACTGCTCCGGGCAGCGCCGTCATCGAAGCCGCTAAGGGGGCTGGTGACGCCGCCATGACTCTGGGCTCTGGACTCTTGAGCATCGACGGACAGGGGCCGAGGGAAGATCTTGACAGGTCGCCTGTGTTTGCTCTGAGGGAAACGACGGCTCGAGGTCATGGAGCCCTGCAGTTGGTGTAGTCAGACTTATGATGATGCTTATGGAAGTCCAATTTACTGGGAACGTCTTTCCTACAAGTCAAACTGGGCACGAAATACCCGAGGTCCTCCTGGTGTGGTAGACTGTATGTGAGGTTTAATGTCCCGAACCTGAATGCACGCTATGAGCGATACTGTATAGAGAAGTGCGTGGGAAGTCGTCGCTGTCTCTTTGAAGAAAGTGCAATCCCTGAGGTGCAGGGTTCCGTACGCGTGCGTTCTTAAATTCACGTTGCGCGTTTGGCCATGCGCTCTGTTG
Source organism: Amblyomma mixtum (assembly GCF_055824585.1). Classification (NCBI taxonomy): domain Eukaryota; kingdom Metazoa; phylum Arthropoda; class Arachnida; order Ixodida; family Ixodidae; genus Amblyomma; species Amblyomma mixtum. The sequence goes on along the minus strand of NC_143012.1, from coordinate 79,011,326 downwards.
ACGTCTCTGTTTTTTTTTCGTGCAGTAAAACTAGCGGGTGTCTTGCTTGCGTCCTACCGCTTTCATTTTTTTTCCATGTCTTTTTTCCATGCCAGCAACTTAGCTCGAGCGTTCTGTCTACCAACGATCCCAATCTTTGGCTTTAATATGTGCCAATGAGCTGAAACTACTATCTCCCGTATCCCCATTGAGCACGCATGAATTTGCTTGCTTCATCATCATCACCATCATCAGCCTGACTGCGCCCACTGCAGGGCAAAGGCCTTTCCCATGTCTCTCTAATTAACCCTGTCCTTCGCCAGTTGCGGCCACCGTATTCTCGCAAATTCAAACATGATATGCCCCGAAATGGTGACTGTTGCGTCCCTTCTAATAATGCGTTCCAAGTATTTTTCGAAGGGGATTCATTTATTCCAAACCGTTTTTTCGCTTTCCACGTGTGTGAAATAGGATGTCATGGAGCACTGTAAACATATTTTCGATGCCACTGAATTTTTATGAACTAAGGGAAGCTTATGACTGTAGAGTGTCACGACACAAGGCGTTTTTGGTCTACATAAGATGGGGTCAAAGACCCGTCTTCCAAGCATTTCATCCTTGGTAAGCCGAGCAACAGGTCATTGAGAAGCTTATATCAATGGTATCACCGGTGGGTGTCGAGCGGCACTCGGGATTGATCCCCCGAACCTCCCGCGCGTGAGGCGGATGCTCAGACAACTAAGCCACTGCTTTGTAACATATTTTTGATATGGTAGAGTGCCTATAGCACTTTCTGAGATGCCCGCACAAGAAAAATCGGTGCGTAATCCGCGGAGCCCAAACCAGGTTTAAAAATTCAGGGGGCACTTTGGCTCTCTAAAGTGCTGCAAGGCGAAAGCCTTTCCTGGCGCACTGTTTGACATTGACCGCGAGTCTGTTTGTGCTGTGCTAGGGCTTTATTTGACTACACACTTTGACTGCCGACTTGGACTGCTTCTTTAGCACGACTCTCTCTCTGCTTCAATGAGTTCGGTTGTATCCATGGCTCTGTTCGCAGTAATGAGGTATGTAATGTCGACATCAACGGACGCCTTACGCCACCTGTCGGAGCGGACGACAATGATTTTAGTTGTCGTCTGCTCCAAAAGGGGGCGTCAGGCATCCGTGGATGACATCATTACTTCGAATACGCGCACTCTGACGTTATGACCATTTCGACCAACCGAAAAGCGGGACACCTCTGCTGACTACCTTCTGTCGACAAGCTTCTGTCCACAACGATGAGGCACTAAAGGCTTTCGCCTTAAAACTAGGCTTATGTAACTTCGCCTTCACAGAAATAAAGCCACTAGTCTTTCGCGACGCCCTTGATTTTAGCATGGTTGTCGCTATATAAGCGGCTTTCGTCGACCTTGGAGATTACGGGAGTGGCTGATCGGGCTAGTTAGGGGGCTAGCTTAGATTACGTCGTATGTGGTCGTAAGTCAGCTAGTTAACTGTCAAGGTTGAATTATGCAGGTGAATACCGTCTGAAAAAATTTGGCGATGGCTTAGCTCGGCTATGCCCGGATATACGTAGCGAAAGCTAAGGCATAGTTTGGTTAGCCTTGGTTAATCTTGATTGCAAGTCCAGGTTAGTTTGGTTGTCTAGATATGTTGTTGTTGCATTATAGACGAGAAATCGTTTTCGATCCTCCGACATGTTATCAGGCATGCTACACAGCTGGCGAAGCGAGCGCAACGACGAGGCAAGCGGTGTGACGTCATACCAAACGGCGGCGGCGGCTCAGCGGCGAGGCGTACGGTGTGACATCATGCCAGATGGCGCGGCGAGCGCGCGGCGTCCGCCAGCTGCGGCGGTTGCTAGGCAACGGCTCAAGGTTGGTCTCTGTGGCTCCTCGGAGCACCGCCACAGCGAAATTGCAAGTTCGCGGCCAATGTAACTTTCGCTACAAAATAAATTTGAAGTCGTTTTATGTCATCGCCTCTTGCGAGGTGGCAGCACTTACCGCTTCGTACTTCTTTTTCTGTAACGAGGAAACACTGTGGTTACAGACCCTTGAAAGGGCGGCCGACTTGACAAAAAATTCTAGTAGAAATTTGTATTGGTATAATGAGTTATTGTATTGCTGCATAAATCTAATAGTATGACATGAGTTTGTATTGGTTTAATGCATTATTTTATTTGCTGCACAGGCCCGTATAAGTCTGCTACGAGTTTGTATTGGTCTAATACACCCTTGCATTTACTCCATGGCCTCCTATCAGTCTGATACGATTTTGTATTGGCATAAAACATCTTTGTGTTTGCTGCATATGTCCCCAATTATCCTGATACAAGTTTTTATCACTCTAAGAGGAAGCAAAAGGAACAATTTGAAAAGAATAGCACTAATGTTTTTTTCCGCGTCAGCAAATATTGTGCACCTCATTTAAGAAAAATTTTCAGTTAAACCTGCCCTTTTTTGCCCGACACGTAACGAATATGTAGTCGTAATACTTAAATAGGTCTGCTGATCAACTCACCACCAGTACATATGGATGCACTGTTCAGAGGAGCTATAAGAGCCAAGGGAAGGCTTTCTATTCACAGCAGTGAACAAAAAGATATATTTTACTAATTTCTTTTTTGTATTAGTTCAAAATACCATGGTTATAAAGTACCTATTTACTTTTTCTGAATATATTGTACGATGCACTAATCCTGCTTCTTCTGGCAGGACCTGTTGGAGGCGTAACTGTTTGCCTTCAGTTCATATTTCGTTTTTGTGCTGTCATGGGCGCTTTTCATTGCGTTCATTTTATGCCTGTTTTATGATTAACTTGCTGTTATTTTCACGTGACATGTTTGGCAGTTACATGTATTACTGCATATTTTTATAAGCAGTGGGCAGAGTGTGAAGTTAACATTGTGAAGTTAGCTTTCAGTGGATTTAAGAGTAGTGAAATGCATGCCTTCACAAGATTTGAAGAGGTATAGGTTCAGAGGACGTTTTGATTTTCGATCTTTGCTGGAGATACTCCAGAACGACCAAGAAAGTTGTCGAGAAAGACATTGTTCGCGCCAGCTTAAAAAAACTCTGGACTGAGTTATCGGCATTTCCGAAGGTTTGGCGCTGTTATCAGGTTCTAGAGTAACTACATGGCCTGTGAGTCGTCATGTTTAATGTGCTGAACTAAAATACAAGAGCCCAGCTCAAGCACGTCTGTGAAAAGAGGTGAATTTCCAGGATGATGTATGCAAAGGAACACTTGTGTGAATAGGAGGTATACTCTGTGTCCTTATGACGTTGCAGTGCTCACAGAGGATGTTAATGAAAGTGTGCTTCAGGCCTGAAAATGCTATCTTCTAACATCAGAGAACCTAACATTCCATCAGTTTCAAATCCTAAGAGCCTATTTGCGGATCGACATCTAATAGTCTAATAAGGGATGGAGCGAATAGGAATAACCTGTCAGGTAGTCTAATTGCCTATTGTTGATAAGAAAAAAGGTTGTTTGCTTTGCTACTGGCGGTAGAATTTCGATGGAGGCGAAATTCTACAGGCCCGTGTACTGTGCGATGTCAGTGCACGTTAAAAGAAGCCCAGGTGGTCGAAATTTCCGGAGCCCTTCACTACGGCGTCCCTCATAGCCTGAGTCGCTTTGGACACGTTAAACCCCAATAAACCAACCAACCTGCTCCCTCCGCGCATGCGTCTGGTGCCGCCCATTGTCGCCGGCTGTCGGCGGCTGCGCTTGTAGGAGCGCGGCGACCATGCGTTGCCGTGTTCCCTCTAAGTATGGCGCATACTGTAAGTGCTAATCAGCCGCCGGTTGAGGTTCAGCTAGGCTTCTCGAGGCTTACCTTGTTGTGACGGTGCCTGGTGCCTTTGGTCGCGGTCGCAGAGGATTTCTCCATGCCGACGACCTAGCAGCGGTGACGTCGAGGTTCGTGAGAGCAGGAGGTGGTCGGGAAGGGGAAATCAGCGCGCGGTACCGGCCGAATCCTGGTAGACGCAGCGAAAGGCTTCGGACGCAGGGACCTCGGCTGTGAGTCACGCGCCTGCTCTTCTTCCTTCTCTGCGCGTGACACGTGTGGTAGCCTATACAGACGACGAAGACAACGACGGGGGTGTTGCGTAAATTCTGAAAAAGTGCATATGAGCGTCCTGAGAGTGAAAAGCTTTATTCAAGACAAGACATAACTAAGTTAGAGAGTTGGTACGGGTCCACTATACTAAAGCGACGGCAGCAAGGAACAGCGAAGGTGGTTCCGTGCTGCCTATTCCGTATACTCCGTTTTATATACAGCACGCAACGCAGCGGAGGCTGTGGAAGTAGAGCGCCCCCAAACCCGTATCACACCGCCACGTACCATTCGTTCCGCTGGAAGCCTTGATGAGTGTTTGGACGAAGACAAAGAGCAGTATAAAACAAAGAGCTAGCATCGGGAATTTTTCTTTAATCTATCTTCTGGCTACTCATGTTCAAAATTCACCTGCAACCAAAGCTTCCTAAACACGGCATGTTCAGCCCCATTCCCATTTTCAGTCACCAATCTTAGTGTTAGATTTTTTTAAATAATCAAATCTGAATTCCTTTTTATCTATTATTATTAATAATTGTTAATATAATTTTATTTATATTTATGTTTAATTTTTTTATTTTAGCGTTTTGAGCAGTTGTCAGTCGCCGCCTGTGTCTTGGCCAATATCCTGCAGTGGGTATGCGCCACTATCTTCCTGAGGACAGCAACAATAACAACAACATTGGTAATCATGGTCGAAGCTGTGAGACGCTCAGTGTTCGGGCCCTCTAGCTATAATCTTATTTGAGTCTGTTCTACTTTTTAGGCGCTGATGAAGCCAGAGTGATTCGCCCAAGAAGCCGCGTATCATGCTGCCACATGTCATTTTTACTTCTCGAAGTCTCAATGAGTCGCAGCACGAAAATGTGGCAAGACAGAAAAAGAAGTGCAGGAAGTTGCCGGTCGCAGTACCTGATATCTGTCGAAACGAAATATGACCGTGTTCACATTGGTTGTATGGCGAACTACTTTTCGTGTGCGGACTTAGCTTGCGCGAACAGGAGCGCTGGCTTTGGCAGCGTTGACATTATGCATGAAATGGAGTATAGAAACAGACGGTACGAGCGCTCACTGTCACCAGGGGCCGTATCCTGAAGCTTTTCCATCTTCCATCCTACATTTAGCATCCATAAGGTCGTCTGTCATTGGTCACTCAGATATACCCTCGGCTTACAAGCGTCTGTGAGAAGCGACCGGCCATTGGGGGGCTGGCGATCAGACCTTTCCATTGGCTGCCGCTGGCTGCGCTATGCAACGAATGGTGAAGTGCATCGCAGTGCTTTGTCAGGAGACCGGACCTGACTACTGGCTGCTATTGGCTGCGACGTGTGAGGTCCGGTTACCAACCACCTAATGACTGTGTTGCTTTCCACAGACGCTTGATAGCCGCCGGTATATCTGAGTGACCAATGACGCGTCACCAAACCGACAGTGGCTAATGGAATACGGCCCCAGAATAGCTTTCTGGGCGAGTTGGTTGCTTTTGGCGTAAGCATATAACGCTTGAAACAGAGGTAAGAAGCGAAGAAGAGAACGTTTAACTTAAAGTTGCAAGTCTTTCAAACGTGACAGTTGTGGTTGCGACTGTCTGTCAAATTATGTTTTTATCAGCACGATGCGATGTTGGGCGAGTTGGTTCATAACGACTGAAAAATGAGTTGCGCAAATGGAACGTTCAAGAGAGGACAATACGGGACAGGGGGCAGTTTTTATCAGACCTGAGTCTGTATATGCACAGCGAAAAGTGTAATCATAAATATTCTAGAAACACAAAACACGAGTCAGCCGCCCTGTCAGGTTTGGCCTTGCAGCCATTCCTTTATTTGCCTTAGTTTCTTTCGTCCTTCAGCTATTTGTTACGATGTTATCGTTCAGTCTACAGTTTAATGGCCATCTTCAGCCAATACGTTAGGTCACGGTCAGCACTCGTCTGTCTGCTTTCAATCTTCAACCAGTGTAGCCATGCTCCCACATGTTGATAACAAACATTAACCAGCGGCAGTCGTTGGTCACAGACGCCACTGCTAAAAACAGGCCGCCACCGTCTGGAAGACATTGAAGTAACGAGCGTTAGCTGTTTGGTTTACTAGAATTGATATGAATGAGATTAAAGGGAGGTACACCAATGGGAATATGAATTTCTGCGTTTATTTCCCCATATGATAAACACAAACATTTTGCTGGCAGGGGGTTGTTTCTACAATGCTATTGTAGATGGCGCTACAAGTCTGAATGCAAGATGTGCTGTTTTCTAGTTGCTGCCACAGATGGCGCTGTGATCTCAGGGTGGTAGCAGGCCCCACGAAATCTCGAAACGTGGTGACTAAGACCTAACGCTCTTAAAATCCTCTCACGGCATGGGTCCGGTGATAAAGTTACATGCGCTACAAACTGCCGCCATGCGATGAAAAAATAACTTTTTTTTTTATGAGAAAAGCAAATGTGCAGTGACTGGCCCACTCATGACCTGACCGTAATGGAAATAATGAAGCTAAAGTCCCCCCCCCCCCCTTCCCCCCCTTCGCGGCGGCTCACTGGTTACGGCATTCAGCTGATGAGCTCGAGGATGCTTGATAAAGTCCTGGCCGCGACGGCCGGCTTTAGATGGAGGCGAAATGAAACAGACGCCCGTAGACTGTGCGACAAGTGATAGAAACTAATCCGGAGCCATTCACTACGTCCCCCGTTCCTCTGTTCCTTTTTTCACGTTTTGGCGGGCTAGTTGGTTAAGCATCTTGAATAAACAGCGCGAACGAAGACGAGCTCAAAAGACAAGAAAGACAAGTCAGCGCTGTGTCGTCCGTTTTCTTGTCTTTTGTGCTCGTCTTCGTTCGCGCTGTTTATTCAAGATCCTTTTTTCAATTTCTCCTTCATCTGCTCTCTCAACGCGTGGCTCAACTGTTGAAAAGTGGAAAAATTCCTGCGCCTTCCATTTCATCGTAGCCAATTTACGCATGAAAGAGAGCGTAAAAGGTGGAATAGAGAAAGTGCCAATATAGCGGAGTGACCTGGGTCAATTCCGACCACCGGGTGTTTTCTGACGTGCACCTACATCGTACAGAGCACGGCCGTAATTGCTTTTCGCATCCATTGAAATTCCGCCGCCCTGTTAGGGGATCCCATTCTATGGGGGCCAGGATTGGGTCAAGCCATAGTTTCCCTATGGCAGGCAGAGAGAGTCATAGAGTTTCTTACTATTACCTAGAGGGAAAGCTGGCAGCCCGTCTATGGGAGTTTACATGGCGACCCCTCGAGACCACTTCAGCCACCATGGGCGCTCAAAGCATCATGGGGCGGTGAGCTACTTGTTGCGGAACTGCAACTTTTCGCCAAAAAATAATGCAAAAATAAAGCTGTTCAATAAATACGAATGTCCTAACGTTCAATATCCTGTCTGTGAATTGCAATAAACGAGCAGAAAAGCCTTTAAGTGCAAAGTTTGCCTAAAATAAGAGACGACTCGCTCTCCTATTGGCCAAGTAGTGAACACTATAAAAACTAATATTTGGTGCTCAACAAGTGCGCTTTTAAAAGGAAATATGTTTTAAAAAAAATTTAGTTGCTTAAATACTTCAAAAGGTTTTTTAATAACATTTTGGAAAAGTGAAACCTTTTATTGGCGTTGTGTGTCGTGGCGGTTTCACTACTATGGTTTTTACACTCTGCATTCGCGCGAATGTCGTCTGCGCACCATGCTGCACACACACGAACAGCGTTTTCGGAATGAAACATCTTAGTAGTGCCACTCCGTGTTCCCGAAAAACTACGACTGTTCCGCAACAAGTAGCTCACCGCCCCATGATGCTTTGGGCATGCGTCCATGGTGGCTGAAGTGCAGCGCCGCCAGCTTTCCCTCTAGGTAATAGTAAGAAACTCTATGGAAAGAGTAGCATAGCATCCCCAAGTGTAAGGGGGCATAGTATAGTGTGGATATTGAACCAAGTGGAGTAACGAGGCTGGTGTAACAGACCTTGCTCTCTAAGCACGAATACACCTATAGGGGTGTAGAAAGGGAGTAAGCTCTTCTCTATAGCGCGCACCATTTTAAGCGCTAGATGACAACATTACTCCCTTTTCACTCCTTTATGTTTAGAGCGCATGGCTACGCTATGTTCTGATCGATGTGAGAATGTGCTGATCGCCGAAGCTTATCGGTGCGAGAGCAGGAAACGGGGAGAGAAGGGAGAATTGAAACGAACGGACCAGGAATGCTTGCGGAGAATGAAAACTAGGAGGATTAATTCAATTGCAGCAGGGCGACAGATGGCGACATTGCAGAGAAAAGGGAATTGCCGACCCTGGCGCAATGAACAATGAAAAAAAAAAATGGCATGTATTTTGGCGCTAACGCCTCAACGTACTACTTAGGGAATACATTGAAAGTTCTGACATGATGACTACGTCGACAATCTGTCCTCTTTATTGAAGGAGCTCTCACATACGCGAATATATTCTGTCGAAGCTATTTTTTCCCTCACCTACTGCTATGCAATTGCATCGACACGCGAAGTTTTTTTTTTAGTCTGGTGGAGAATTGCGTGGCACCGGGATTCGAACCCCGGTCCTCTTGCACGCGAGGCGGATGCTCTGCCTCTACGCCATCGCTGCCGCAACTGGCAAAGGACAGGGTTAATTCGAGAGACATGGGAGAGGCCTTTGTCCTGCAGTGGGTGTAGTCAGGCTGATGATGATGATGATGACTGCTATATATCTCTCGTTTTGATCTTAGTCATCGAAGTCCACCTGATAACATTGTATTCTAGCTTCGTTTACTGTGCTCGGAGCGAAAGTTGCGGACGGAACAGAGAGAAAGAGAGAAAACTTTTAATTAGAACAGAGTAATTAGCAGGAGTCCGGTGGTCGGGGCTCCTAGTCCGGGGCTCCACTGGCGGCAGGTGACTAGCGGATTAGCTGGATGATCCAGGTTTGCTGGTCGCTGGTCGGACCTCCTCCCACTGCTGTTGTGTCGGTTGTGGCACCATTAACGTTTTGTCCGGTTTGTCCTGGCATTCCCAAGGTGTACGGTAGAGCGTGGGGCTTGCTCCGCACCAGGGAGAGTGACTTGGGCATTGTGTGGGTCTGATCTTGTGTAAAATGTGAAGACTTGTATACGTGTTTGTTTGTATTCTCCTCCAGTCAGTGGCATCCGAGGAGGACAGTTGTTTGTATGGCGGTGAAAAATGCCTTCTTTCTAGCCTAAGGTGTTCTAGCCTGTCACCATACGGTCCTAGGAGGGGCGTGGGGAGAGAGATGACGGTCTCCTCCTGTGGAGGACGTTGCCACAGCTTTCCTCTGCTTTTCTTCCCTCTCATCTCATTGCAAGCCTACGTGAATAACGTGAATAAGAATGATAGCCTGCCAGCCTACGTGCCCGGAAACAGTGTTCTATTCGTGAAATTTTCCCCTTTTCAGGAAATTTGGGAACTAAACTTTGGCGAAAAGGGAGTTTTTCAAGTAGTTTCAGGGAATTTTGAGAAGCGATATTGTCTCACGGTAATAAAATGGCGGGGTTTTCAAGATGCTGCACGGAAAAAGGGCCTGAAATGGGGATTTTTTCGGTCTGATGGAGGATATTTTTTTTGTTACGGCATGGAACATGATCACTGCTCAGCAACGCATGCGGCACCCACCTGCAAAGTCACGGGTGGCTGCTTTTTGGTGTCCGGGTGAACTTGAACGGACGGACAAAAATGTTTGGAGACCAGAGAAAGAATGGATGCATGAATAAAGCCTTTCATACAAGGGAGGGATGGCTCTCAGCCGCTTCTGGGGAATTAAGAGAAGCTTGGTTTATGGGGCTTAAAGTCCCAAAGCGACTCAGGCTATGAGGGACGCCGTAGTGGAGGGCTCCGGAATCACGTGACTCGCTGCGCCACGCCACAGCTGCGTGTGCGGAGCCGACGGCACTCTCGCAACTGCCGGAACTCACGTGACGCGGTGTTCACAATACAAAAGCGTGTGGCGTGTGCTTACCTTCGTGTGCTTACCTTAACAGAGCTTTCGCTCTTCTTACTATAGGTTCAGCCGGGTTAAAAGACAGCTAATTTTATTTGAATGGGAACCAGTTTATGAACGCAGTTTTTCCATTCATTGTAAGATTTCACAATAACGATCAAAATATCCGCAGATCTCCTATCGGCAGCTTGAATTTTTTTGCTATTAACGTTTTCGCTATTGTCAAAAGCGTTCCTGATTGGTTTTCTATGGCAGTGTTAACTGCACGATGCAAATGATTGAAACACTCTAAAAGAAATATTTTGCTGCATAGCGGAAGAATAGACCACACTACGTTCAATATTTCTATACCTGTATCTTACAGTTTTTCATTTTTAAAAATTTTTGTCCAAGAATGTTAGACATGCGTCACCACTTTGCAATTCGTTTCCTGAAAACTGTAAGGCGGAGCGTAGTCCCAGTTCTCGTCATTGATTTCATAACTTTTTCAACAAGTGCTTGATAATTTTGGGCTTCATGAGTGTACTTCTTATATAGGCAATCTGTAGCTGTTTATAGTTACCCGACTTTTGTCTGACTTACCATTTAGGTAGACTCATGTTGAGGTGGTAGCTATCACTGTTCAAGCTGTAAAGTTCATCGTCGGTCTCAAAACGGGTAGCGTCCCTTTGCCAGATGTATTCGCATCGTCAGCTGATAAAACAAATCCAAAAAAAGTGCAGCGGGGACCTCGGATTATCCTCCTGTCTAAAATTCAATTTCTACTTTAAATGATGCAGATAAGTGTGTTGAGGGGATGGGTAGTGTCTCTTCCTGAACGCTTGCAAAAATAGTGAAAGTATCGCCAGTGTATTAAATTTTACGCATGCCTCTGATCACTTTTAAATAGCGGCCTTAGTGTGTTTTTAAGATTGTCTCTCGTCATGAAACGATTTTTTTTCCAGCCGAAAACGAGGCAAATAGTGAGAACACACCGGGATAAGAATATTTCAACAGTTGCGCAGTCATAAATTAACACGATTAATAAAACAACTTCATTTAACTTAGGCTTTCCCAGCGAAACCATTGATTCCTCACCAATGGACAGTTTGTTCTCACACAACACCGTGTTCAGCATTCGAGCTCGTTTCACCACGTATTCGTGACACTTCACATGATATAGTTGCCTATTCGAGCTATCCGATCGAAGCGTCAGATGCCTCTCTGCCAGGTCTTCAGTCCCAATGACATGCACCTCTGCCAGTCGATTCTACGCAGCATCCTTTTCCAAGCCAGCCGCAGGATCCGGGGCTTCCATCCGTGACTAGCGACTACTCTCGGTTCCCTGCAAGGTCTAATGTCGTGCTTGCGGTCGGGGAGGAAGCCCTCGTCATTTACCCGTTCAACGCCCGCCCTGTCTGCAACCAGACCCGTGACGTAGACATCCTCGATAAAGAAGTACGGCACATATCTCGAGTTCTGTTCCAGAAGCGACAGGGCGGCGCCGGCCATGAGGTAAGCGGGCCCGTTTAGGTAGTCCGGGTAAGTGGCGTTCGGGTACGCTGACCTCGGTACGTACCACTTCCGGTAACGTCCACTCGTACTGCGGGACGGCCTCGACGCTGTCCAGAGGGTTCCCCATATCCTTAAGCGCGCCTTGTTCTCTGACAAACGGTTCAGGGTGACGGCAAGGTCCCACACATTTAGAAGCACGTCGTCGTCGATCTTAAGCACGAACTCTGCTTCGGGACAGTAGTGCTTGGCCCACCGTAACATCATGAGCGACTTGTAGGTCAGGTTCTGGTAGGTGTCAAGGAAGGTACCTTGCACGATGTCTCCATGCAGCTTATCTTCCTGGACGATGCTCCTCTGAATATCGTCGCTTCGAGGGCGTCCGAGGAGAAAAAGCAGTCTGAAGCCCGCCATTTTTTTCACAACGCTTCCCCAAGTCTTTCGCACAGTCAAGCGATGCTCGAAGTGGTCACTGGCTGTGAATACTGTGATCAGTGCCAACGTCCCGTTGGCATCACCCGACGGGTTGCAGACGTCGCTGAATTTAGATATTAAGTAGGAATAATCTGTCGTTGTCTCGGAGACGAAAGCAGTAATGCTTGTTACTGGGGAAAGCGTAACGTACGTCGCGCCACGGACAGGAGACTGCATGTTGAAGGTGCTGGGTATCAGTGTCATGAAACCTCCTCGCGTGCGGTGCAGCAGCTGTCCGTAATGTCCCTTGAGTAGAAAGACGACCGAAAGTAGTGCAACGAAGGCACATGACAGAATAAGCTTCACTTTTGCTCTGTGCGCCGCCTTGATGCGTCTGCGGCAAGAACCGAAGTGCACAGTTGTCCAGAGTCTACCAAACATTGGGGTGTCCGTACAAGAGTCGAGTTCTTGTCGGTGTCGCCAACGTGACTGGAGGTACTACCTTGTTTTTCTTTCGACACGCCGCCCACCATCTGTCCAGACAGTCAGCATGCGTACAGGAAAAGGCCGCGGACATAATAGGGGCTAAGTGGAAATCGACAGCGTCGTCAAAATGGAGTTTGAACAGCGCGAATCGAAAACATCTGCGTGACGCTTTTCACTCGAAATTCTCGCTTCAATGACGAGCGTTTAGAAACCTTTTTTTGAGCAGCAGTTGGAAATGCCGCCATATGCGTATTGAAATTCCAGAAGCACGCTCGGAACTATTTCAAGGCGGGAAAGCTGAAAGTGGTACTGGATGCATTTCTTACCGTCCTTCTCTGCCGTTGACGTCTTACAGGTTTAAGGCGTGTGATGATGTCCTCCTGCAACAACGAACGACCTGCATCTATGCAGGTTGTCAATGTTATTAGGTGTACTCTCCACACCCTAGTCCAACAAGGACTAGTAAGGCGTGCACGCAGGGCAGCTACCCTCAGCGGAGCCCTGGACTAGGGGAACCGACCCTGATGATAAGATGGAAGACTCCATCTGAAGCCGCAAAAAAAATATTGTAAAATAGAGCAAATAAACGTTTTCCACCACCACCACTGCATTTGGCAGCGTAGCCGCTGTCCCTCGAAACCAGCTCCGCAGCCGGGGCAGCGCGCTCGTGGCGCCAAGGCGAAACGCATAGCCGCCGCCGTTCGCCACTGGGTGGAGATTTGGATGAGTTGGTGGGCGTCTATTATGTTAGGGTCACAGCGACGAGACACCCAAAAACGGAAAGGATCCACTCCACTCCGCCCTGTTCGTGCAGCCCAGTTTTATCTCTCACAATTTTCGGCAATCGACTTGCGTAAATTATTCCTTTTGCCGCTGCCACAGTAGGCGAGAAATTAAAGACAAAAGAAATGGCATCTCGTGTTAGAATCAATTTTTTTTTTACTTTTAAAGCGGTAGCATTAAGGGCCCCGTGTCGCAGAAAATTACCGAAGACACTGGAAATTCTAAAGTGTGCTTGGTGAAAGCCTTGTGGTCAACCCATTGCCGCTTCCCCGAACCGCTTGGCGCGTGGCGGGCGTAGTGTTTGTAAGGATCGGTCCCTTACGGGCTGATCCAAACATACCTCCTGTCCCTTCTGAATAAAATTCAGGGGGGCGCTTTGTTGACCTAAAGCGCGGAGAGGCGAAAGCCTTAAGCGCGGTGTTGCTGCTTGTGTACTGATGTGTGGTTACGATGTTAAGCTTCGCCTCTAAAAGTGGAACGCGATAGCGTCTTTCAACACAGAGGGAGTCCACAGAACGCCATCGCCCGTTCGGCTGTTCGTCTCGCTTGTCGGTAAATTGGTTTTTGAGAAAAGGAAATGTATCTGTGTCGCATATCTCGGTGGACACCTGAACCTCCCTTTAATGGGAAGGGAGGAAGATGGGAGTGAACGAAGACACCGTATTCGCTAGACGCGCCTTTGTTCATTCTAAACCATCGAGCTGGCATGGCGGAAGAAGATGGAAGAGGAAGCTGGTGATGGAAGAGGAAGAAGCCGTTCTGTGTGGCTGTGCATTTTTTGTTTTGTACAAATTCTAGCTCTGCGTCCCAAATTTTAGATTTAAATATACTCCATTCCCTGCACATGAGTGCGTTTGTATCCGCTATGCACCCTGGCCAATCCCCCGCCGTGGGTATGTGCCATTCAGCCCGAGGACATCATCATCATCATCATCAACATGTTCCTTGCTGGAAACAGCGCATCGGCCGTTGGCCGAGGTCTTCCGACATCTCAAGACACTACAGACCCGTACAAAGTTGTCCTTCCCCGATTGCTTACCGCTAATGTTGTCCTTAATACCGTTTTCCTGCATGCTGACCTTAAGGGTCACCCGTACCGAGCACCTGACTTCCGGGACGCACTCGCACAGACATTGGATCTCCGGGAAATTTTGTGCATTGGTCAATACCAAATGAGCCACGTGTGGATGGTCACCTGCGAGTGTAGTTCTTCCACACAGAAGCTTGTTAACAAAGCGGAGTTTCCTGTCAAAGAACTGAGGTGCATGGTGCTTGACCCAGATACTAAGAACGTCAAGGTTAAGCTCCTTTGGCTTCCCTGCTATATGGAGCACCGGAGGATTGTGGAAGCATGAGAGCCTTATGGCACGATTCAGTCTGTGGAGCGTGAAAAGTGGCGGTGCCCAGGGATGGAGCATATGGAAACGGCGAACCGTGAAATCTCCCTCACACTCAAGGATGGAGTGTCAGCAAGCACAATTCCACACACACTCAATGTTTATGGAGTGCAGGCATTAGTCCTTATCCCAGGGAGACCTCCACTGTGCATCCGATGCAGCCGGGTTGGACATGTACGGCGCCAGTGTAAGATGACGTGGCATCAGAACACATCATGGATGTGTCTGAGGTTGTCGACGCGACCGGGGAACTAAGTCGTGAGCATCGAATAGATGGGGAACAAGAATTCAACACCTCAAATCAACACGGAATCTGAAGCGACTGGCCATCTAGCATCCGCGCCTCCAGAACGACAACCGCCGGACCCGGCCCCCCCCCCCCCCCCCCCCCCCCCGTGAGTGCTACAGAGACTGCTGTGCTTGCTGCACAGGAACAACTCGTCGCCACAGGTCAACGTCCGGATATGCCTCCTGTGGAGTCAGTCGAGGCGATACAGCCAGTGAATGCTCGCCGATCCTCCTCTGTTGCTGATTCTGCTTCGTCGTTGGAGGGTAACGGTGAGCCGTGTGTGGCGTCGATCTTTGGCGTGTTCGGTTCTCTGTCGGCTGTCAGTGTGGCAGCGAGTGATGTGCTCCCCTCGGGTTCGTGGGCCGAGGCCTTGGCTGTCTCAGAGGAAGACATGGACAGTACCCCACCTATGAAACGTCCAGCAGATGCTGACGAGGTGTGTATCGATGGCGCCGACCAGAAGGCACAATGTGTAGAGGCCACGGGAAGGGTGGCGTTAAAGAGGAGGGCGATGTCTGCCCGAGAGGCCGCCAATTTGGAGGCAGGCCACCCCATTCCAGGGGATGGCGTTTGTTAAGACTGGCACCAAAAATGGCGAGCGTCGCAGCATATCAAGTCGCTACCCTTAACGTTAGCGGTATGCGTAATCGTAGGAGGCAACAGCAGGTACGGCATCTCTTAAAGAAATGGAGCGTGTGTGTAGCCGCTATCCAGGAAACAAAGTTGTCCTCTGATGAAGAGACAGCAGCTGCTCTCGAGCCTTTTTTGTCGGAATACAACATTATTGTTAGCCACGCGAGAGGCTTATCAAGGTGTATGCTATTCCTGGCGAACACGCTAGAGATGACAGCCTTGTCTTATTGCATAGATGACGAGGGGCGAGTTATATGCTGTGATCTCACAATTTGAGGTGTACAGTGGCGGATTATTTGTGTTTACGCCCCCATAAAGCAGCGCAATAGAAGGCTTTTCTTTCTGTCATTAGTTGAACATTTGTGCACGGACCACAAAATTATATCGTTGGGAGATTTTAATTGCGTTTGTAGGGATGAGGACCGATCAGTGGTATGTAAGAGATACGACCCTAGTGCTGCATTACTTACCGACTTGGTTTCTGAATATAATCTTGTGGATGTGGGACAGGAAAAAGGCGACAGTATACATTTCGCTCATTTTCAGTTTTCCTCTAATGCTCGCCTTGACAGAATTTACGTTTCTGTAGACGCGTTAGCAAGTGTGTTTGGCTACTGGGTGCGGCCCATCTTCTTCAGTGACCACTGTATGGTGTCTCTTCAGATAGGGAGGTACACTCGGCATGTACTTCACCCTCGATGGGAGCTGTGGAAGATGAATAACTGTCTGCTCTCAGACAAAATCCTTCAGCGTGCTGTACCTACTTGTTTGAAAGACGTATGGTCACGCCGAGATCTGTCCGTTTTTCAAAAGTGGGACTTGTTTAAACAGGAGATCAAGAACTTGGCAATTGAGGCCTCAGCAAGAATCGCTTTCCTGAACAGACACCACCTTCGTGAGCTTGGGTGCACCCTAACGGAGCTACATGAGCTAGAGAGGGTTAGCCCGGGTGCCTATCTCGAAGAGATTAATAACGTAAAAGCAGAGCTTCAACAATTTGCGACAGGAAGATATAAGGGGGCCTTGATAAGATCTAGGTCCCGAAGGTTTCTTGACGAGCGACCTTCTCGTCGGGCCCTGAGTGATGGAAGAGAGAATGCTCTTGCGAAGGAAATATTGGAAATTCAGTATGGTGATTGCACATATAGCGATGCGCCTGGTATTCTTGCTGCTTTATTCGAATATTATGAAGTTGTTTGGCAGTTGCGAAGATCCAAAACAGGGTTTTGATTACATTTCCTTACTCGGAAACTTCCCTCGACTTGATGATGAGAAGTGTGCTATAGTGAAGGGACCTATCACTTTGGATGAAATTCAATCAGGCATTTCTGCCCTGCAGAGCCAGAAATCTCCTGGGCCAGATGGTATTACTAGCGAATTCTATAAAACATTTTCACCTTGCCTTGTGCCTGTTTTGATGGAAGTTTTTCAAGCATCTTATGATGTGTGTGTCCTGCCTCCCACTTTCTATTCTGGGCACACAATATTAATTCCCAAAAGCAAAGATACTAATCGGTTGAAAACTGTTGATTGATATCGTCCAATTTCCCTCTGCAATGTTGATTACAAAATTTTTGCCAAGGTTCTTTGCAGTCGTCTGCAGCTCCTCATTATGGACTTGATAGGTTCGCATCAGGTCTGTGGTATTAGAGGCCGCAGTATTCAAACACATATCCATATTGCACGTTCAGTATTAGTGACAGTATCAGATGAGACAGGCCAAGTAGCTCTGATTCAAATTGACTTGGCGAAGGCGTTTGATAAAGTTCGGCACGATTTCTTGTTCGCGGTCTTGGAGTATGCAAATATTGGTGACGTCTTGCTCAAAGGCATAAGACTGTGCTATAAGAACTCCTATACAAGGGTAATTGTTAATCAGGAGCTAACGAAACCAATACCACTAGAAGCATCTGTTCGTCAAGGATGTCCACTGTCTCCATTGTTGTTTGCCCTATATTTGGAACCCCTCTGTCTCAGTATAATTAACAGCGCAGCTATCCGCGGTTTCTCTCTGGCTCAATGTGAAGTTAGTTTTAGCCTACGCTGATGATGTCGCCCTCTTTTGTTCTGACAAAAAGAGTGTACTTGAAGCTTTACACTTGACTAAACAGTTCTGCGATGTATCAGGCGCGGCTCTTAATTTAGAGAAATACAAAGGCTTTTGGTTCGGTCAATGGGGAACTAGGCCAAGCCAGTTCGGTGGCATATGCTGGAACTGTAGCCCTCTTGAGTATCTAGGCGTTCCGCTGCACCAAGTTCGCAACAGTACAGCCTACTGGGATTCACAAATTGTAACACTACGGCGGCAAACACAGGCTTGGATCGGTAGGGAACTCTCAGTGTTTGCGAGGGCACAGGTCTGTAACATATTTTTGTTTGCAAAGATCGCGTGTGTCCTTCAAGTCCTGCATTGTGCGAGGAGGAAGGTGCAAGCAATGCACAGAATATTTGCAACATTCGTGTGGCGCTCTCAATGGGAGCCCATGAGGCGTGACAACTTGTGCCTTCCCTTAGAGGGTGGTGGAGTGGGCCTTGGTCACCTGTTCGTGCATCAACTTGTTTCCCGTTTTTTCTTTTTTTAAATCGGCAAACCACCCGTTTCTGGTAGCTGTGCTCATTAGGCGGCTTAGTTTTCATTTGCCTTACTTATTCGCACCGACTGTGCAGGCTCGTGAGGGGACTTTATGGGGATTCCTTAAGGAGGTTGCTGACACTTTCAATTTCCTCACTGTGCGCTTCTCTTTAGATTACCTCTATAGCCTCTCGAGAAAACAGATGACCCAGGCTCTCACTGAGTCTTTGTTCCCTACACCATTGTATCGGCAGCCTTATTTGGGGTCTTTGGACATCAGTGTTCTAAAGCGTGTTAGGCGGATGTGCATTCAGGCAGCCGCTAAAACGTTCTTTTTCAAATTACACACAGGGACCTGCCTGTCAAGACATTTCTAAATGACAAGGAGATGTTTGTACCCTGGAATGTAAAATTGCCGTCTGTGTAACGTGCCTGAGACAATTGATCATTGCTTCATCCTGTGCCGTGATGCCATGTTCTTTTGGGACATACTACAACGAACTCTTAAGAAGGACATTGAAATTACACCATACACTATTAGATTTCTGCCTGTTGGCAAAAACTCTGTTGTGCCTTACGATCTGTTTGTGTTGATGGGACTATTCAGTCTTTGGAAAAGCCGTATGATGCACAGACATGCCGAGCCACCAAGCTCGTCCAAATCTGTGTTTCGTAAACAGTGTGCTTTGGTGAGGAGTGTATATGCTGCAGGCGAAGAAGCTCCAAGCTGGCTGCCGTGCCTAGATGCCTGTGTGTGCCTCCCTGAATTTTGATGTTTTGATGGGGATGCAGTGTTCAGTTAGGGCTACGGCGGGCTCGTATTAAGCAGCCCGGTAACTTGAGACGCGAAGCAGTTTGATTGAAATTTTCCCCCTTTTTACGGAAGTTCTTCCATGCAATGAAAAAAAAAAAGGAGCTGGCATGGCGGAGCGGTTACCGTGCTCGTCTCGCACTCTGGAGACCGGGGTTCGATTCCCGAACTCGACCAAATTCCTTCTCGGTTTTATTTTTTTGTCTGGTCTGGCTAGAAAGTTTAATTTCTATGTTTCTTTAAACTTAGAAAGTTTAATTAGACTAATTGGTTAATTAAGCAATGAACTATGCTCAGTCCCACTTAGTTGGAGCATCACTATACGATCCCTTTAATTGGTTGCATCGTTACCCAAACTACAATTGGCCCCGTTTGAAATTCGCGCACTGTGACGTCACGACCATTTCGACCAATTGAAAAGCGTGACATTTCTGTCGACAGCTCCTGCTTACAACGATGAGCCATTAAAGGTTTGATAGTTGGTTGTAATATCTTTGAACGTATAGACCGGATTAAAATCGGGTCCCTGGTCGGGTGAGGAGGAGAAAACAGCCCGCTGAGAGAGTGCGCGGGCGGCTGCGTCTGCTGCCTCGTTTCCTCTCAACCCCTGATGAGCACGGTCCCATATAATGTAACGGTGTGCGGGGTCCGTATCCCGTATGCAATTTTTGGTATATTCGATAGGCTAGGAAGGGAGTGCAGCCTTGTTCGACGTTCCGACAGGCCCCTCGCGAGTCGGTGATTATGTATTTTGAATTGGAATGTGAGGCCGCGAGAGCAATCGCGACCTCTTCTGCTTGTGTTGCACTGCGGGCTCTGAAGGTGAGGCCGTTAACTGTGTCGCTGTTGTGAACTACCGCAGAAGTTGATCCTGCGCACGTGTGAAGTTTAAAAAAGAAAGCCTTTGCAGCCGATCAGGCCTCGCGTTAAACTGCAACACACTCCTGCGCGGTGCATTAGACATCGCCGTCTTCATCAATTAATAATACTGTCGAACTAATGTCGTTGCCACACATGACTACCCAGGAAAGGAAAACAATGAGCCCACAGAGACTGAAAGCACTAGGCTATCGCCGCAGCAGAAGAGGTCGCGATTGCTCTCGCGTCCTCACATTCCAATTCAAAATACATAATCACCGACTCGCGAGGGGCCTGTCGGAACGTCGAACAAGGCTGCACTCCCTTCCTAGCCTATCGAATATACCAAAATTGCATACGGGATACGGACCCCGCACACCGTTACCTCATATGGGCCCCTGCTCATCAGGGGTTGGCAGGAAACGAGGCTGCAGACGCAGCCGCCCGCGCGCTCTCTCCCCGGGCTGTTTTATCCTCCCCACCTGATAAGGAACCCGATTTTAATCCGGTCTATACGTCCAAAAATATCGCAACCGACTATCAAGATAGTCATCGCCTTTACCCTAGCCCCTGTAAAGGCCTCAAGAAGGCGGACGAGCGGCTCGTTCTCCGCCTCTTCACCAATACATTGCTGTGCCCGGCAGCCCTAAAACATTTCGACCCCTCCTTTAGCGGCAACTGCCCGCACTGTAGTGCGCAGTCTTCGGACACCAATCACATGATGTGGGCCTGCCCCTCCAACCCCGCTATTCCCCCATCCCCAACCCAACCCGGGAGGACCGGGAGGCGACCCTGCTCGGCTGCCACGACTTACAGGCCCTCTTATCACCTCTTTTATTCCTCATCTACATCAATGACCTACCGATCAACATAAAATCCACGCTACGTTTATTCGCAGATGACTGCGTAATTTACAGCCCCATCCACGGCGCTAGCGCCATTGCCGCTCTTCAACAGGATCTAACCACTATCTCAGCGTGTGTGACAAATGGCACATGCCTCTTCATCTAAATAAATGCCAATCCATATCATTCTCCCGCAAAAACACAGTTATTGATAGCACTTACAACATAACATCGGTCGCCGTCACCAGAACATCATCTTATAAATACCTAGGAGTACACATCACATCATCGCTGTCATGGACAACACACATTCAGACCATCTGTTCCAAAGCATCACGCACACTTGGTTTTCTCCGGCGCAATCTAAAATCTGCATCTCATGAAGTAAAATAGTTGGCATATATAACATTCGTACGTCCTAAATTGGAGTACGCGTCATCTGTCTGGCATCCATCACAATCGTATCTCATCTCAGACCTTGAAGCCATTCAAAATCGCGCCGCCCGTTTCATTACATCGCAGTACTCAAGAAATACCAGCGTAACATTACTAAAACGATCCCTCGGCCTTCAAACACTAGCAACTCGCCGTGTTATTTCCCGTCTATGCCTCTTTCACTCTTTCTTTTATCGCTCACCAAGACATTTGTTGCTGCAGCCACCCCCACGTACGTCATCCCGCCTAAACCACAGTAACCCAATCGCACGCATTAAAACCCGCACCTCCGCAATGAGCAGTTCATTTTTTCCCGACGCCATAGTGCTCTGGAATGGCCTTCCCGACAACATAATAACATGCTCCGATCGCCGCCTTTTCCGCGAAGAACTGGCTAATCACTTCTCATAAACATATTCATACTGCGACACCGATGTGCCAACTGTTCCTTGTTTTCTTTTTGTATGTTTATTTCTTGCTTTTAGTTTGTATATTATTGTACTCTTTTTGTACCCCGTGTATTTTTCCCCCTTTCTTTTTTTTGTGTGTGTTCTCTGCCGCTACCCTCCAACCTGTATGTACGCCCCCCCCCCCCCCCCTTATGTAATGCCTTCGGGCCTTTAAGGTACAAATAAATGAAATGAAACAGGCCCAACAAGCCTTAGTCGGGCGCGCCCGGGCGGCGGCCACCGCCACTGGAGTCCCAAACTAGGGACCTGCACCTAGTGTTTGTGAGGATCGGTCCCTTACGGGCTGATCCGTAGGATAGGATAGGATAGGATAGGATAGGAAAACATTTATTGTCCAACAGAAAGAGGGTAGCCAGAGGGCTACCCGCCTAGACGACGGCCGAAAGGTCTTGACTCTCGGCGGCGGCTTCGGCCAGTCGGACGAGTTGTAACTGAGTCGCCGGGTCGGAGCTCAGTAGTAAGGTCTCCCATTGATCTTTTGTGTTTATACCTCGTCCCTCCCGGGGGGCATGAGGACATTCCCATAGTATGTGGTCCAAGGTGGCCCTAAGTTCGCAGTTGGCGCATTTTTCTGAAAATTGCCCTGGGTACATAAGACTCCAGAGGGCCGGGTTTGGAAAGGTGTAAGTTTGTAACCGGCGCCAGTTGATGGCTTGGTATCTGGACAAGGAGCTATCCGCTGGAGGAAGTCTAGCTCATTGCAAACGATAGTATTGTGTAATTTCTCTGTAGGTCACCATGCGATCCCTGTCTGTAAAGACCACCTCGCTCGGGTCCGCCCGGAAAGAAAAGCCTCGGGCGAACTCGTGGGCCGTCTCATTACCAGGCAGGGATGCATGTGCTGGTGTCCAGACTAGTGTAATTTTCCTGTCTATTACATGACGGCTTAGAATTGTATTCGTTAG
The DNA here is from genome assembly GCF_055824585.1 of Amblyomma mixtum. Lineage (NCBI taxonomy): Eukaryota > Metazoa > Arthropoda > Arachnida > Ixodida > Ixodidae > Amblyomma > Amblyomma mixtum. The sequence continues at coordinate 78,988,934 of NC_143012.1, read as the reverse complement.
AGGGGATACCCGCCCCCTGCTGAAGTTTAGTATGGCAGCTTTGGAGTCACTGATGATGTATCTCGCTTTTGTGCCTACACAAGCCAGTGCTATGGCAGCTTCCTCTGCAGTCTCTGGGTTACCCGAGAGTATGGAGGCACTTATTTTGAGGAGTTGTTTATTATTGACGACCGCGACGGTCATCGTGTTCTTACCATACTCAGCGGCATCCACGTAGACCACGTCCTCGTCTTTGTAGGAGCGGAAGCGTTTCTCTAGCGCCTCTGCCCGCTTGGCCCGGCGCACTGAGTGATGAATAGGATGCATATTCCTGGGTAATGGGGGTACAACTATATTGTCTCGAATTTTTACGAGCATGTCAACTTTGGCGGTTGTTCTGTTAACTCGGCTCAGATTGAGTTTTTCTAGAATGGCCCTGCCGGTTGTGGTCCCGGCTAAGCGTTCGATTTGGGACGTTCGCACTGCTTCCGTAATTTCTTCCAGTGTATTATGCATTCCTAGCTCTAGGAGGCGGTGAGTGGATGTACGGATGGGCAATCCTAGAGGTTGTTTCGTGCATCGCCTGATAATTCCATTTATCTTTTCTTTTTCTGAAACTTTAAGGTCAAGGAAGGGGGCAGCATACGAGATACGGCTTACTACGAACGCCCGTACCAGCCGTAGGAGATTCTGCTCTTTCATGCCGTGTCTTCTGTTGGCAATCCGCTGTATGAGCCGCATAGTTTGTTGCGCGCAGTTTTCCATCTTAGTTATTGCATCACCATTATACCCGTTGCTTTGTATAATCATTCCTAAAATTCTGATTTTTTCAACATGAGGAATCTCCGCCCCTTGAGTTTGTAATTTGATGTTAGGGATGGTTCTAGTTTGTCTTTGATGCAGAGGTCGATAAAAAAGAAGTTCAGACTTCTGCGGCGAGCATTGCAAGCCCCTACGGCTGACATAGTTTTCGACCTCATTTATGGCCATCTGTAGCGTACTTTCGATGTGCGCGTCGTGTCCACGGGTCATCCATATGGTGATATCGTCCGCATACATGCAGAAATTCAAGCCATCTATCCCCTCCAGTCTCTTCGGGAGCCGTATCATGGCCACGTTGAAGAGCAGAGGGGAAAGTACCGAACCCTGAGGGGTGCCTATGCTGCCCAAGTGTATGTCTTGAGACTGACTTTCACCAAAGTGGATGCGCGCTATCCTGCCCGAAAGGAAATTGGCAATATAGTTGTATGTGCGCTCCCCGACGTTTAAAAGAGCCAGGTTTTCTAGTATCGCCTCGTGTTTTACATTATCGAAAGCTTTAGTGAGATCAAGTCCCACTATTACTTTCGCATCCAGCGACTTAGTGTCCAATATGTCATGTTTGAGCTGTATCATGACATCTTGCGTGGACAAATGCGATATAAAACCTATCATCGAATGGGGGTAGAAGTCGTTGTCTTCGATGAAATTGTTTAGTAGCGTTTGTATGACATGTTCCATCAGTTTTCCAACGCAAGATATGAGGGATATAGGCCTTAGATTTTCTAGATTGAGCGGTTTCCCTGGCGTAGGTATAAAAATTACCTTAGCGGTTTTCCATTGTTTGGGAATCTCACCCTTCTCCCAGCATTCTTGCATGAAATTGGTCAGCGCCGTTATAGATTTGTCATCTAGGTTTCTGTCGTGTCCGGTCGCTGTGTTGAATGCAGCGAAAGACGCACACGGTACTTTAAGACTTCGTTTATTTAAAGCCGATGAGGGTGCGACCAGCGTCGACCGAGGCAGGAGCCGAACTGGCCGCCCGAAGAAAGGAGGGAGCTGAGAAGCGTCCACGGGAGGGAGTGGCTTCCCAGAACAGGAGGAGGGTGCGGGGGCGCACCGTGGGGGGGGGGGCATCCGGCGACAGCGTGCGACGAGGGGCAAGCGGTCGTTAGGAGGAGGATTGAGTGGTCGTTAGGAGGAGGATGCGAACTGTCGTTAGGAGGGGAATGCGAGCGGTCGTTAGGAGGGGGCGCACACACACAAAAGCAATAAGGGGACACAACACTTCCTTCCCCCTTAGAAAGTTGCCTGGTATCGTGCAGGGGGTCGGCGCTCACGCGTGGAGGCGCGCTGGCTTTGTGCGCTCGGGGGAGAAACACTTGTAGGCTGGCTGTTGTTCGCTGCGTCTCCCAGGTCTGTCCTGGGCGAAGTCTCTTCTTCCGGGAAGAGGTGCCAGGCTATGTGGGAAGATGACTGTCGTGTCCTCTCTGCTGGCGGACAGCTCTCAGACGGCGTCGTAAATCTACGCAGCTGGTTGAGATGTCGGCGTGCTACTGTGCCATGTATGTTGACGAGCCAAGAGCGCAGGCCTATGCGTCTGACAATTGTAGCTTCCTCCCAGCGTGGCTTTTTCAGAAACTGTCGGGCGAGGACGCGCTGCCCCTCATTAAGCGTGCCGCAGCGCGGAATTGCTTTTTCTTCCCGGAACGTCTCTGCCTTTGGCTCGGGGAGGATGGCTGTGAGCTGGGTTCGCATTTCACGCTCGAACATCATTTTCGAGGGGGTCTCGCCTGTTGTGCTCTGAACCGTCGTGTGCTGCTTGAAGAGAAAGCGCGCAAGGCGGCGCTGCAGCGAGCCTGTCTGATCTCTTTCAAGGGCGCGTTTTAGCTCGGCTACGTAGCGCTCGGCTTGTCCGTTTGTCGCTGGGTGGTAGGGGGCCGATGTAACTGATGAGATCCCGTTGTCGCGATAAAACTTGAGGATCTCCGCAGACACAAACGGTGTTCCGTTGTCCGACACTACCTTGCGCGGCAGGCCGAACGTTGCAAATAGTGATCGGAGGTTGTCAATGACTGCTGCCGAAGTCGTCTGTCCCATTTGCCTTATCTCAAGCCACTTTGTGTAGGCATCTACGACCACAAGGAAAGTGCAGCCCTCAATTGGTCCTGCAAAATCAATGTGCAGTGTGTGCCATGGTGTGTCTGGCTTTTCCCATTCTGGGACAGGAACTTTCGGCGGGGCGCTCCGGCTGCTCTGGCAAGGCTTGCATTCTCGCACCACTGTTTCGATGTCGTTGTCAATGCCAGGCCACCACATGTAGCTTCTGGCACACTTTTTCATTGCAACGATGCCCCGATGTCCGGCGTGGATGAGAGACATAGCTTGTGCGCGTAGTTCTCTCGGCATCACAACTCGGGACCCAAATATGATGCAGCCGCGATGGGTGCTCAACTCTGTAGCTCGCCTGCGGTAAGCGTCGAAGTTGTCCCCTTTGAGTTTATGCACGTTGCCTTGTTGAACAGCTGTGTAAACTAGCCGGAGAGCTGCGCACTTCTGCGTAGATGCTGCAACTGTGCCTGCTGTAAGCGGAGGTTCTGGCAGTGCTTCGAACATCAGAACGTCTCCTGGTGGAAATGGTTCGTCAACAGTTGCGTCTAGTGGCAGACGGCTTAGCGCATCGGCGTTTTGATGTTTGCCGCATATCATCACGCCTAGTGGAGAAAACCAGTTTCTCCCTAGAAGGCTTGATCCTGTGCCCTTCACAACAAGCAGAGGTAGCGTATGGGTCTGGCCGTTGTAGTTAACCTGCACGTTGGCAGAGCCCAATAGTGGCAGATTCTGTCCTGACCACGTTCGCAGGTGCGTGTCGTCTTGTTGCAGGGCGGGTGCGTCAGATGGCCATGAAGTTCGGAACGTGTCCTCACTGATCAGAGTACAGGCTGCGCCGGAGTCCACCTCGAACTTAATCAGCTGGTGATGTACGCTTACTTCTGTAAAAATCTTCGGTCGCGTGCCGAGATTCATGGTGTTCAGGTCGTACAACACAGATGGTGTTGCTGATGTTGTTCCATGGAGATCAGATAGCGGCGTATTCTCTGAGGCGTTGACGCTGTGATTAGGCTGGGAAGGTGACTTTATCTTGGCAAGTCTCCGTTTCGTAATGCATGCTCTTTCGATATGCCCTCGCTTGTGGCAAAAATTACACGTGGCTGACTGGAATCGACATCCCTGGGGGTTGTGTTGGTCGTCACACCGCCAGCAGCGTTGTGCCTTTTTGACCGATTTTACAACAACAGAAGGCTTGCGCACCTGGTTGCTTGTCTGGTGTACCGGCTCGGTGTTCCGGCGAATCCCTCTCTGCTGGTGACCGGCGCTCTCCGCTCGAACGGCGATGTCGTAAGCTTTGCTGAATGTGAGGTCCTTCTCAGCGAACAGGCGCTGCTGCAGTGACTCGTCACTCAGTCCGCACACAAATCTGTCGCGTAACATCACGTCCAAGGGAAGCATGGTGGTGTTAGCAGAAGAAGCTGCGTCTCCCTCCTGCCCGGTAGCTGTTGTCGACAGCGTTCCAAAATTGCAGTCGGCAGCGAGCTTCTTGAGCGCGGCTACGTAGGCGCTCACAGTTTCTCCTCCCAGTTGATCTCGTCGTTGGAAGCGAGCCCGGCTGTAGACCTCGGATGGCCTTGGGTCGTAGTGCTTTTGCAGCGCTTTTACGATGTCGTCGTAAGACACTGCCGCTGGTGTGCTTGGCTGAATAAGGGCGCAGACAGTATCGTAGGTCTGCTCCCCGCACAGCGTCAGCAGGTTGGCCCTCTTCAAGGCTGGGTCTGTGATGTTGTTAGCTTCAAAGTAGAACTGAAGGCGTCCAACCCACGATGACCACGATGAGCCGTTGAACTCTGGTATCCGATTGGGAAACCCTCGCGTAGCCATGGCTTGTCAATAGCGTTGCGTAGCGCGGGTCGAATCCACTTTCTCGTCGCCACTGTCGTGTCCGGTCGCTGTGTTGAATGCAGCGAAAGACGCACACGGTACTTTAAGACTTCGTTTATTTAAAGCCGATGAGGGTGCGACCAGCGTCGACCGAGGCAGGAGCCGAACTGGCCGCCCGAAGAAAGGAGGGAGCTGAGAAGCGTCCACGGGAGGGAGTGGCTTCCCAGAACAGGAGGAGGGTGCGGGGGCGCACCGTGGGGGGGGCATCCGGCGACAGCGTGCGACGAGGGGCAAGCGGTCGTTAGGAGGAGGATTGAGTGGTCGTTAGGAGGAGGATGCGAACTGTCGTTAGGAGGGGAATGCGAGCGGTCGTTAGGAGGGGGCGCACACACACAAAAGCAATAAGGGGACACAACAGTTTCTAAGCATTTTGTTGGTTACACCATCGTTTCCGGGGGCTGATTTGGATTTCAGTTTTAGTATTTCTGCTCGAACCTCGAATTCGTGAATAGGGGCGTCTAGTTCGCTGTTGGATTTACCCTCATAGCGCGGTAAGGAAGTTTTGGTGGCGGAGCCTATATATCGACAACGAATTGCATCGAGGAGTTCCTGCTCCGAACCTTCAAATTTATAACCTAATTTCTGTAAATTTTGTCGCTGTGTTAATTTACTACCTTCTGGATCGAGGAGGTGCCGAAGGAGGTTCCATGTTTTGGCGAGGCCGTTATTGCCCTCAAGCTGGTCGCACATTGTTTCCCAGTTCTGATCGCAGAGTCTAAGTGCATATGCCTCAATCTCTTTGTTGTGGCGCGCTAGGCGTCTTCTGAGATTGCGATTCCACTTTTGTCTCTTTAATCGCTTTTCCATACTAGCTTTGGCCTCCCACATATGAAGAAGGCGGCTGTCGAGTACTTCAAGTTCCGCGTTGTCGTCGAGCGTTTTAGTCGCATTCTTAGCATCCCTGCGGAGTTCCTCCGCCCATTGTTCTATGTTTGTGATTTCTGCCTTTCTCCCATCCTGGTTACGAGCGTCGCGGAAAGCGTCCCATTCGATAATATGCGGGGAGCGCGTTTGGCGCTTGGCAGGGCCAACGTCAGTTTCCGTGACAAGTATGTAATGGTCACTGCCTAGGTTAAGCAAGGAGTTGGACCAATTAGCTGTACCCGCATTCTTCACCAGGGTGAGGTCTGGGGACGTGTCAGCGCACACGCTGTTACCCATTCATGTGGGGGTGAAAGGATCCGTGAGCAGGGTGAAGCCCATTTGCTGTATGTCTAGCCATAGCTCTCTCCCCTTCGTACAGGGCCGCGGGTAGCCCCACGCAGGGTGGTCGGCATTGAAGTCACCTAAAATAACCAGTGCGTGCTTGTTGCCGATACGCATCACTTTCCTGAAGAGAGAGTCGAATTTAACTTTCTTTTGACTTGGAGTGCTATAAATATTCAGAATGAAAAGACTGCGTTGAGTCTTTTTGGCCGGAATAAGTTCGACGAGGACGTGCTCTATGTGGCGGATGCCCGTGTCATGTTCAATGGCCGTAATGTTCCTTCTAACGAATGTGGTAACATTAGGTTTGTCGCCTGCGGCCTTAAAAGCTTGATAACCAATTAATTTTGACGCGCCTTCAGTCTCCTGGAGGGCGATAACCTCTGGGTGGACCTTCAGAGACGCAAGGAGCTGCTGGAGGATTGGCCTTTTCCGCCGATACCCCCGGCAGTTCCATTGCCACAGCAAGTAGTTGTTATTTTTTGTGTATATGGCCATGTTGAATTTGCTGAATGGTATGTTCCACAGTTTGCTGCCATATATTGATGGCTAAGAGCTCGTTCCTGTGTCCTTGTGTTACGTCTGTGAGTCCCTGTATTGCGGAGAGAATCGACTGAATTTGGGTTTGCATGTTAGTTTCCAATGCCTGAAATTGCGCTTGCATTTTGGTATCCAGGGCCTGAATCTGGGTCTGAATGTTGGTCTCCAGTTTATGGCAGACTTCTTACAGCGTAAGTTCGGGTTGTGCGCCCTCTAACGATTTTATCTTGTTGGGTGATGGTAGGGATTTCTCCACCACCATCGTACTCTCCTGGGTATTATTCGGAGGTTTTTCGGCTTCCTGTCGTTTCTTATCTATCTGGATCTTAAGCTGCAGCTGCTTCCTAAGTTCCGCGTTTTCATTTTGAAGGGCCGTAACCGCCCCGGTTAATTTTTCCACCATGCGTTTAAGTTGTAAGATGTCCTCAGACCCACCGGGTGGATGAGTATGGGAGACCTTATCTACAAAGCTCACCTTCTTGTGGTCATCCGGCACGTTGGTCTTCTCCTTGGGCGGCGTTGACCCTTGCTGCTGACACTCAGAGCGTCCCTCGATTTTGGGCCGGGCTCCGATGTTCCATTTGTTGCCAGTGTTGTCACGCCCCCTGGAAGCGGAGCGCTTGCGAGAGTTGGAATGGCCCCTGGAGCTGGAACGACCCCGGGAGCCGGAACGACCCCGGGAGCTGGAAGGGCCCTTGCAGCTGAGGCGGTCCCGGGAACCCGAGCGACCTCGGGAGTTGGAGCGTCCCGTGGCCTGGCCGTGACCACCAGAGCCTGTCCTCGACTCCAGGCGCGGGAAGGAGTCCTGTCGCATGTGAAATCCCCCTTCTGCCCTGGTTCTTGGTCTGCTCTGTCGTCCAGATGCGTTGTTCTCGCTGTATGTTGTTGCCTTGCTCTCACTGTCTTGCGTTCGTTCTTTCCACTGTCGCTTCTTAATTATGTGCGGGGTTCTGTACAGTTCCCGGCACTTCTTGTCTCCGAGTATGTGCACTTTCCCACATAGGGCACACTTTGGGTCACAAGTATGTTCCCGAGGGGGGTTGCTCACACCACATCCTCGACACTTAATGTTGTCTGGATTCGGGCATACGTCGGCTCGATGTCCGAGTTGGCCACATGTCACACAGACCTCATATTTTTTCTTGTAGAGATGGCAGCGTAGCGGCATGCCTCCATAATAAATCCAGTGCGGCACTGTCTCATCTTCAAAGAGTAACAACACGGTGCGAGACTCACGGCCAAGTCGCCTGACTCCATCACCTCCGGGTTACCCGAGCACTTCAACATATCTTGAATGAATTCCACGGTGTGCGAGACCGGAATTCCATGTATAACTCCTTTCCCACAGCCGTCCGGAGTAGCCAGGTAGACGAACGCTTCAACGCGTCCCTCTGGCGTTGGAATGGAGCCGATTTTGAGGTACTTTTGCATCCTCTCCTGGCTGTCAGTGCCTATGAGAATGGACTTTTGCTTGTGGTTGACGAGTACGACATCTTCCTTAACTTCCGCCGGTTTAAAACCTGCCGCTATCTTCACCGCGTCCGCCACTGTTGCGTGGTGGTGGTGGGGGTGAAAACATTTATTCAGAACAGGAGGTGTTTGGATCGGCCCGTAAGGGACCGATCCTTACAAACACTAGGTGGAGGTCCCTAGTTTGGGACCCCAGTGGCGGTAGCCGCCGCCCGGGCGCGCCCGACTAAGGCTTGTTGGGCCTGTAAGTCGTGGCAGCCGAGCATGGTCGCCTCCCAGTCCTCCCGGGTTGGGTTGGGGATAGGGGGAATGGCCGGGTTGGAGGGGCAGGCCCACACCATGTGATAGGTGTCCGAAGACACCGCACCACAGTGCGGGCAGCTGCCGCTAAAGGAGGGGTCAAAATGTTTTAGTGCTGCCGGGCACAGCAATGTATTGGTGAAGAGGCGGAGAAGAAGCCGCTCATCCGCCTTCTTGAGGCCTTTACATGGGCTAGGGTAAAGGCGATGCCTATCTTGAAAGTAGGTTGCGATATTTTTGAACGTATAAACCGGATTAAAATCGGGTTCCTGATCAGGTGGGGAGGAGAAAACAGCCCGGTGAGAGAGCGCGCGGGCGGCTGCGTCTGCTGCCTCGTTTCCTGCCAACCCCTGATGAGCAGGGGCCCATATGAGGTGACGGTGTGCGGGGTCCGTATCCCGTATGCAATTTTGGTATATTCGATAGGCTAGGAAGGGAGTGCTGCCTTGTTCGACGTTCTGACAGGCCCCTCGCGAGTCGGTAATTATGCATTTTGAATTGGAATGTGAGGCCGCGAGAGCAATCGCGACCTCTTCTGCTTGTGTTGCACTGCGGGCTCTGAAAGTGAGGCCGTTAACTGTGTTGCTGTTGTGAACTACCGCGGCCGTGTACCATCCCCCGTGGTGAGGGCCGGAGGCGTCCTTCCCTGATCCATACACCTCCTGTCCGTTCTGAATAAATGTTTTCACCACCACCAGAGAGAGAGAGAGAAAAGTTTATTTACAAAGGAATTCGGGGCACGCCCCAGGGTCCCCGCACGACCCCACTGCACTCAAGTGTTTATGTTCCTGAGGTCCATAACACTGGTGGTGGTGGTGGTGAAAAACATTTATGATGCAATAAATATTTACAGAGAGGTGATTGGGGTAGGCCCTATTGGCCCTTTCCCCTAACAATACTAGGTGGAGCCCCTATTCCGGGGCCCCATTGGCAAGCAACGCCGCCCGCGTCCGGTGAACCAAGGCCTTTTGGGTCTTTAGGTCCTGACAGCCGAGCAGGGCCGCCTCCCAGTCCTCTCTGGTGGGGTTGGGGTTGGGGGGGATAGATGGGTTTGACTGACACGCCCAAACCATGTGGAAGGTGTCAGCCACCTCCCCACAGAACTGGCACGCGCCATCAAAGGATGGATTGAAATGTTTAAGCACCGCCGGGCACAGTACAGTGTTGGTAAGAATTTTGATGAGGAGGCGCTCGTCAGCGCGATCCAGACCCTTACAAGGGGCCGGGTAGCGCCGGTGCTCCTCCTTGTAGTAATCGGTGATTTGTTTGAATGTAATGGCCAGATTGTCTGATTGGGAGTACCCTTCCAAGGACAGGGAGATAGCCCGGGGAGAGAGTGCGCGGGCGGCCTGATCGGCCTGTTCGTTTCCCTGGAGTCCCTGGTGACCGGGGGCCCAAATCAGGTTGCGTGGAGTTGGATCTTCAGATCGACAGCTATATTCCAGTATGCGCCAGGCAAGCGGGGGAGCCCAGCCCAACTCGTAGTTCCGACAGGCCCCTCGCGAGTCGGTGATGATGTGTTTCGACTTGGGAGTAGTGAGAGCAAGAGCAATGGCAATCTCCTCCGCGTGTGTTGCGCTGTAGGCTTTGAAAGTGAGCCCGTTGACTGTGTTTGTGTTGTGTACGACTGCGGCCGTGTACCACACCCCGTGGTGTGGGCCGGCAACGTCCACGTAATACACATGTTGTTGGTTACCATAGTATCGCGCCAACGCTTCCGCGCGCGCCTGGCGACGACCGCTATGGTCTTCTCTGGACATGTTGCGGGGAAGGGGTCGGACCCGGAGGGCGCGTCTCCAGGGTGCTGGCACTCTCTCCCTTTCCTCAATATGGTAGTCATGTTTGATGTGTAGCCGGTCCAAGAGGCGGCGACCGGACGTGGTCTGTGCAAGACGCGTGTATTGGTTGACTAAGTGGGCCTCTCGAAGCTCCCGAAATGTGTTCACCACGCCTAAGGCCAGAAGTCGCTGGTTGGACGTGGTGACCGGGAGGTCGAGAGCCCGCTTGATGACTTTCCGGTGGATGACCTCCAGTTGGTCATCATCATGTTTGCGCAGGTGCAAGTAGGGGGTTGAGTAGAGGATTCTACTCGTTACGAAAGCATGGGCAAGCCGCAGTGCATCCTTGCTTCGTAATCCGCCCCGCTTGTTGGAGACCCGGCGGACCATGCGGCCCACCTGGTCTCCCACCGTGCGAAGTTTGGCTAGGGTGGTGTCGACTCTGCGTTGGTGGTGTATGAAGAGACCAAGGACGCGGATCTCCTTGGACTCCCGGATCGGTCCCGAGGGGAGACTGATGCAAAGCGGAGTTGTGTCCCGAGGGGAGGGACGGATGTGCACAAATTCTGATTTAGACGGGGCGCACTGGAGTCCGCAGTAGGCCGCGTAGTCGTCGACTAGGGTCGCCGCTGCTTGCAGGCAGGATTCCATGTGGCCCAGGTTACCTTGCGTGGCCCAGATTGTAATGTCATCCGCATAAAGAGCGTGATGTATCCCGGGCAAAGAGGACAATTTGGAGGGAAGATGAAGCATTGCCAAATTGAAGAGGAGGGGAGACAGGACCGCGCCTTGAGGTGTTCCCCTCGAGCCGATGGTGTATGGCCCGTGTTCCGCATCTTGTATGCGTATGTAGGCTTGACGGTCTGTAAGAAATTGTTTTATGTAGTTGAATGTTTTGTGGCCACAGTTGGTGTTACTGAGGTGGTCCAGGATTACTTCGTGTTTGACGTTGTCGAATGCGCCTTTAAGATCCAAGGCCAGGACCACCTTGTCGTTGTGGGGACATTCGACAGGATCTAAGATGTCGTGGTGAAGCTGCAGAAGTATATCCTGTGCAGACTTGTGAGGGCGAAAACCGAACATGGTGTCCGCGAAAGTGTGCTGTGTTTCGAGAAAGTGTTTCGAGAACACTGGCAGCACGGCCGGTGGCGATGGTCTGCACGGCCGGGTTCTCCGAGTGCAGCAGGGTCTCCCAGTCCTCCCAGGTCTTGAGGGTCTCTAGGTCCCGCGGGGGAGGGTCCGCCGGGCAGAGGGAAAGGATGTGGAGGGAAGAAGCGAAGGGTTCTGGGCATAGGGCGCAAGCAGGAGTGGGGAAGGAGGGATGATAGTGGGGTAGGGTAAGGGGCGAGGCGAGAGTATGTGTTTGTAATCTGCGCCAGAGTGTTGCGTGTCTGTTATCTAGGGAGGGGTGGGGCGGGGGGTAGAGCTGGCGAGAGGCTCTGTATGCCTGGGTCAGCTCACTGAATGAGTGCATGCGATCCTTCGTGAATCCCCGATCCGAGGCCACCTGAGCCCGGTTTAAAGAACATCGGGCTAAAAGGTTGGCGGCCTCGTTTCCGGGATTCCCGGAGTGCGCAGGCACCCATATCAGCTCCACTTGGCGGGGCGGGGGTGCATCGGGCGAGTCCAGTATGCCAAAAGCAGGGACATGGATTCGGCCTCGAGCAAAATTTAGAATCGCAATTTTTGAATCACTGAAAATGTACCGGGCTTCCGTGCGGGTGATAGCTAGTGCAATGGCGGCTTCCTCTGCAGCCTCTGGGGACGTGTCTGGAGGGAGAGGTAGTGTGAGGAGGGCGGATAAAGAGGAGTCCACCACAGCTGCTGTCGCTTCATCACCCGTGCAGGCAGCGTCCACCCATACGGCGTCCGGCTCGGGGCCGTACGCTCGATGGAGTGCCTTCGCACGGGCTCTGCGGCGCTGCTCATGGTGGGACGGGTGCATATTCCTCGGGAGCGGCCTGAAGAGAAGCTCTCGACCACCACCCGCAGCCTATCACGCTTTGGTTATAATCTTCAACACACTCCGACGCTACGCATTGCACATCGTCTTCTACTAACATACAATCGAACTAAAATTCAGGGGCCACTTTGACGATCTAAAGTGCGAGAGGCGAAAGCCCTTCCACGCAACTTTGGCCGCACGGCCGTTGGCATACACGAGGCGGCTATGGGGCGACTTGGTTTGGCTAGCCATGACTAACTGGGTCATGACTAATATGACTTACTATTCATGATTGGTTATTGACTAACTGATCATGATTGGTTAATCACTAACTAGTCATGACTAGTTGATTGATGACTGGTTAATGACTCTAATTAGTTGTCTAACTAGTCATGATTGGTTAATGACGAACTAGTTATGTCTGGTTTCATGACTAACCAGCCATGACTAACCAGTTATTAACCAGTCATAACTAGTCATGACTGGTTAATGACTAAGCAGTAATGACTAACCAATCATGACTAACTAGTCATGAGTGATTAACGACTAACTAATGACTAACCCGTCATGACTGGTTAATAACTAACTAATAATGACTAACCAATCATGACTAACTAGTCATGAGTGATTAACGACTAATGACTAACCAGTCATGACTGGTTAATAACTAACTAATAATGACTAACCAATCATGACTAACTAGTCATGAGTGGTTAATGACTACTTCAAATGCCAAATGAGTAGTTAATGACTTGAAATGCCAAAGGCCCTGGTTCGATTCTCAGCCTCGACAGTTTTTTAAGGCGAAAGCCTTTAAACTGTCGTGATCAATGCGTGTTAGCAAATTTGTCCGCGTTTCAGATTGGTCGAAGTGCTCGTGATGTCACTGCACGTGAATTTTGACGGGTGTCCACTGAAATATGTGAGACAGTTACTGCACAATTTCCTTTCCTCAAATACAATTTTTATTTTCTTCTCTACAGCCCCTCTTTCTTCTTTCACTCCACTTTCTCCCTTCCTGTACGGTGCGGTTCAGATGTCCACCGAGATGACAGAGAATTACTGCGTAATTTCCTTTCCTCAAAAAGCGTTGCGTTCAAAGGGCAACGTATCGCGCCGAACGGGTGGTGGCGTTCCGTGGACTCCCTGGCAGCGCTACAGCACGCTGTCGCGTTCCACTCCTAAAGGCAACGATTAAGCGCCATCAATTGGCAGTTAATTAATGCACCAACAGAATGTGAAGTGAACAATCGCGTAGCAGAATGCAGTACGCAGGCTTTCGCCTTTCTCCACTTTAGCCGCTAAAGTTCCTCGTAATTTTTATTGCTAGAACTTTTCTGCCGTCGGTGGAGGTCGTTCCTTCGCTCCGGCGCAGCTGCGGCGCACAACCACGTGACAGCGTGACGTCACGACCAGAGGAGAGCAGGGGCCCCAACTCGTCTCTTCGGCCGTAGTCGTTCCTTCGCTCGGCGCGGCGGCTACCACGTGACGGCCTCCTCGGCCCGCCGCGTGAGGGCGCTCGCTGGGAGAGGATAAACGGGGCGCCGCAGGCGCGCTCCGCTTAGTCATGTCTGAGGAGTTGTACAAGGCGTCGCTGGAGCGACTTGCTGCGCGCAAACGCCGGCGCCGTGCCGAGGAGACAGATGAAGTACTACCTTCAGCTATGTCCTCTCCAACCAGAGTACTACCCAATGGGGTAGCAGTCTAGACTTGGTGATGTATAGACATTCGGACGACTATGTAATTACCAGTGTTCAGACCAAGAGTCACTACTGTACGCACCACCAAAGCGTGTTCATTGGAATAAACAAACAATAGAAACCATGTTGTGTCCAGAGTAAATCATTTAGTTGCGCAGAAGGCGAAGCCATGCCAAACCACCAGCGGAGCCAAGCGCAGCCCGGAGCTATTGCTTTCGCAATCACTCAGGCTTAACCAGAGCTAAGCCACAGCTAATTTTTTTTTAAGGCGAAAGCCTTTAATGCCTCATACTGTCGTTAGCAGACGCGTCGGCAGGAGTGTCGACAGACGCGTCGGCAGCCATGTCGACGGACGCGTCGGCAGGAGTGTCGACAGACGCGTCGGCAGCCGTGTCGACAGACGCGTCGGCAGACGCGTCGGCAGATTCGTCCGCCTTTCGGCGTCACTGCTTAAAAGGCTCAAGGTTCAAGCATGAATAAAGGCGCATCTAGTGAATGCATGGGCTTCATAAATAAAATAAAATAATAGTAAAGTCAACAAAAGGAAAATAAAAAATAAAAATAAGAAAATAAACAAAAATAAAAACAAAATAAAAATAAGATGAGAAAATAAAGATAAAAAGCAATGAAATTAATAAAAGGAGCAAAAATAAATAAAAACAAAATATGAAAAATACAAAAGTAAATAAAAAATTACCGACGATTACGTTACTTCCTAATGCGAAATTTGAGCGCAGCAAATAAGCTGTTTCACCTTTTCGATAGATTGAGGCAAAGAAATCGAGCAACACATGTATGCGCTATCACAGAATTTTTTTTTATTTTTCACACGTATTCCTTTAACAAAGACTCCACTAACAGTTCTTGACAGTCATGAAGGAAGCTTTGTGGTCGGAGAAATAGACTGATATATGTTCGACTTGGTACACCAATGCTTGATTCTCAAAGACGAGATCTATACAAGTGCCTCGGGAGGTTGTCACAGCCGTGGGACGCGTTACGAGCGAGAGGAACGGGATGTTCTCCCGCATAAGTGTTAGGAAATTGCTGTTTGTCTTTATGTCAACATTAAAGTCCCCCACTACTAACATCGGTGTGAATCGATGGACGGTTAATGCGAGTTGCAGGAAGTGCATGACGTCTTTCGTGAGTGCGGTAGGGGCGAAGTAGGCAGCTACTACCAGCAAGCCGTTGGGCAACTTTGCGGCGCACAGTTCGCCAACTTCATGTGACGTGCCAAACATTTCGACTGGTATTGCAGAGAGACCTGTGCGCAAGTAGATAGCGACTCCCGCCGCTCTGTTGTGGTCTCTGCGAGCACCACAGCAGTATAGGAAATCTATGATTTCGAGAGGCTCTTCGGGATCCATCCAGGTTTCAGCAAAGCAAAGTACAGAGGAATGGCGCAGAATGTGATCGCGGTGTACGTCCTTGGCATGTGCGGCAAGGGAGCGTACGTTAAGAATGTGGTTGTGAATGATGAATCAAGTGCTGCCAGCAAATGACGCGTCCATTGGCTGTCTGCGTGTGTTACTGATGTGTGGTTAACATGTTAAGCTTCGCCTGTAAGAGTGGAACGCGACAGCGTCTTGCAACGCTGCCAGGGAGTCCACAGAACGCCATCGCCAATTCGGCTGTACGCCTTGCTGGACGGTAAATTTATTTTTTGAGGAAAGGAAATGTATCTCTCTCGCATGTCTGGGTGGACACCTGCACCTCGCCGTAAGGGAAAGGGGGAAGATGGGAGTGAACGAAGACGCCGTATTAGCTAGACGCGCCTTTGTTCATTCCAAACCATTCAGCTGGCATTACGGAGTGGCTAGCGTGCTCGTATCGCACTCCGGAGACCCTGGTTCGATTCCCCAACTCGACCAATTTCGTTCTCGGTTTTATTGATTTATGCGGTCTAACTAGAAAGGTTAATTAGGCTATTTCATATTGCCACGCGCCTAACGCGCCGCGCGGCCTCCGCGCTGAGTCGAAGACGACGACGAAGCGGCGGTGGGCTCTCGTGGCGCGCTGTTCTGCTTTGGTGTCGTGGAAGCCGGGTCTATAATTAAAAGAAGGCTCCCAGTCTTGGGTTCTTGCCGACGCCTACCTTCGCGGCTCTTCTGGTCGTGACACTGGTGGAGGTGCGACCGATGCTCCCTACTCCTGAGGACGACTCGACGCGCCCGCCTCTTGTGACCACCCCCGTCCATCGTGCCAGCCGGAGGATCCGAGGCCTGTCCCCCAAGGCCCTGCCTGTTGTCAGCGCGCCTTCAACTATCATTCCACTCATGGCGACGCCACTGCCCGCCCTGCCTACGACCGTCCCTGCAGCCAGCCCCACCTATCTCACCCTTCAGACTCCACGCACGCCTAAGTCCTTCCACGGTGACCTGTTTGAAGATGCCGAAGACTGGTTGGCTCACTACGAACGGGTCGCGACCTTTAACTGCTGGGACGACGCTACAAAGCTGCGTAACGTGTACTTCAGCCTTGAAGACTCTGCACGAACGTGGTTCGAAAACCATGAGACTACTTTTTCTACGTGGCCGGACTTTCGACGTCAGCTCCTGAGTACGTACGGCAACAGCGACCGCCGGGGGAGCGCAGAGCGTACACTGTCCTCTCGAATTCAGCTTCCCAATGAGGGTGTTGCCATGTACGTCGAGGATGTGACGCGCCTTTGCCATCGCGCCGATCCGGCCATGCCTGAAGAAAAAAAGCTGCGGCACCTGATGCGCGGCGTAAAGGAAGGGAAAACTTTATTTACAGTAATGGTTTTTCCTGCGGTTTGGGGGCTTCTTCAGAGACGTCTTGGTTCTACCCCCAGGAGCCTTCTCTGTCGAAGTCGTCCGCCTCTAATCAGTGGTCGGTTGCCCTCAGTCCAGGGCTCCGCTGGCCACTGCCGCCCGTTGAGCTCGCTGTACCAGACCTTGTTGGTCTTCGCAGCGGTCGCTGGACAGCAGAGTCTCCCACTGCTCCGCACTCGGGTTTTGTATTTTGGGGACCACGTCTATGTTTTGGCAGGCCCATGTGATGTGGTATAGTGTAGGTTTTTCGTCGCACCAGGGACATTTGTTCGTGTATATCGTAGGGTGCATTTTGTTTAGTATATGTAGGTTTGGGAAAGAGCCTGTTTGTAATTGTCTCCAAGTGACAGCTTCCTCTCTGCTGAGAGATTTGTGCGGTGGGGGATATCGCATTCTTCTGCCTCTATAGTTTTGTAGTATGGCCGAGTATTCCCTGGGTGCTGGCGCGAGTTCCGCGGTCTCGTCGGAAGCTCGGAAAGTAATGTATCCTCGAGCTATCCTGTCGGCCTCTCGGTTCCCTGCAACCCCCGTGTGCCCCGGTACCCACACAATTTTGTGTAGGATCTTGTCGTTTTGTACTTCCCGGTTTTTAATTCTGTCACTCGCTGCGAGGAGTATACGAAGCGCGTGACGACCTATCCTGCCATTCATGTAATTCCGGCAGGCTGTTTGAGAGTCCGTAAGTATTGTTAGTGACCGCCCGGTTCTATAGCCCTCTGCCACCGCTAGAGCAACGGCTACTTCCTCGGACTCTGCAGCTGTGCAGCCTCGGAGAGACGCGCTGGTCATTTCGCGTAAAGACGAATCGACCACCGCCGCTACAGCGATTTTGGTATCTCCTCCTCTCCAAGACGCGTCTGTATACACGGTCGTGGCTTGAGGAGCGTATGTTTTCTCGATGAATTCGGCCCTTGCTTCTCTTCTGCCTCGATGGAGGTTGGGATCCATGTTTTTTGGTATTGGCGCTACCTTGAGGGTCTTGCGAAGCTCGTCGGGGATCGTTGCCGTCCTCGACATTTCTCGCATCTGCTCGCGGTATCCGAGCCTCTGCAGGAGCGCTCTTCCTGTCGTTGTTTGCAACAGCCTGAGTTTTTGCGACTCAAGCTGCGCCTCTCGTAGCTCCTCAAAGGTGTTGTGTAATCCCAGGGCCATGAGTTTTTCTGTAGACGTGTTGCGTGGTAGTCGGAGCGCTGTCTTATACGCTTTGCGTAGCAGGGCATCCGCTTGTTGTTGTTGTAGAACAGCTCTTTTCCGGCCTCGTGCGGAACCCGCCCAACACCGTCGCGGAGTTTCTGGCCGACGCCGCGCACATGGAGAAATTGCTGCAGCAGAGATCCCATCAGTACGACCGGCAACTGCGTCAAACTTCGACTCTATCAACGTTGGACCGGTTCGACCATGAACCCAGGCCGAATCCGGACTCCCTTCGCGAACTCAACCATTCCGTGGTCCGCGAGGAGCTGCAGCACCTTCAAGCCACCTTTGCCCCTCGCGTCGATTCCGTCACCAGCCTCATCCGCGAGGAAGTCCGGCAGGCACTCAGGGCACAAGACGCTGCAGCTATGCCGGCGCCGCAACTGACCCCATACGATCCCGCGTCGTACCCGACTGCTGTCCAGCCAGTCACGTACGCGGACGTCGTGCGCCTCGCGGCCCCACCTCCTGGGCCTTCGCCTTACACCGCACCATTGGTCGCGGTGCACTCTGCCCAGCCGACACCTTACTGGGCGGATCGGCGCCAGGCACCGCGGAAGACTGACCTCTGGCGGACTCCGGATCAACGCCCGCTCTGCTACCACTGTGGTGAGGCCGGCCATCTCTACCGGCGGTGCCCCTATCGCGAAATGGGACTACGCGGTTTTTCCATCGACAGCCCCCGTCCACGCCCTGGAGAGCGCCCTCAAGACATCGCTGAGTATGTCACCCGCCAGCGTAGTTCACCGTCTCCACCGCGCCGCGAGTCGCGATCGCCCTCTCCACGCCGGTCTTCGCCCTCTGGGTCCCGTTTCGCCCCAGGACAACGTGGTTCCTCGAGCCCTCGTCGGGAAAACTAGCTCCGGCGGCCTTTGGAGGCGAGGCCGCCGAACGCCGTTCCGACGCAAAGCTTCCACCGCCGCAGCAACTGAATCCTCCCGACGTCGCACGCCGCATCGCTGCACAGTTTTCCCCGACGCACCTTTCGTATCGCCGCGATTCCGCAACCCCGATCGCCGACCCGCTTCCGCCGCCGCACCGACCCAATCGCCCCGACGCCGAACGCCGCATCGCTGAAGAGATTCCCCCAACGCACCGCTTGAATCGCTCCGACAGCGCAACCCCAGTCGCCGACCAGGTTCCGCCGCCGCACCGACTGAGTCCTCCACAACAGCCATCGACGGGCCGTGCTGAAGGCAGGGTCTCCTTGGATATCCCTGTTCTCGTCGACACAAAGGAGGTCAGTGCGTTGGTCGATACGGGCGCAGATTACTCTATCCTTAGCGGACGGCTTGCGACGGCCCTGAAAAAAGTGACGACACCCTGGGACGGCCCCGACATACGCACGGCAGGCGGACATCTTGTCGCACCACTCGGCATGTGTGCGGCCCGGGTTACGGTTCGAGGCTGCACATTCGTTGCCACTTTTCTCGTTCTCCGCGAATGTTCTCGCGATGTCATCCTTGGCATCGACTTTCTTCGCGAGCACGGTGCTATCATAGACCTGCCGAACCGCTTGGTGACGTTTTCTACCGCAATGGCCACAGAAGAACCTGCGCACCAGGGTTCTCGGTCCGCCCTGCGAGTCGCCGACGATAACGTTACGGTGCCACCACGTGCCAGCATTCTCGCTAGAGTTACCTGCGACGAGCCACATAGGGGACTCCGGGTTGTCGAGCCTAATGTCTCCCTCGTACTCACTAAGGGGGTTGCGGTGGCACGGGGCCTTGGATCCCTTCATGACGGTTGTACAGAGGTCCTTGTCACCAACTTCTGCAATGAGCATCGACATCTGTTCCGTGGCACAGCCATCGCTTACGTCGACCATGTTCAGGAAGTGGCCGAATGCTTTGCTTGTGCGGAGGACACACCTGGAGCTGACGCCGAAGCGGTCACCAACGTAGACATAAATCCAGGCCTTCCACCGACTGAAAAGAGGCAACTCCAGGACCTCTTGCGGGAGTTTGGTGCGTGTTTCACGTCGTCGTCTAAAGTGCGCCAAACGTCGATAGTTAAACACCGCATTATCACGCATGAAGGAGCCCGACCCATCCATCAGCAGCCCTATCGTGTGTCCCCTCGTGAGCGAGATGCTATTCAAACACAGGTCGAAGAGATGCTCACAGACGGCGTCATCCAACCGTCAAGCAGTCCGTGGTCGTCTCCTGTCGTCCTCGTGAAAAAGAAAGACGGGACACTACGGTTCTGCGTAGACTACAGGAAGCTGAACAGTGTGACCAAGAAAGATGTGTACCCGCTCCCGCGTATCGACGATTCCCTCGACCGACTTCGTCAAGCCAAGTACTTCTCTTCGGTCGACCTCAGAAGTGGTTATTGGCAGATAGAAGTTGATGAGAGGGACCGTGAGAAAACCGCCTTCATCACACCGGACGGGCTGTATGAATTTCGTGTCCTCCCATTCGGGCTCTGCTGTGCTCCTGCCACGTTCCAAAGAATGATGGACACCGTTCTCACCGGTTTTAAGTGGCAGACCTGTCTTGTTTATCTTGATGATGTCATCATTTTTTCCGCAACGTTCACGGAACATCTGCACCGCCTCAGGACTGTCCTCGAAGCCGTTCGATCCGCCAACCTCTCCCTCAAACCAGAAAAATGCCACTTTGAGTTCACCGAATTGAAGTTCCTCGGGCACGTCATTAGTGCTGACGGAATCCGCGCTGACCCAGAGAAGCTTGCTGCCGTTGCTGCCTTTCCGGTTCCCGCCCACAAAAAAGCAGTCCGACGCTTCCTGGGCCTGTGCTCCTACTATCGCCGCTTCATTAGAAACTTCGCCCAGCTCGCCAGCCCCCTGACACTCCTCACCCGTGATGACACGTCATTTTCCTGGGGCAACGAACAGCAGAGTGCCTTCGACGAGTTACGACGCCGACTCCAATCGCCGCCCATCCTGGCACATTTCGACGAAGATGCTGACACGGAGGTGCACACGGATGCGAGCAACGTCGGTCTTGGCGCTGTTCTAGTACAGCGGCAAAATGGCGTCGACAAAGTAATTGCCTACGCCAGCCGCGCACTGTCGCGCGCTGAGTTGAACTACTCTACTACGGAAAAAGAATGTTTGGCGGTAGTCTGGGCCGCCGCTAAGTTCCGCCCATACCTGTATGGTAGACCGTTTCGTATCGTCACCGACCACCACTCGCTGTGCTGGTTGAAAAATTTAAAGGACCCTTGCGGCCGCCTAGCACGTTGGGCATTACGCCTGCAGGAATTCGATTTCACCGTCACCTACAAGTCAGGCAGGAAGCACACCGACGCTGACAGCTTGTCCCGCGCTCCCGTCGAACCTCCTCCAGAAGGCACCACCGACGATGATAGCTTTCTTGGAGCGGTCAGCACGTCTGAGCTCGTTTCCAGACAGCGTGCCGACGCCGAGCTGGGTCTGCTCATCGAACATCTCGAAGGCGGGCGACCTGAAATACCACGATACCTAGCTCGTGGACTATCATCGTTCTGCCTGCGGAGAGGGGTGCTTTATAAAAAGAACTCTACTTCAAGTCCGACAACTTTCCTGCTCGTCATACCGTCCGATCTCCGGGATGAAGTCCTCCTTGCCTGCCATGATGAACCGACTTCCGGCCACCTTGGAGTTACACGGACCTTATCCCGAATCCGGAAGAAATATTACTGGCCCAACCTAACTTCAAGTGTCAAGCATTATGTCCGGACATGCCGGCAATGCCAGCGGCGGAAAAAACCCGCGCTCAAGCCTCCTGGACTGCTTCAGTGCATCGAGCCACCACAAATACCATTCGACAAAGTCGGCATGGACCTTCTGGGGCCATTTCCTCTCTCGTCGTCCGGCCACAAGTGGATATTATTCGCCACAGACTACTTGACCCGCTACGCTGAAACAAAGGCCCTTGCTCGAGGTACTGCCGCCGAAGTTGCCCACTTCTTTATGCACGACATCGTGCTTAGACACGGCGCCCCATCGGCCGTCATTACTGACCGAGGCAAGGCGTTTACAGCCCGACTTCTACGAGACGTCTTAACGCTTAGCCATACTGCGCATCGACCAACAACAGAGTATCATCCCCAAACCAATGGTCTAACGGAACGGCTCAACAAAACATTGGCGGACATGATCTCGATGTACGTCGACGTTGAACACAAAACCTGGGATGAGGTCTTGCCGTACGTCACCTTCGCATATAATACCGCGACGCAGGAAACCACCCAGTTCACCCCGTTCCGTCTCGTGTATGGCAGAGAGGTCCGCATGATGCTAGACGCCATGCTGCCGTATGGCGGCGCAGAGCTCCCCCCTGAAGCAGGCCACTTCGTGGAACAAGCAGAGCAGGCCCGTCAGCTGGCCCGCTTGCACATCAAGGACCAGCAATGCGCCGACGCCCGACACTATAACCTTCGGCACAGGGACGTGCACTACGAGCCGGGCGACCACGTGTGGGTGTGGACACCAGTGCGCCGCAAGGGATTGTGCGAAAAGCTCTTAAACAGGTATTTTGGCCCGTACAAGGTCCTGCGCCGCCTGAACAGCGTCAACTACGAAGTTGTCCCCCATGGAACTGTGGTCGTCGGCCCTCAGCGTCAACGGCCTGAAATCGTGCATGTAGTGCGCTTAAAGCCGTACTTTTCGCGTGACTGAGCGCTGTGTTCACGCTGTTTCGTACCTTTTCCCCTTACCCCACGTGTGAACTTGACTCCCCTGCATGTCATCTAGCGCGCACTGTATAGTTCACCTCACCCCCAGTCCTCCCCTCACTGTACATATCCCATTCCACATCGAGACGATGTTTGCTTTCGCGGGGGGGAATAATGCCACGCGCCTAACGCGCCGCGCGGCCTCCGCGCTGAGTCGAAGACGACGACGAAGCGGCGGTGGGCTCTCGTGGCGCGCTGTTCTGTTTTGGTGTCGTGGAAGCCGGGTCTATAATTAAAAGAAGGCTCCCAGTCTTGGGTTCTTGCCGACGCCTACCTTCGCGGCTCTTCTGGTCGTGACAATATTTATATTATTGTATTTCTATCCATCGTGTTCTGTCATTAACCTGTCAATTGTTGGAACTGTCTAGGATGTTCGACACAACGTATATGAAACGAGCAACGTCTTACTGAGTGGGGAAGTGCGTGGTGGTGGAGGGAACGCGGCTTCGTACTTATCTGTTTTTTTCAGCAGCGTCTCCTTCCGCGGACGCTGTTGTCGCTGCGGCGCGCGTCCTTCTTTGCTTTTCTTCTGACCTCTTCATTCTCCTCTATATTAATTAGGCTAATTGATTAATTAAGCAATTAACTAAACTCAGTCCAACTTAGTTGCAGCATCACTATACGATCCCTTTGATTGGTTGCATGGTTACTAGCCAAAGTACAATTGGCCCCATTTGAAATTCGCGCACTGTGACGTCACGAGCATTTCGACCATTTGAAAAGCGTGACATTGGGGGCGGAGCTGGTTACGAGGCCGACGCCGACGACGAAGCGAAACCCAGGAACGGACGCCAAAGAGCTGCGCTCTAAAACAAACAGTGGCCAGGAAACGCTTTCGCCTTGCAGCACTTTAGAGAGCCAAAGTGCCCGCTTAATTTTTTAAGTAGTGACGTCGAAACACGGACACGGCTGCCGACACGGCTGCTAACGACAGTATGAGGCTTTCGCCTTAATATCGTCGCCAGACGTGCCGACGACCCATTCCGGAGCCCTACACTACGGCACCTCTTCCTTTCTTCTCCGAGTCCCTCCTTATCCGTTCCCTTACGGCGCAGTTCAGGTGTCCACCGAGATGTGAGAACGATAATACGTTTTCCTTTCCACAAGAACCAATTTTCCAACTTTTCAAAACAACGAGCCTACAAAGCCTGACACATCTCTGGAACTGAGCTGAAATTTGGCATTAGGGAGTACTGTAATCTCCTCAGATTTTTATTCAAACTATTTTAGGTTAAAAGGTTCTCGCAGTTCTTAGAGCTAGACTAAAACACTATGCTTCTGTCAATGCTTTCAAGAAAATAAATAATTTTTCTGAGGCAGCTTGAAGTATAGTTTGGGCCCCAATGCGACCCCTTTCCGTAGCATCTAGATAGCAGTGTCGGGGTGTCATAGCCGCGATGAGCAATTTAGTGAAGGTTTTACCTCATCCTGGCGCCTGATGTCAGCACGATTGTAACAATCCCTTTCAAGGGAGGGCGTGCTCTGACTGTTTGCGTTTGTACACAATACTCTCTTTGTGTACGATGTCTTCGTTTGCATATTGTGTTGTGGCGACGTCGCTGTCTGGCCCGCACACAGCCGGCGAGAGCCATGTATCTAGCGCTGCAGAACCTTCGCCTCCTCTTGTGGCAATACCTGTCTGACAGATTCTAACTAGACGGAGAGA
Organism: Amblyomma mixtum; assembly: GCF_055824585.1. NCBI lineage: Eukaryota > Metazoa > Arthropoda > Arachnida > Ixodida > Ixodidae > Amblyomma > Amblyomma mixtum. The sequence continues at coordinate 78,964,920 of NC_143012.1, read as the reverse complement.
AGCGGTTTCTGCAGCGCTGGCATACAAGATTTTATGTGGTGCGCGATGGCAGAGTTGGCCTGCCAGGTCTGCTTTATTAGTGTATTGTTTGTTTCCACTTGTGCTATGATGTTTGTAGCAGGGGCGAGAGGTCTCACGCCGAGCTCTCCCCCCCACCCTCCTTTCCCCCCCTCTCCCCAGAAAGTTACAGTGTGATGTATAACCAACAAATAGTTTAGGGGGTTGAACCCCCCCGTTCTTTTCATTTGTTAGCTTTATCAATTACTGGGTGACGGGGGATACCTGGCCTGTGCATACCCATGTGCTTGTGTGAAGTGTTTTCGAATGTTCCTGTAACCGGAGGTTTTTACACGGTCTTTTGTTTCCATTCAGAACTGCTATGTCTCATTTGTTTCTGTAAGGTTTGGTGTTTAAATAAACTTCTCTTTGTGTATGCGATGTCTTACAGGGTCCTCTGCTGGATATGGTCAACAGCTTTGTGACGGACGGAGCCGGACCAGAGTGTTTTAGGGAGAGTCGAGTCGCGCTCATTGTGAAGCCCGTCGGGTGTCCATGTGACCCGCAGGCGTGGCGCCCGTTGAGCGCGATTCTGCCCTCGGTGGTCAGCCCTTCGCAAACGTGTAGCGTGCCGGGCCGTTCGGTGTTTTCCGCTCTCGCGCTTACTCGTGGCTTGTTCGTGTTCACCTCGAGAGCGGGGATCCCGGGTTGCTTTGTCTCGCTTGATCAGTCCAAGGCTCTTGACTGTATCGAGCACCGGTACCTGCTGGGTGTCCTCGAGGCCTTCGGCTTCTCCTCGGCCTTCGTAGCGAGAGTCGGGCTCCTTTACTCGGGGCTTACGGCCCGTCTGACAGTTAACGGAGCGATCAGCGTTCCTTTTTGAGTATCTAGAGGAATTAGGCAGGGCTGCCGCTTGTAGCCCACGTTTTTTGTGTTATGCTTAGACCACCCACTGCTACGCCGCATCGCCGGGAGCACGTCCGTGCGCGGTTTCCCACTGCCAGGCCACGGTCAGATTGAGGTCTCGGCATACGCCGACGATATGTCCCTGTTTCTGGGGGACGAGGACAGCTACGTAGCGTTTTTACGGATGTTTAAAGTGTACAGCGAGCTGTCCGGCGCCCTGCTGAACAGGGGCAAGAGTAGAGCGTTGCGCTTTGACGCATTTTCTTGAGACCTGTGGCGCGACGTACAGTGGGTTTCGGCCGTGAAAGTTCTGAGAGATTATTTCCTCGCGTCCGGTGAGCCTGCTCTCGAGACGTTGACACAGCTGAGAGAGACCGCCAATGGATGGATGGAAAAACTTTATTTTCGTCAGAGAGCATGTGTGGACGATTCCGTGTTAGATGGCCATCAACCCATGGCTGACGGCGACCTGGGTGGCCCACTCCACGGTCCTGGTCTGGACGACCGGGTCTGAGCTCGCCAACACGGCCTCCCACTGCTCGAGGGAAGGATCACGCATAATGTCCGCCGGTGGCGGTGCTATGCTACAGCTCCATAATATGTGGTCGTAGGTTGCCAATTCGTGACACCATTTGCACTCCGGCTGAATGTCCGGGTAGATTTTGCTCAACACGTATGGGTTGAGGAAACATCTAGTCTGCAATCGTCGCCAGACGCATTCCTGCGCCTTCACCAATTGCTTGTCCGAGGGTGGGTAAATCCTCCGCTCAAGTCTGAAATGGTTAGTAATGTCATGAAAGGATACCAGCCCATCTCTCGTGGACCTTCCCGGGACGTCCGGCTCACCTACTTGGCTGACGAAACCTCGAGCATTCCTGTGAGCCGTCGCGTTCCCAGGGTTCCCAGAGTGTGCAGGTACCCAGACAATTTCCGCCTCCGTAATCCCTCGCTCCGTGGCCCGATTCAGCAATCGAGCCGCTGTGACAGATATTCTGCCCCTCGCCAAATTTCGGACGGCTGTTTTTGAATAGCTGAAGATCAGGTCAGCATTACTACTAGTTATAGCTAGTGGTATCGCCGCTTCTTCTGCAGTTTCTGGGGAGCGGGTTTTGACTGATCCAGAGGCGATCAAGCGTCCCCGCCCGTCCACCACCGCAATTACAAATGCATCCTTGTCTCGGCGACATCTACATAGACTGCCCCGTTTTACTTTCCGTACTTAGCATGTAAAGCTTTGGCTCTTGCCTTCCTGCGGTCCTCGTGATGTATTGGATGCATGTTCTTGGGCAAAGGTTTTATGTACAAGCCCTTGTGCATTTCCCGCCTCATCTGAATTTTCGTGTCACCGGCTGGAACGTCAACTTCAATGCCGATCCTTTCCAATATGTCCCTTCCTGCTTTTGTTTTTGAAAGCCTACCGAGCTGCATAACCAAGTGCGCCTGCCGTAGTTCTTCTAGGGTGTTGTGCACCCCTAATCCCAGCAGCCTTTCGGTAGACGCATTCTGAGGCAACCCAAGGGCCGCTTTATACGCCTGTCTAATCATAGCCTCCACCTTTCCTTTTTCCTCCGCGTCCAAATTTAAATAAGGCGTCGCATACACTATTCTACTCAGCACAAACGCCTGCACTAGCTTAGACAAGTCTTTTTCCTTAACACCTCTCTTACGATTGGCGATTCTCCTGATTAGCCGCACGGTAGCATTGACCGTATTTTTAAGCCTTTGCAAGGATTCGCTATTCTTCCTGTTAGTCTGCAGATACATACCCAGGATCCTGATCGTTTGGACCTCAGCGACCGGTACTCCCCCCACTTTCACCTCTAAAGGTGGTGGCCGCATATAGTGCCTCGCATGTATCCCTCTTGGTTTATCCCTCAGCACAAAAAGCTCGGACTTTGGTTGAGAGCACGAGAGTCCTGCTTCCCCTGCTAGCTCCTCCACAATATCCACCGCCTGTTGTAGAGTTTCTTCCAATTGTGCGTCACTGCCTCTTGTTACCCATAAAGTATTGTCATCCGCATAAAATGTATGTTTAAGTCCCGATATCCTTTGCAGCCTGGGTGGTATCTTGATCAAGGCGAGATTAAATAGGAAGGGCGATAATGTCGACCCTTGCGGTGTCCCCCTGCCCCCCAATGGGAAGGGATCCGATTTCATTTCTCCGACTACAATCTCTGCAGTCCCACCCTCCAGAAACGATCTGATGTACCGGAATGTTCTACCCCCCGGTCCTATGTCCGATAGGTTCCTCAATATTGCCTCATGGGTAACATTGTCAAAGGCCTTAGTGAGGTCGAGCCCCAAGATAGCCTTGGTGCCCGTGCCGTACCCAGGATCAACTACGTCTTTTTTGAGCTATAACATGACGTCCTGCGTTGATAAATTAGCCCTGAAGCCTATCATTGTTTCAGGTACCAACTCATTGTCCTCTACATAACCCTGAAGCCTGTTCAGTACTACATGCTCGATCAATTTAGCCAAGCACGACGTTAGCGAGATGGGAAGCAGATTCTCAATGCAGAGCTTCTTCCCTGCTTTAGGAATAAATGTAATCCTAGCATGCTTCCACTCTGGCGGAATCTCCCCGGCCGCCCAATATTTATTCAGCAAATTCGTGAGTGCCCCCACTGACTTGAAATCCAGGTTCCTCAGCATTTTATTAGTAACCCCGTCCCGGACCCGCTGCTAACGTGGTACGAAGCTGGCCCATTGCAAACTCCACCTCCGCCACCCTAAAGTCAGCATCTAATTCAAGGTTTTCCTCTCCCGAGTAATCCGCCAAGCAACCGCCCGCCTCTTTGTTTATGTAACGACGTCGGAGTTCATGTATAAATTCCCCAATCGTGCCTTGATACCGATGCACTAACCTAGCCATTTGCCCCTTCTGCGCAGATTTGGTTGCCGCCGGGTCTAAAAGGTGCCTCAACAACTGCCATGTTTTTTTGCATCCGAATTGCCCATTCATCCGGTCACAAATCTGCCCCCACTGTTTGCACTGCAACACCAATGCGTAGGTTTCGATTTCTCGTTATAGCTTGGCCATCTTCCTACGGAGGACACCATTATGCCTTTGTTTCCTCCACCTCCGAAGGAGACTCGCATATGCTTCCCACATGTGTAGCAATCTAGAGTCAGTAGTAAAGCCCTCCTCCTCCGTCGGAACCTTTTCTGTGGTACTCTTCACGGCCTGCTTGAGTGTGTCAATCCAGGCTCCTAAGTCCTCGGTTTCCCCGTTCACTGTCATTCCTGTATTTCCGAAATCGGTCCCAGTCCGTCACTCGAGTTCCTTTCACCGTGTCTTTGTGCTTAGCAGCACTAAATATCGTGGAAAGGATGTAGTGATCACTTCCCAGCGGCTGTCCCGTGTTTACCCACTTTGCATCCCTGGTACCATTCACAAATTTGAGGTCTGGAGAGGTGTCTATGCTCACGCTGTTGCCTATCCTGGTATGATCTAGCGCGTTGATCAAGATCGTCCATCGCAGGTCCTGGGCAACCTGCCAAAGCTTATTTCCCTTCGGGCTGGCTCGCATGTAGCCCCACTCCGGATGAGGCGCATTGAAATCTCCCACCACGATGAGTTGAGACCTAGCCGCTAGCCGTTGCGTCTTTATCAGGAGGTCTGGCAAGCCCACCCCCTTATCTTTTGGAAAAGAGTATACATTAAGAATACATAGACTCTTATCGTCCTTTCTTTTGGGAAAAATCTCCAGCAGGACGTAATCCTCCCTGCTGCTATATATGGCATGCTGAATCACAGTGGTGTTTCGATGGACTAGCACGGCAATGAAGACGCTCGATACGCCCCCTCGATCAATCTCTGGTGGTGTAAATGTCTTAAATCCCGGTAATTTCACCGAGCCGCCAGCCTCCTGCAAAGCTATAATGTCCGGCTTACTATCCAGATTTTGTATGTGCAACTGCAGGTTCCCCCGCTTGCGACGGAAGCCCTGCAGTTCCACTGCCAAACCTCAATTTGCTGGCGAGGGGCCATGGTGAGGCCCTAGGTTCACTAACATCGGCTCTTGACCGACTACGGGAGGCAATCTAACCTATAGCATAGTATTTAGCTGTTTAAACATGGCCATTACCTGGGTCTGTAAACCCCGCATGTCATTGGTGAAGGCGTCAAGACGCTCCTCAATGTTGCCTAGTCTAGCTTCGATCCTGTCGACCCGACCTTCCAACCTATCCTGTCTTTCTTCCAGTTTTCCTACTCTCTCCGCAAGGGTAAGCATGTCCCTCCCAAGACAAGTGACTTTAACTACTGGCTGCGGCGTGTCCGCCGCCGAAGTTACTGCTACTCTCTTTGCATGAGCTCCCTCATCATCATCATCATTTATTAGACCCTTAAAGGCCCCTGGGAGGGGGTATTACATAAGGGGGGGGGAGTAGTACATTCATCATGACTCACATTGGTGGGAAAGATGAGGTGGGCCACCTCATCTGCCGGAGGTGGCCTTTTGGCCGTGCCCCGATTCTCCACTTTCTCCACTTCCATAGCTGTGATTGACACGCCCCAAGGCATCGTTTATAGATCCTTTTCAGTTCCGCATCTCCTCGCCGCGCCAACACGGAGCATGCGGCCCGCCGCTGCGCCCGCCACGGCGGCGCTGCTGTCCAAGTTTGCGCCATGGAAGTGCGTCGTCTGCTATAGACGCGTACCGTTTCGCTGTCCTCCCGCACGGCGTTTAACCGAAGGCATTGCTCTCGCTTCGTGGCGTCATTATCTGCGCTTTGTAAGTTTAATGAGTTAAACTGCGTCTGCGTAGAAGCGGCCAGTGTTTTGTAAAAAGATGAGCATCAGTGATTTCGTTTCGTCTTGGGCAGAATAGTCGCTTTCGTGTGTCTGTAGAATGCGGCGTTTCCATCGCATTGCGCTTGAACGGTGACCTTACCCCTCTGTATCAATCCCATTGGTCGGGAGTAATTTTATGCGAAGCATATTACTAGAGGTACACTACAGCCCTTCGCCGTGGTTACGCGCCGTGCACACACTTGCAAAAGCACTCTGTGCGCTTGCGGGACTGCCGTACGGCATTCAACCTTGCGAAAGGCGTAGCCCATTCGGCTGGCGCCGCGAGGCTGACTGTCAGGTGGGGAGAGCGGACGAGACGCACGCGTTTCATCCATCTCCCAGGGCTCAGTGTGGCCATGATTCTCGGACGGGACTTTCTCCTGAAAACCGGGATCGTGGTGGACATTGCGAATGGCGGCTATCGCGACGGACCATTTTCCCAGCTTAAGCCGTTCATTAGCCCACCGGCGTCAGTATCTGCCTGCGCAGTGAAGGCGTTCGGAGAGTGCCACGCTCAGCGGGCAGGGCCACGCCCTTGTGTCGAGCGTTCCGTCGTTCAGCCTCCCCATTGGGACCGAGCGGCGCGGCACGACCAGGCACCACATCCGCTGGCCGCCAGTGCGGTAACATTGGATGACACACAGAAGGCTCGTTTGACAGCGCTATTGCGTCAGTACGATGAGCTCTTCACGGATCAACCTGGCTGTACCACTTTAGTGAGCCACAAGATCCACACTGGAGACGCGCTTCCTTTGAAGTGCAACCCTAGACCCGTCAGCCTTGCGAAAAGGCAGGTGATTGATGGGTTGCTGGATGAGATGCTGTCGGCGGACATTATCCGCCGCTCGTCCAGCGCCTGGGCGTCTCCGGTGGTGTTGGTGCCTAAGAAAGATGGCAGCCACCGTTTGTGTGTGGATTATCGCCGTCTAAATGCGCTGACTCGCAAGGATGCCTATCCGCTCCCGACGATCAGCTCAATCGTAGGAAACCTGGGCAGCGCGCGGTATTTTTCCACGCTAGATGCCTCCAAAGGTTACCTACAGGTCCAGATGGCTGACACTGACCGGTCTAAGACCGCGTTCACGTGCCACAGAGGGCTGTTCGAGTTCACTCGTATGCCCTTTGGTCTCTGCAATGGTCCTGCGACTTTTCAGAGGCTCATGGACCGCGTCCTGGGGGAAGCGAAATGGTCCCACGCCATGTGCTACCTGGACGATATCGTGATTTATTCACGAACCTTCGATGAACACTTAGGCCACATTGCCGACGTGCTCGAGAGGGTACGGGCTGCTGGGATGACTTTGAATCCTGCGAAAGCCCAAATAGCGCGGACCCGGGTTCAGTTACTAGGGTTCACGCTGGGCGAGGGCTCTATTGAGCCTGATGCGGAGAAACTTCGAGCCATACTCGAATTTCCCGCGCCCAAGGACGTACGCGGCCTCCGCCGCTTTCTGGGAATGGCCAATTTTTATCGGTCGTTCATCCCGTCCTGTGCCCGCGTGCAGGCACCCTTGACCAAGCTCTTGGGAAAGACTGCAGCGTGGCGATGGGGGCCCGAGCAAGAGCGATCCTTTCGCCTCCTGTCAAGTGCCATTGCCGAGACAGCGCAGCTCAGGCTACCCGACCTGACCAGACAGTTCGTAGTCCAGACTGACGCGAGCGATCTGGGTTTAGGAGCAGTTCTCCTACAGGAATTCGATGGCGTGCTGCAACCGCTGGCCTTTGCCAGCCGCTCCTTGCTGCCCTCGGAGAGGAATTATTCCGTGACCGAGAAGGAGTGCCTCGCCATCGTGTTTGCACTGCGCAAATTTGACGTCTACCTTGATAGAACGCAATTCGTGGTGCAGACAGACCACAGTGCGCTCAGCTGGCTGATGCGGCTCCGCGAGTCTGCGGGTCGGCTGGCGCGCTGGGCTCTCCTGATACAGCATTACGACTTTTCCGTGCAGTGTCGAAAGGGGAGCACAAATGTGGTAGCTGACGCGCTATCCCGTGCCCCACTCGCCAGCGGCGCCTTGACGCCTGTAGGCGGAGGGGGCGAAACAGCGGACGAGCCGCCGGGCGGCAAGGAGGGGGAACCCGCGAACGGGTTAACCCATTCCGCTAACCAGGCAAGCAGCGCTTCGCAAAGAGGACGAGAGGCGAAGCTCTTCGTGAGCGCCTCGGAGTTGCCGACGCGAACGAAAATTTTGGCTGCAAACCTGAGTGGGGACGAGACCACGCTCCCCTCTGGGATGACTGGAATCGTTTTCAGCCGTAAAGAGCTACTGAAAGCCCAGCAAAATGACCCCTTTTGTCGCGTAATGAGCGACGGTCTCAGGGAGACGGAGCGCCGTGACGCTACTTGTATTGTAGCGGGCGCAGGGGGGCAGAAGCCAGCGTGTGTCGCGGCGAACCCCGGGGATTCATATTTGCTGGACAATGACGGGCTCGTGCTGAAATACATAGCCACCGATGACGAGTCCATCGACCCGTTCTAGGTGGTTATCCCCAAAAGTCTGAGAGGCGCACTGTTGCGATTCTCTCATGACGAACCACTGGCCGGTCATCTGAGTGGCTCCAAAGTTTTTGCAAAACTGAGTCAATCGGTGACGTGGCCCGGCATGAAGCGTGACATTTTCCGCTATTGCCGTTCCTGCCATGTCTGTCAAGCGGTGAAGTCACGGGGCGGCAAGCCGCCTGGAATGATGAAACCAATTGACAGTGTGCGTCCGTGGCAGATGGCCACCTGCGATTTGATGGGGCCTTTCCCCAGGAGCAAGCAGGGGTTCATTTACCTGATGGTAGTCGCTGACCACTTTTCCAAATGGGTTGAGTTGTACCCCCTTCGGAAAGTGTCAGCACGAGCGGTGCTGGATAAACTCCAGGAAGTGTTCTGTCGGTTCGGCTTTCCGGAAAGACTGATCACGGACAATGCGTCCTATTTCACCGCTCGGGTGTTCGGTAACACGTGCCGTTCCCTCGGAATCGAGCACTACACCACTTCACCCTACCACCCCCAGTCCAATTTGACCGAGCGAATCAACCGAACGCTCAAGCCAATGCTTGCGGCCTTTGCCGAGTGTCAAAAGGATTGGGCAGACCATTTGAGCGAGTTCGCGTTCGCCATTCGAACAGCTGAGAATCGCTCAACTGGTTTCTCTCCCGCCTTCCTCAATTTCGGGAGGGAGCTGGCGAATCCGATGTCAAACGTCGTGCAGAGCCAGCTCGGGGATGAGCAGACGCGGGCAGACTGCTCTGCTTATGCGTCGACGCTTCGGGACCGGCTTGGTCGGGCTCTCAACAGAGCAAGGCAGAGTTTGGCGGCAGCGAGAGCCCAACAGAAGGCTCAATATGACCGCAAGCACCGCCGCCTGACTTTTCAGGTGGGTGACCTTGTCCTGAAGCGCAACCACGTTCTTAGCGATGCGAGCAAGGGGTTCTCAGCCTCGCTCGCTCCTAAGTGGCTTGGTCCGTACCGAGTGGTCAGAGTCTGGTCGCCACTCGCGTACCTGCTGGAGGATCCCCTTACGGGGAAAACCAGCCGTGCCCACATCGCAGACCTGAAGGCCTACGCGTCACGGTCTGACGAGCTTGCGCCGGTACCCATTGGTATCAAAGGCAAGCGCAAAGGCACAACTGGTGCTGCGGAACGCAAGCGTACGGAGCACCGGTACAATCTGAGGCGACGGTCACCGGTGTGATTAATGCCGGACGGCGGACTTTTCCGCAACCGAAGGCACGCAGCCTCAGCTAGCTGGCGAGCTTTCTCGTCAGGCCCTACCTAGGCGAAGCACGGTGTGTTATTTCTTTTTGTTTTTGCAGCATGCTCAGTTCCAGCCTTGTGTGTTTATCAGTTTATTTATTTTTTTTGTTTGAGTCAGTTTCTAGCCACTTTCGTTTCCCCGCTTGTACGTCTGTTTTCGTTCTAACGTACCGAGATGTACATAGGCAAACTTCAGCCCGCTTGTGCTTGCTCTTATCTGCTAGAAGGAATAGATTGGGTGTCGTTTGTACAGCGCGCCTTTTCTCATTTCCGGCCCGACTGTGGGTGGTTGGCTCGTTAAGGAGCCGTGTGTCGCGGTGCGCGAGTTTTGTGCGGCCCGTATGGAGGGGAAGTTGGCGGGGCGTTTGGGGCGATGGGGGGGCGGAAAGTGCACCCTTTGACCCTCGCCGCGGCGCCTCTGGACGCTTCTGATGGGGGGGGGGGGGGGTCGTTGTCGCCGACCAGCGTCCGCGCACTTGCGGGTGTATGCGTGGTTGTGGCTGTGACTGTGTGCGCGCGTAACCATGAGCCAAGGCGACGCCTGTGAGTTGTGCCGTTGTGTCCTTCTGCGTGAGCGCGAGGATGAGAAGGACCCCTCGCTGTGGACAAGGTTACACATCTGGACGCCGCCGAACGTCCTCGCCCGTTTCAGCCGGCGTTTCATGCTTCACATGAAGGCAGACGACAAGCGCGGGTTCGCACGCTTGAGAGGCAATATGGGTATAAAGAGGGCGTCTATTACGTGGACATCACAGGGCCGTCGCCCGCAGGATTCTTCACGGCTGCCGTAGTCCACCGGGGAATGAATGTCGATGGGCTATCTTTTCGGGCCCCAAATTCAACACGAGCGGAGGAAGTCGCAATAGCTCTCGCTGCCGCCGATCCAAAATCGAAAACGGTTATTACAGACTCTCGCCGGGCCTGTGAACATTATCTTGCAGGCGAAATATCACCTCTGGCCTCGCAAATTCTAAGACGCGCTCTCGCCGATCCAACTCGCACAAAAGTGATCTGGGCTCCTGGCCACCAGGGTCTACGAGGCAATGAGGCCGCTGATGCGGCCGCCCGAGCGCTCACACACCGGGCTCCTCATCCTAGCTCTCATGGCTCAGAAGCTCATAAACCGCTTCTGCGGTTCCGCGAAATCCTAATTTATTATTGCGACCGCCACCGTCTCTACCCGGCACCTGCCAAGGGGCTGAGTAAGGCGGAGGAGCGAACTCTGCGGCGCCTGCAGACAGGAACCCTTCTCTGTCCTGCAATAGCAAAACACTTCGATCCGAACACAGATGGGCGCTGCCCGCACTGTGGAGAGATCTGCGATATCTTTCACATGGTGTGGGCATGTACTCAGAATCCTCACCTTCCCCCCTCCCCCACCCCCACCCGAGAGGCATGGGAGACTGCCCTCCTCAACTGCTCCACACTGGAGTCCCAAAGGGCTCTGGTCAAGCGGGCGCGAGACGGGGCCTCGTCATGCGGTGTCCCGGACTAAGGATACCGACCATGCAGCAGGGTTATTTATTTTTTTTAACCCTCAAGCTCTCTTGATTAAAGTTTTTCACCACCACCATCGCCGCGGCGCCTCTGGACGCTTCTGATGGGGGGGGGGGGGGGGGGGGTCGTTGTCGCCGACCAGCGTCCGCGCACTTGCGGGTGTATGCGTGGTTGTGGCTGTGACTGTGTGCGCGCGTAACCATGAGCCAAGGCGACGCCTGTGAGTTGTGCCGTTGTGTCCTTCTGCGTGAGCGCGAGGATGAGAAGGACCCCTCGCTGTGGACAAGGTTACACATCTGGACGCCGCCGAACGTCCTCGCCCGTTTCAGCCGGCGTGAAAGGGGTGCACTAACTTTCTTGTGCCCGAACGTGATGTCGTGTCCAAGGGCGCGAGGTCAGTGCTCTGCCGCGGCCCCGTCGTCATCAACGCACCCTACATCAACGGAAAGAAGACCGCCATCAGTCGTCGGCCCTCCCAACCCGTTCAACTTGAAGCCTACGAGCGGTGAGTCGCCGACCGGCCCACTGGGCCGCGCCATCGAACTTTGAGGCTGACATCCACCTGTCACATAGTTGTACAGTTGAATTCACATCGCCTTGTGTATATAAATCTGCAAGCTGTTTTTATTTACTGAAGCGTATGCAAGTGTTGTTTGCCTTGTTTTTCCTTTGTTTTTTTTACATTGTTCTGGCTGGAACTGAAGTGTAGCTAGTTTTTTTGTGTATTCATTTCTTTATTTTGGAACTGAAGTGTAGCTTATTTTTTTGTGTATTGATTTCTTTATTTTGGCCGCGTGCTTTGCCGATGGGTAGGAGGGCATTTAAGGAGAGGGGGATGTGGGAATCTGGCTTTCCGCCGTCGCCTTTGCGCGGCTGTGCCGGCCGCCCGCGTTGTTTCTCCTCTTTCCCTTGCTCCCGCCTCAGGCGGTGGAGAGGCGGCTGGGTGACTAATCACTGTCATTTAGCCACAGCTCCGCCCCGGCTCCCCAAGGGCCTTTGCCATTGGCGCCTTTTGGCGGGAATTCGGGACCCCGCTTTGGGCGGCCGCGCGCCGCGCGACCGTCCGAGCGGGGCCCAGAGAGGGAGATCCCTCCGGGACAGCGAAAGGTGCGTACGTTACTGTTTGTCCCTGCCGGCCTTTGCCGCTCGGACCAGTGCTTACTCGAGCTCGCCCGCACGTGTCCTCTGACCTGCAGCGGCTCGAGCCTGTCCAGCGGGGTCCAGCGACCTCAGACAGGCGTACCTTGCGTTGAATGCCCACTCTCTCTCGCAACCGGCCCAACGGTCGACACGAGAGAGAGATCACAGCACTGCCGCGGGGACATTCTCCTGCAGCGGCGTGCTAGCGGCGCACATTGCTCGAGTCGCTTCGTGCGCGCAGCGGAGCCTTGCTCCTCGCGCGCCCCCGGGACGGGGTGACTATTGAGTGCGTGTGTACCTGCTGAAGGACGACGTGAGTAAACGTCTCTTTTGTGAACTTGGAGGCTTATTTCTTTGCGGCGAATCGCTCTCCTCCCAGCGGAGGTTGAGTGCACCGCATCGGTGTCCCAGTGTGCGTGTGGTGACGGCTGATCGGGGCCCTTGGCTCGCGCGAAGCTCGAACCCGCGGTGGGTGGTGGCCTGTGTCCACTTAGGAACCCACACGTCACACCACGTGACATACCACGTGACACGTGACGTCACGACAGAGGAAGACGGAGGTACACTACAGCCCTTCGCCGTGGTTACGCGCCGTGCACACCACGTGGTACAGTGACGTCACACCACGTGACATACCACGTGACACGTGACGTCACGACAGAGGAAGACGGAGGTACACTACAGCCCTTCGCCGTGGTTATGTTCCGTGCACACCACGTGGTACAGTGACGTCACACCACGTGACATACCACGTGACACATGACGTCACGACAGAGGAAGACGGAGGTACACTACAGCCCTTCGCCGGGGTTACACGCCGTGCACACCACGTGGTACAGTGACGTCACACCACGTGACATACCACGTGACACATGACGTCACGATAGAGGAAGACGGAGGTACACTACAGCCCTTCGCCGTGGTTACACGCCGTGCACACCACGTGATACAGTGACGTCACACCACGTGACATACCACGTGACACATGACGTCACGACAGAGGAAGATGAGGGTCCACCTCGCGCCGTCGCTGTGGTTGCACGCCGTGCAGACCACGTGGTACAGTGACGACACACCACGTAACATACCACGTGACACATGACGTCACGACAGATCGCCGTCACGCGCTGGGAGAGGGAGAACGATGCCATCGCACAGACACCGGAATGTCCTCGAGCGGCATTCCCGCGCATTTCGAACGCTCGCTCCACCGGGCAGGCGGACGCGGCTTCCGTGGCAATCCAGGCGCCCACCCAACGCGCGTCTCGGGGTTAGTCGGCGTTCCGCTGTAGCCATGCCGTTGTCTTCCCCCACGACGAAGGCTTCTAGTGGTTGTATTAAAATGACCAAGTATTCAACCAAGGAAAGCCATGTATTACCAAGCCTAGCCATCAATATGCTTCGTATCTGACCAGGGTTAACCAAGTTAAGCCTCAGCCATTTTTTACTCTTGCTTTAGAAATGCGAAATTGAGCAAGACAGGATTTAACAATAATTGAAGTTGCAAAGCCTGAACGTCTGCCCCGATTTTATTAAAGATTAGAAGAACCCCCCAGACTAGTCTCGAGAGGTTCCCTAAAGCGACTTAGTTTTCGAGGCTCATATAAGAGCTGCCCGACAGATATTATGCTGACATTTTTCTGCTGCCTCTGGTAGATACTTGTATAAGAAAAAAAATCCTACACACGTCTTTAGTACTTATAGAATAAAAAAAAACCACACACTCGTCTTTAGTGGAGTTGCATTAGCATATTATAGTTTATTAAAGCTCTCATACACTTTCAGGCATCTTCCTTTTCACTTCGTTCACCATTTACGCAAGCTTTGCTTTTTTACGTTGCCAGCGGCACGAATGAGCCTCTTCCTCAAAACGGGTGCTGCAAGCCACACCTTTTTCTTGGGTTTCAGTCCCTTCTTTTGAGGTCCTTCGTCATTTTCGCACATACAGACTCCTTTTTCTGACCACAGTCACAGCTCTGCACTGCTTGTGATATAGTTCCTTCCCTGCTAGAGGTGCAACCATGACAGGCTTGCATAGTTTGTACAACCTGCACAATTGCCTCTACGTCTTCTAACGAAGTGATTGCAAAATCCATGGGCAGCGTCGGCACCAGTTTTCCGCGGGCAGAAACAACATAACTCATGTCTTCGCGAATACGGCACTCTTGAGTACTGAATATACATCTGCCTCCAATAATGCATTGTAAAAAACAATCTGTGATCGGTGCCCATTTTCATCTTCTAGAGCTGCCGATCTCCACTGACGAGGTAACCTCAAAGAAGCGCTCTTCTCCACCAGCTCATTAACATGCAAGCAGCTGACTTGCACGGGCTCTGGTTGCTCTCGCTCGATATCGATATCTTCTGCAGCGTCGCTCTGCGTTGCCACTGCTTTTCTTGAGACGGTTGCTATCTTTTTCAGAGATTTTCGCCGTTTACGATTTGAGGATAAGTACAGCGGGAGATTAGGAAATATGGCAGGAATTGTATCACTCCTTAGAGACCATACACCGCGCTCGATTTCATTCACTTCTTCGTTTATTACATGCTTATATGACTTCACAATATCCCCTCTTGGAAATGGGCGTCGCACACTTTGCATGTTTTCCCCGACACCTTGTCTGCACGGGGTATCGCTCTCGACCATTTTGCAAGGAGAATTGGATCGGTCGGCGGAGAAAAGAAGTGCCTCTTCTCCGCGTTGCGCCGGTACCCGCTGGTACATCCCGGCCCGAAACACGTTGGCATTTGGTTGCCAGTCCTAGCACATTCTAAAGAAGATAAATGACGCACACCACCTACCCTCTGACAGCGAAAAAATCCAAAACCTGGCGTTCGAGAACATTCGGCAGCCCACGCTACTTGCAGGTTGGGCCCACACCGTGAGCGTCCGCACCCAACCACACACCGAAAGCTGCTGAAGCGTAGTGCACAAACACTCAACTCATAACGACAGGATCACTTGATAACAAGAAAACGCGACGCAAATGCGCACGACTACCGGAGCGTCAGCGACGTTGCTGCACCGCAGCGTGGCTAGGTAGCGTCGAGCGTGGCGCAAACTTCGACTGCAGCGCCATCTCAACGGCTGGGCGCAAATCGCGGCCGCTTCGGGAGGAGAAGTTTCGAAACTAAAAAAGCTTTATAAACGGTGTCCCAGGGTCCCCGCACGACCCCACTGCACTCAAGAGTTTATGTTCCGAAGGTCCGTAACACTGGCAGCACGGCCGGTGGCGATGGTCTGCACGGCCGGGTCCTCTGAGTGCAGAAGGGTCTCCCAGTTCTCCCAGGTCTTGAAGTTCTCTAGGACCCGCGGGGGAGGGTCCGCCGGGCAGAGGGAAATGATGTGGAGGGAAGAGGCGAAGGGTTCTGGGCATAGATTGCATGCCGGAGTGGGGAAGGAGGGATGATAGTGGGCTAGGTTAAGGGGTCAGTCTACTAAATTTTATCGACCATATTTTCTTTGCGGCAACCGATAGCTCTTTACTCAAATTACCGTTTAGCCAGCTGTGGTGCCAAGGAGTGCGGTAGAACATTTTAAAATAGAATTTAGTGATGTGGGAACACATCTGTATGAGATGGTAGTCTCATCTGGCAACCATCTGGATTTCCGCCGCGCGGCGACAAACATGGCGGCGCCCGTCGAAGCCGGACCTCTCGCTTCGGACTGAATTCTCGTTGTTGCTGCCTTTTTCAGTGCTTCACTGGCCATAAATGGGGCGCCTGTCTTTCGCTTCGTCTCATCTCGCCTATAAGAAAACATATAAGAGATAAATTTGCTTTATTTTAATAATTAGAGTGACGATTCTGCCGCTCCTAGGCATAAGTGGAGAGTCGGTTTGTTTACTGCAATGGTTCCCGTCCTGACGACCAGATGGCGCCACTATAGGCTGAGTTTATTTTTGCGTCTCTGCTAGCATACGCTGAACTAAAAGTGGGGATGTGCCTGCGCTTGCACATCCAGAACGATGGCAAAACACCACTACCCTCAAGAAACTCAAGCAGGTTGCAGGCGCGATATCGCACCTCATCCGCAGGGTTTCGGGACATCATAGAGGCATGAAGGAGCGCGA
The DNA here is from genome assembly GCF_055824585.1 of Amblyomma mixtum. NCBI lineage: Eukaryota > Metazoa > Arthropoda > Arachnida > Ixodida > Ixodidae > Amblyomma > Amblyomma mixtum. The sequence goes on along the minus strand of NC_143012.1, from coordinate 78,948,764 downwards.
CCTATGTCGCCTCATTCATGCCTTTGTCCTCAGCCGTGTACTGTACACTACCCCATACTTACAACTATCCAAACATGACATAAACGCTTTGGATGCTTTGATTCGCAAGGCATTCAAGGTAGCACTTCATCTTCCCCTCAACACACCCACAGACAGATTACTAGGCCTGGGCCTCCACAACACGATCGGGGAACTGGTGGAGGCCCACCGACAGGCCCAATACATCAGGCTCACAAAAACTTCCACAGGTCGGTATATCCTGGACTCCCTGGGAATCAAAATACCGGCCAACGACCCAACCCTTCTCGCCATCCCACGATCCCTTCACCGAGAGCTTCTCATCAGGCCGCTCCCGAGGAATATGCACCCGTCCCACCATGAGCAGCGCCGCAGAGCCCGTGCGAAGGCACTCCATCGAGCGTACGGCCCCCAGCCGGACGCCGTATGGGTGGACGCTGCCTGCACGGGTGATGAAGCGACAGCAGCTGCGGTGGACTCCTCTTCATCCACCCTCCTCACACTACCTCTCCCTCCAGATACGTCCCCAGAGGCTGCAGAGGAAGCCGCCATTGCACTTGCTATAACCCGCACGGAAGCCCGGTATATTTTAACTGACTCTAAAACTGCGATTCTAAATTTTGCTCGAGGCCGAGTTCATGTCCCTGCTTTTGGCATACTGGACTCGCCCGATGCACCCCCGCCCCGCCAAGTGGAGCTGATATGGGTGCCTGCGCACTCCGGGAATCCCGGAAACGAGGCCGCCAACCTTTTAGCCCGAGGTTCTTTAAACCGGGCTCAGGTGGCCTCGGATCGGGGATTCACGAAGGATCGCATGCACTCATTCAGTGAGCTGACCCAGGCATACAGAGCCTCTCGCCAGCTCTACCCCCCGCCCCACCCCTCCCTAGATAACAGACACGCAACACTCTGGCGCAGATTACAAACACATACTCTCCCCTCGCCCCTTACCCTAACCCACTATCATCCCTCCTTCCCCACTCCTGCTTGCGCCCTATGCCCAGAACCCTTCGCTTCTTCCCTCCACATCCTTTCCCTCTGCCCGGCGGACCCTCCCCCGCGGGACCTAGAGAACCTCAAGACCTGGGAGGCCTGGGAGACCCTGCTGCATTCGGAGGACCCGGCCGTGCAGACCATCGCCACCGGCCGTGCTGCCAGTGTTATGGACCTCAGGAACATAAACACTTGAGTGCAGTGGGGTCGTGCGGGGACCCTGGGGCGTGCCCCGAATTCCTTTGTAAATAAAGTTTTCTCTCTCTCTCTCTCTCTCTCCCCTGCGTTTTGCGTACGTGTTACTATAAACATTCATGTGATTTACAGAAAAAGCGAGCGGTACGCCTTCTACCGTTTACTAAAACAAAACGTGCGTTTCTCTGACATTGGGGCATACAAATGATACGTAGTATATTCACTTATGCTTCTACAAAACAAGACTACCACTTTCGTGAACAAAATGAACGTTTGGGGTCGCCACCTTGATTTTTTACGCGACTTTTAACGCCGAAATAAAATATAAATTCCTGCCTAAACCGGGCGCAGACCCCTCGTTATTGATGTTATAGGGTGCCAACTACCAGAATATGCCATTATTTATACACTCATCTCGGTGAGTAGACTGACCCTTTAAGGGGTGAAGGGAGAGTGTGTGTCTGTAGTCTGTGCCAGAGTGTTGCGTGTTTGTTATCTAGGGAGGGGTGGGGCGGGGGGCAGAGCTGGCGTAAGGCTCTGTACGCATGGGTCAGCTCACTGAATGAGTGCATGCGCTCTTTCGTGAATCCCCGATCAGAGGCCACCTGAGCCCGGTTTAAAGAACCTCGGGCTAAAAGGTTGGCAGCCTCGTTTCCGGGATTCCCGGAGTGCGCGGGCACCCATATCAGCTCCACTTGGCGGGCCGGGGGTGCATCGGGCGAGTCCAGTATGCCAAAAGCAGGGACATGGACTCGGCTTCGAGCAAAATTTAGAATTGCAGTTTTAGAACCACTTAAAATGTACCGGGCTTCCGTGCGGGTGATAGCAAGTGCAATGGCGGCTTCCTCTGCAGCTTCTGGGGAGGTGTCTGGAGGGAGAGGTTGTGTGAGGAGGCGGAAAAAGAGGAGTCCACCACAGCTGCTGTCGCTTCATCACCCGTGCAGGCAGCGTCCACCCATACGGCGTCCGGCTCGGGGCCGTACGCTCGATGGAGTGCCTTCGAACGGGCTCTGCGCCGCTGCTCATGGTGGGACAGGTGCATATTCCTCGGGAGCGACCTGATGAGGAGCTCTCGGTGAAGGGATCGTGGGATGCCGAGGAGGGTTGGGTCGTTGGCCGGTATTTTGATTCTGAGGGTGTCCAGGATATACCGACCTGTGGGGGTTTGTGGGAGCCTGATGTATTGGGCCTGTCGGTGGGCCTCCACCAGTTCCCCGATCGTATTGTGGAGGCTCAGGCCTAGTAATCTGTCTGTGGGTGTGTTGAGGGGAAGGTGAAGTGCTACCTTGAATGCCTTGCTAATCGAAGCATCCAAAGCGTTTATGTCATGTTTGGATAGTTGTAAGTATGGGGTAGTGTACAGCACACGGCTGAGGACAAAGGCATGAATGAGGGGACATAGGTCGCGCTCCTTCATGCCTCTATGACGTCCCAAAGCCCTGGATGAGGTGCGATATCGCGCCTACAACCTGCTTGAGTTTCTTGAGGGTGGTGGTGTTTTTGCCATCGTTCTGAATGTGCAGGCCCAATACACGGAGGGTGCCAACATCAGGTACCGGGTCACCATTCAGTTCAATATACGAGCCTCTAGAATTTCGCCTCCATCGAAATTCAGCCGCCGCGGCCGGGATTGAACCCGCGTCTTTCGGGTCAGCAGCCGAGCACCGTAACCACTGAGCCACCGCGGCGGGTCAATTAATACAACTGTCGAACTAATATTGTTGCCGCACATGACTAACCAGAAAAACAATGAACCTACAGAGATTGAAAGCACTAGGCTACTTCTGCTAATATACAATCAAACTAATATCGAACCAGATACGAGCCGCCGCGGTGGCTGAGTGGTTATGGTGCTCGGCTGCTGACCCTAAAGACGTGGGTTCGATCCCGGCCGCGGTGGTTGAATTTCTTTGGAGGAGAAATTCTAGAGGCCCGTGTACTGTGCGATGTCAGTGCACGTTAAAGAACCCCAGGTGGTCGAAATTTCCGGAGTCCTCCACTACGGCGTCTCTCATAGCCTTAGTCACTTTGGGACGTTAAACCCCATAAACTAATCAAACCGAACCAATAACGTGCCGACGACCCATTCCCGAGTCCAACACTACGGCACCTCTTCCTTGTCTCGGTCCCTCCTCTACACGTTTCCTTACGGCGCGGTTCAGGTGTCCACCAAGATGCGAGAAAGATACCGCATTTTCCTTTCCCCAAAAAGAAATTTTTCAAAAGGATGAGCCTACAGGGCCCGACACACCTACCGAGATGAGCTGAAATTTCGCATTAGGGAGTATCGTAATCGCCTTCGGCTTTACCTAAAGTGCACTAGGTTAAAAAGGTTCACGCAGTTCTCAGAGCCCGAATAGATCACTGCGCTTCTGCCAATGCTTTAGAGAAAATAAATAACTTTCCCGAGAGAGCGTGGAGTGCGGGTTGGTCCTTAATGTTGCCCCTTTCCGTGACATCTTGGTAACAGTCTCATGCAGTCATCGCCATTGTAAGCAATTTCAATAATGCACGCTGTTTCTGTTTCATAGCATGTTTGTACCGAGCGTCACTAGTCGCTGCCTTGTTGTTTTTGTCTTTGTGAGGGACTATGGTCCCTTTGTATGAATAATCAGTCCAATAAACTTCTCTTCGAGGATGCAGCGCTGGAACACGCGCTGCTTTGTTGTGCGGGGAGGCAGGCCGGGAGTGCCAGCCTTGCAGTATTAGCCTCCTTTCAGTGCCTTTTGATGTGTTAGTTCGTTCATTTCTTGTGTAAGGCCGCATGAACGGCGCCTTTGAGTGCTGCATCCCTTTTTTTGTTTTGTTTTTAGCATCTTTGCGTTGTTGTTAGCCTTTGCGTGCTACCCTGCATATTGTGTATAGGCCAGATATTGTGTATAGTGTATAGGCCAGATTTGTGTATCTGAAGTACGTATCTATGTCTTGCAGTTTTTATCAGTGCTTTTGTATCAACCCTTCCAAGTGGGGGGGGGGGGGGGGGGGGGGGCGCTCTGACGGTACACAATAAACTTCTCTTTGTGTGTTTGTTGAGACGCCAATGCGCTGTGTGCATTCGATTTACCGCTGCGCATTGCGCATGCACATTTGCACAGCGCAGGAGTCGGCTAACGCTGGGAACAAATTCACAGGGACGCTGTGTTCAATTGCGTATTGCCAATGCGGTGGCATTAATAACTGTTCATACCTTGCCGGAAATGACGCTGCTTCCAGTACGGCGACGTGACCGCCGGCCGAGTGTGATTTCTTTCCTCCAGCCAATGGGAGTGCTCCGATCTATTGACGCCACTTCCCTGCAGCCAGTGAGCGAACTTTATGGCTGACGATGCATTTCGCCCCATGGCGTGTCTAATGCCATCGCATTAATAATTACGAAACATTGGCGCTATATGGCGTGGCGCACTACGCTCAGCGAAAGCTGTGGCGCATCTGCGCGCTCTGTAAATTTTACAGTGAAAAACAATTGCCGACGATTACGTTACTTCCTAATGCGAAATTTGAGCGCAGCTCATCAGCTGTTCCATCTTTTCGATAGACGAGGCAAAGAATTCTGGCAAGACATGCACGTGCAATTACAGGCAACTTGTTATTTTTCACACATTTTCCTTCTTCAAGAAACAGTCCACTAACAGTTCCTGATTGTCATGAAGGAAGCTTTGTGAACGGGGAAATAGATATATGCTCGGCTTGCTGCCCCATTGCCTGGTTCTCAAAGAAGTGGTGTATGCAAGTATTTCGCGAGGTTATCCCGAAGGACTTCCACCGATTGCCTCGCTCGTGGTTCAGAAAGAACTGGTAGAGAATAAACTATTTATATAGGCAGGCGGCTCGCAGTGGCGAACGGCGGCGGCTATGCGCTTCGGCTTGGGCGTGCGGGAGAAATGGCGCCAGGAGCGCGCGCAGCTACAGCGGCACGCTGCCCCGGCTGTGGAGCTGGTTACGCAGGACAACGGCGACGCCGCGAAACGCAGGAACGGGCGCCAAAAAGCTGCGCTCGAAAAGAAAGTGTTTGCAGCCGATCCCTGCTGCGCTCGGAGGACCCGCCCGTGCAGACCATCGCCACCGGCCGTGCTGCCAGTGTTATGGACCTTAGGAACATAAACACTTGAGTGCAATGGGGTCGTGCAGGGACCCTGGGGCGTGCCCCAAATTCCTGTTGTAATAAAGTTTTTTCTCTCTCCCTCCCGCCTCGCGTTAAACTGAAACACACTCCCGCGCTGTGCATTTGACATTGTCGTCTTCATCAATTAATGCTACTGTTGAACTAATGTCGTTGCCAGACATCCCGACTACCCAGTAAAGGAAAAAAATGAGCCTACAGAGACTGAGAGCACTACTCAATCGCCGCAGCCTACCACGCCTGGTGTCAAACTTCAACACACTCCCGCGGTATGCATTGGACAGAGAGAGAGAGAGAAAAAACTTTATTGCACAAGGAATTCGGGGCACGCCCCAGGGTCCCCGCACGACCCCACTGCACTCAAGTGTTTATGTTCCTGAGGTCCATAACACTGACAGCACGGCCGGTGGCGATGGTTTGCACGGCTGGGTCCTCCGAGCGCAGCAGGGTCTCCCAGTACTCCCAGGTCTTGAGGGAGGGTCCGCCGAGCAGAGGGAAAGGATGTGGAGGGAAGAGGCGAAGGGTTCTCGGCATAGGGCGCATGCCGGAGTGGGAAGGAGGGACGATAGTGGGCTAGGGTAAGGGGTGAGGGAAGAGAGCGTGTCTGTAGTCTGCGCCAGAACGTTGCGTGTTTGTTATCTAGGGAGGGGTGGGGCGGGGGGTAGAGCTGGCGTGAGGTTCTGTAGGACACATTCTTCTGCCAATAATACAACTGAACTAATATCTTCGCCAGACGGGTCGACGACGGAGCTCTCCCATACGGCATCTCTTTCTTGCTTTTTTTTTCTTTTAGTATCTCCTGTATCGTTCCCGTTCCCTTACGGTGCGCTTCAGGTGTCCACCGAGATGCGAGACAGATACTACGTTTTCCTTTCGCCAAAAACCGATTTCCGAATTTTTCGAAATAATGAGACTACAGAGCCCGACACAGCTACAGAGCTGAGCTGAAATTTCTCATTACGGAGTATCGTAATGTTCTTAGATTTTTACTGAAACTAATATAGGTTAAAAAGGTTCACGCAGTTCTTAGAGCCCAATAGTTTACTGTGTTTCTGCCGTTGTTTTCTAGAAAGTAAAGAATTTCACGCAGACAGCCTGAAATACAGGATGGTCCTTCATGCGGCCACTTTCAGCGACATCTTGGTAACAGTCTCTCGCGTGTATTGTCTCCATGAGAAATTACACGAGGATATGCAAGTACTTAATTTGTCTCACTGTATGATCTTTTGTTCGGAGCAGGCTCCGCAGTGTATATATGTGTGTACTGAATTATTTGTTTGGTTTGTACACAATAAATTTCTCTTTGTGTACTTCTAGCGTTTATCTAGCAGGGAAACATCCCCTGCTCATCGATGGGGCCTTCAACAGTCAGCATACTGACTGGGGATACACAACCACGACACATCGAGGTCGCAGGCTCTGGCTGCTCCTGCAGAACCTCCAACTCACTGTGCACAACACGTTTCAGATGCTTACGCGGATCGACAACAGTGTCAGCATGGACACCAGTCCGGACCTGACGCTGAGCCGCTGCATCCGCGGTGTTACCTGGAACAGAACACAACATACACTGGCAGTGATCATTACATTATACAAATCACTGTCCCATACAAACCACCTCGTCACGCCAATACAATTCACAAACGCATTAACTGGGATGCCTTTCGCGGTGTACGCACCGCCCACCCAGACACCGCCCATCCATCGAGACTAAACTAAACTCGCGACGTATAGACATAGTTGAACAATTTAAATGCCTTGGAGTAGTTTTTTCTTCCAGCATGTCTTGGGAACACCACACGGACCATATTGTCACGAAACTGGCTCAAATAACCGGAGTCATAAGTCGGCTCAGATACGTCATTCCAAAAACAGTAAAGTTACTCCTCTATAATTCACTTTTCTACTCCTATTTAAACTACTGCCATCTAGTGTGGGGCACAGCTACGGTTAGCTGTCTTCAGCGTATCTACATTTTTCAGAAAAAGTTTCTTCGTCATGTTTACAATGTCCCCTGGGACTCGCCAAGCAAAGATCTCTTTCTACAAAGTGGTGTGCTAAAAATACACAACTTGTATAAATATCGCTTGAGTGTCCGGTTTAAACTCGAAACACGTAGAAATGTAAACCACATACGTAAACTTGCTGAACTACATACCCGAGATGCAAGCTACACAACAAGGTATGCGGAGACATGGATAGTCCCGACCCCACGGTTAAACTCGGGTAGAGAACGCCTGCAGTTCACTCTTCCCTCCCTGCTAAACGCGTATATATATAATAATTTTGACCTTTTCAGTTCGTCAAACAGGTCTTTGCGTGCTTTGTATGCTAGCATGTAGGATTTTTTGTGTTGTGCTTTTTTTTTCTTCTTTCTCTTTTTTTTTCTTTGCTGCCATTACTGTGTCTACCCAATGTGAATATTGTGTCAATTTTGTATAATGTTCTTTCGTTTTCTCTTGTACCTGCTCATTATTGTATACTTGTTATCACGCTTTGCAACTGCCTTTTGTATTAAAAGCCTTGCTGTCAAGCTGCTGCCAAGCGAAAGGGGGCTGCGGCTTAGTCAAGCTGTCTCTCAGCTTTTTTTCTGCGCCTCCGCTGTCTGTATCTTTACAAGGCAGAAATAAAGAATTTGAATTTGAATTTGACGTCAGTGGTCTGAGTGCAATCCGTTTAACGCCGCGCATTGCTCAGGCAGCACGTTTACACAGCGCATTAGTCTTCAAACGCTGGGAACAACAAATTAAGGGGGCACCAAATCCCATTACGTGTGACCAATGTGACGGCAATAGCAACTGTTTATGCCTTGCTGGAAATGACGCTACTTCCGGTACGTTGACGGGACGTCGGGTCGAGTGTCATTTCTATCCTCCAGTCAATGGGAATGCTCCGATCTATTGACGTCACTTCCGCGCAGCCAATGGGCGATATTTATGGTTGACGGTGCAATTTGGTCAATGGCGCGTCTAATGAATAATTACGAAACATTGGAGCTATGTCTCGTGGCGCACTGTGCCCAGCGAAAGCTGTGCCGCATCAGCGCGCTCTGTAGATTTTAGCAAGACTTTGATCTCAGCTAGTTGGTTGTAGCATGACATGGTTTACGCAAAAAGCGCACCGGCGCTAAAAGACGGAGACAACACACGAGACAGGACTGGCGCCAACTTCCAACTTAGTTTATTCATGGAAAGAAAACCGCTTAAAAACCACACGAGCAGGCAAAAAAAGCAGAACAGATGAAAGGGGTGAATTTAACAAAGGCACACATGCCAAAAGGACCAAAGCAATGATTGTAACGCTTACAAAGAAAACTGATTTCTTCATCAGACAGCTACACAGATGGCTTGCTCATGCAGATATGGCCACTCTGCTTGATGTAATACGCTTTTATTATTTCACGCTCTAATCTGTCTTTAGATCTTGCAACGAATTTAGTGTTTTCCAAACCGGGACGTCATTTGCAGCGTTTGCAGTGAGTGGCCATGTGGCTGCCATAGCCATTTTTTATAGCTCTCTTGTGCTACCTCACTCTTTGATTAAAACACTCACCTTTCTGGCCGATATATTCTTGACCGCAGCTTAGAGGCACAACGTACACAACATCAGCCGGGCACTCAGTGGCGCGGATTTGGTGATTTCTTTTGCACTGCCTAACCATTCTTGTTTTGTTCAAGGTACATACGCGCGACAGCTTGCAAGGAGCAGAAAGCACCACACTGATCTTATACCTGCTGGCCACTTTCTTCAGGTTGTGTGAAAGCCGATGAATACAGGGAATCGCCACTGTCGGTTGTTTTTCTTTATCCTTGTTTTTTTTCGACCCTGTTCACCCTTTGATGTCCGCTTGCGCTTCGTAACCGGGTTCTCACTAATACTAGTGATGAGGTGTTTAGGGTACCCAGGTTTGGTGAATGCGTTCAGTCTGCGCATCAAAGCTCTGTGTCATCTCTTCTCACGGGATTTTTCCAATGCTGCATTCAGGCATGTCGCAACGATTCCCAGCTTGATTAGTTTGGAATGTGCACTGCTTAAAGGCAGTAGCTCATTGCACGATCTGGGGCTGTAGGACCAACAAACATGTCCGTCCTGCTTAAACACAAGTCTCCAGTCCAGAAACTGCAAGCTGTTGTGGGGAAATTCTTGCTTGAAAAGAAGCCCCTTAGATTCACTGATGATAGTGGTGACAATTTCTTCAAGGATGGCGCTTGGTTTAGAACCTACGTGATCGGTTACCACAATTAGGTAGTCATCCACATATCTGTATGCCCACGTTAGTGGTCAGTAAAAGCCGGTCACTAACACGTTTGTCAACACGCGATAAATAAATGTCACTCTTTATAGGTGCAAGGGACGACGCAATACAAACACCATCGCGCTGAATATAAAACTGATGGTTGAAAAACAATTGGCTGTGGCTTAGCTTGGTTAAGCCTGGAAGATTGCGAAAGCAATACCTCCCTGGCAGCGCCTAGGTTCAGATGGTTCATCTAGGTTCAGCTGGTTGGTTCAGCTCTTCTCTCTCTTCCGGCGTTTCTTCAGCACGGCATTTTCTTCTGTTGAAATTGTGTCGTTCCATACTATTCATAGATTCTTCACCCATTGAAGTATCTTCGGCATTAAGAGCGTCCATGAAACTTGTCTCCAAACTGGCTATCTCCATAGTTTCGCTACCGTTAACACCACTCATTAAACTTGGCCCTGCACTTGTAGATGCACCCGCATCAATTGATGTTGACCGGCGTGCCCGCCAGGCTGCTGCATACGCACGTTGTTTAGCTAGCCGTTCTTCCCGTTTTTCGTCTGTTTCTTCGGCGCGGCGCCGTCGCTTGGCCGCAGCAGATCGTTCCAGCCTCGCCTTGTACACATCATCCGACATGCGCTCTGAGAGGAGCGCAGCTGCAGCCCCCTCCCCTGTTTTATCACGCTCTAGCGAGCGCCCTCTCTCGGCAGCGGCGCAGCCGGCGTGTAATGCTGTACTTCCACCATCGATGGCGCGAGCTGGGGCCCCGGCTCTCGGTCTGTCGTGACGTCACGTGGTCACGTGGTGGAGCGGCGCAGCTGGCGTGTAAGGCTGTATCTCCGCCATCGATGGCGCGAGCTGGGGCCCTGTCTCTCGGTCTGTCGTGACGTCACACGGTCACGTGACGCGCCGCTGTGTAAGGAGGCGCCACGACCACCGATGGCAGAAAAGTGCAAGCAGTATTGCTTTCGCAATAAAACTGCAGTCCGTGGAAATAAAATTCTAGAAGTGTTAACAAATCATCACAGCTAATACCTGCTTCGGCCTGAAGCGACAGTTCGCCTATGCATGCGATCTTCTCTTTGATGGAAATTAATATTTCGGTAGGCGAGATGGAATAGTACAGGTCAGTAATATCAACCGAAAAAGGCGACTGTGCTCCAGGCAACCCATTTCTAAGTTCTTGAATGACCTCATTAGAGCGTTATAATCATTCCTGTGGTCCTTTTGGCACGTGTGCCTTTGTTAAAATCACCTTTTGTTTCTGTTTTTCTTTTATCTTTTTTCCTGCTGTTGTGGCTATTAAGTGGTTTTTTGAACAAACTTAGTTGGAATAAGGGAGTAATTACTCATTGACGTCCACCCGAGCGCAGCCATACGGCCACAAAGGAAAGCTATACAGCTTTCACAGAAGCTTCGTAGTTAAAGAAAAATTCGTCCTGGTCCGGGAATCGAACCCGGGACCACCGCTTCACCGGAGCAGTCGCTCTACCAATTGAGCTAACCGGGACGGCAAGCTTATGGTAGGGCGAGAGCGAATTGATCTTGCGAATTGAGCTTGCCGTTCCAGTTAGCTCAATTGGCAGAGCGACTGCTCCGATGAAGCGGTGGTCCCGGGTTCGATTCCCGGACCAGGACGAATTTTTCTTTAACTACGAAGCTTCTGTGAAAGCTGTATAGCTTCCCTTTGTAGCCGTATGGCTGCGCTCGGGTGGACGTCAATGAGTAATTACTCCCTTATTACAAATCTACTCCACCTTGGGGGATTCCCCTAAAACATTTGGTCAGCAGTGTTCCCACTTCGAGTTATTGATCAATTCGCTCTCGCCCTACAGTAAGCTTGCCGTCCCGGTTAGCTCAATTGGTAGAGCGACTGCTCGGGTGAAGCGGTGGTCCCGGGTTCGATTCCCGGACCAGGACGAATTTTTCTTTAACTACGAAGCTTCTGCGAAAGCTGTATAGCTTTCCTTTGTGGCCGTATGGCTGCGCTCGGGTGGACGTCAATGAGTAATTACTCCCTTATTACAAATCTACTCCACCTTGGGGCATTCCCCTAAAACATTTGGTCAGCAGTGTTCCCACTTCGAGTTATTGATCAATTCGCTCTCGCCCTACAGTAAGCTTGCCGTCCCGGTTAGCTCAATTGGTAGAGCGACTGCTCGGGTGAAGCGGTGGTCCCGGGTTCGATTCCCGGACCAGGACGAATTTTTCTTTAACTACGAAGCTTCTGTGAAAGCTGTATAGCTTTCCTTTGTGGCCGTATGGCTGCGCTCGGGTGGACGTCAATGAGTAATTACTCCCTTATTACAAATCTACTCCACCTTGGGGCATTCCCCTAAAACATTTGGTCAGCAGTGTTCCCACTTCGAGTTATTGATCAATTCGCTCTCGCCCTACCATAAGCTTGCCGTCCCGGTTAGCTCAATTGGTAGAGCGACTGCTCGGGTGAAGCGGTGGTCCCGGGTTCGATTCCCGGACCAGGACGAATTTTTCTTTAACTACGAAGCTTCTGCGAAAGCTGTATAGCTTTCCTTTGTGGCCGTATGGCTGCGCTCGGGTGGACGTCAATGAGTAATTACTCCCTTATTACAAATCTACTCCACCTTGGGGCATTCCCCTAAAACATTTGGTCAGCAGTGTTCCCACTTCGAGTTATTGATCAATTCGCTCTCGCCCTACCATAAGCTTGCCGTCCCGGTTAGCTCAATTGGTAGAGCGACTGCTCGGGTGAAGCGGTGGTCCCGGGTTCGATTCCCGGACCAGGACGAATTTTTCTTTAACTACGAAGCTTCTGCGAAAGCTGTATAGCTTTCCTTTGTGGCCGTATGGCTGCGCTCGGGTGGACGTCAATGAGTAATTACTCCCTTATTACAAATCTACTCCACCTTGGGGCATTCCCCTAAAACATTTGGTCAGCAGTGTTCCCACTTCGAGTTATTGATCAATTCGCTCTCGCCCTACCATAAGCTTGCCGTCCCGGTTAGCTCAATTGGTAGAGCGACTGCTCCGGTGAAGCGGTGGTCCCGGGTTCGATTCCCGGACCAGGACGAATTTTTCTTTAACTACGAAGCTTCTGTGAAAGCTGTATAGCTTTCCTTTGTGGCCGTATGGCTGCGCTCGGGTGGACGTCAATGAGTAATTACTCCCTTATTACATATCTACTCCACTTTGGGGGATTTCCCTAAAACATTTGGTCAAACTTAGTTGGAAGTTGGCGCCAGTCCTGTCTTGTGTGTGTTGTCTCCGTCTTTTAGCTAAAGGAAGGGAAAACTTTATTTTACTCTAGTCCTCTTTCCTGCGGTTTGGGGGCATCTTCAGAGACGTTTTATCCTTGATTCTATCCCCAGGAGTCTTCTCTGTCGAAGTCGTCCGCCTCTAATCAATGGTGGGTTGCCCTCAGTCCAGGGCTCCGCTGGCCACTGCCGCCCGTTCAGCTCGCTGTACCAGACCTTGTTGATCTTCACAGCGGTCGCTGGACAGCAGAGTCTCCCATTGCTCCGCACTCGGGTTTTGTATTTTGGGGACCACGTCTATGTTTTGGCAGGCCCATGTGATGTGATATAGAGTGGGTTTTTCGTCGCACCAGGGACATTTGTCCGCGTATATCGTAGGGTGCATTTTGTTTAGTATATGCAGGTTTGGGAAAGAGCCTGTTAGTAATTGCCTCCAAGTGACAGCTTCCTCTCTGCTGAGAGATTTGTGCGGTGGGGGATATCGCATTTATCTGCCTCTGTAGTTTTTTAGTATGGCCGAGTATTCCCTGGGTGCTGGCGCGAGTTCCGCGGTCTCGTCGGATGCTCGGAAAGTAATGTATCCTCGAGCTATCCTGTCGGCCTCTTGGTTCCCTGCCACCCCCGTGTGCCCCGGTACCCACACAATTTTGTGTGGGATCTTGTCGTTTTGTTCTTCCGGGTTTTTAATTCTGTCGCTCGCTGCGAGGAGTATACGGAGCGCGTGACGACCTATCCTGCCATTCATGTAATTTCGGCAGGCTGTTTGAGAGTCCGTGAGTATTGTTAGCGACCGCCCGGTTCTATAGCCCTCCGCCACCGCTAGAGCAGCGGCTACTTCCTCGTACTCTGCTTGACCGTCTCAACATCAACCCCATAGGCGACGTCCACCCCACGACGCCCATTCCGATAGGGGTCTATAGCCGCCTAGTTATAAAACCAATCCCCAAAAACATGCTGCCTGGCCGCCATGATACGAGCCGTCAGCTGAAAGCCCAAGCACTAGATGCCACATACCTTCCCGACGAACACGCAATATACGTAGATGCTGCACGGCAAAGTGCAAACACATACGTGGCTTGTGCAACCACGCCACAATCTACTCTCGTCACCGCCGCCACAGTAGAAGCTCACTCTCCGACAGCGGCAGAAGAAACCGCCATCGCGCTGGCCATCGCTGACCCACGTACGCGCACAGTCCTCAGCGACTCCAAAAGAGCGATACAAAATTACTCGGCAGGTTTTATCTGCCACCCCGCTGCACGCATCCTTCGCGGCAGCACTCCCGACCATAAGATCAACCTGGTCTGGGTACCCGCCCACGCAGGAAACTCTGGAAACGAAGGGGTCGACCGACTAGCCCGAAGACTAACCAACCGGGCGGCCGGCCCCACGGACCCAGACGCTCTTGCCGAGGCTCCCCAGACCTTTGCTGAAATTACCAACCTCCACAGAGAGACGAGACGCCAGTTCCCGCCTCCACACCCCGACTTGAATCGAGCGCAAGCCACCTTGCTCCGCAGGTTGCAGACACACTCCATCCTTAGCCATTCTAGACTTTCACTCATCACAGACGGGGAATACGACCCCGTCTGCCAAAATTGTTACCAGGGAGAAATCGCCACCCAGGCTCACATCGCGGGAAATCCGCCCCCTCGAACCTTACTGCCAGCTCCCTCCGAAGACGGATGGAACCAACTCCTCAGAAGGCCAGACAAGTGCATCCAACTGACACTCATTTCGTGGGCCCAGGAAGTCGCCCCCACCTGGGGGCCACACCAAGCCCACCTGCCGTAAATCCCGCCAATCTATGGCAATAAAGTTGTTTCTCTCTCTCTCTCTCGGACTCTGCAGCTGTGCAGCCTCGGAGAGACGCGCTGGTCATTTCGCGTAAAGACGAATCGACCGCCGCGGCCACAGCGATTTATGTATCTCCTCCTCTCCAAGACGCGTCTGCATACACGGTCGTGGCTTGAGGAGCGTATGGTGTCTCAAGTACGCTTTTTGCATAAACCATGTCATGTGCCGCCGTGGTGGCTAAGTGGGTATGGTGCTCGGATGTTGACACGAAAGATGAGGGTTCGATACCGGCGGCGGTGGTCGAATTTCGTTGGAGGCAAAATTATAGAGGCCCGTGTGCTGTGCGATGTCAGTGCACGTAAAAGAACCCCAGGTGGTCGAAATTTCAGGAGCCCTTCACTATGGCGTCCCTCATAGCATGAGTCGCTTTGGGACGTTAAACCCCATAAACCATAGCAAACCATGTCATGTAGATATTACAGTGGCTGTTATAGCTTTGGTTTTGTCATTTAGATGGAGAGAGTAAGGGTGCGATCCCTCCTGCATGCCTCACCTGCGTAACGCATGATCCGCCCGAGGGGAGACAGGTTCGAACCCGACAGGTTCGAATCCGGGTTCGAACCCGACCGCTGTGGCCGCGTTTTGATGGAGGCGAAACGTAAATGGCGCCCATGTGCTGTGAGATGTCAGTGCATGATAAAGATCCTAGGTGGTCGAAATTATTCCGGAGATTCCACTATTGCACCTCTTTCTCTCTTTCTTCTTTCACTCCCACCGTCCTCCTTTCCCTTACGGTGCGGTTGGGGTGTCCACCGAGATATGTGAGGCCGATACTGCGCCGTTTCCTTTCCTCAAAACCAGTTTTCCACCCTAGCCTTTACTGCTCCCCCTATCTTTCCTTCTCCCTGTCATTTTATTCCCGCTAGCCGCAGCTCAGATGCTCCAGGTTTCGAAAGTGACGCTTCATGACGCTTCAAGTCTGTTCCTTCCATTTTAAGGCGAAAGCCTTTAATGGCTCATGCTCGCGGCGTCCGTTCATGCTCGCGATGTCCGTCCATGCGCTGGAATCGTGCCAACTGTGATCTCTCCTCCGCGCAGCGGCGCAACCTCCTCCGTAATTTCTTTTCCTCAAACTCATTTTCTGCACTACGGGCCCTCTTTCTATTCCTCCTTTCACTCCCACTTCCGCCCTTCCTCTGCAAACGGATGACCGGTGTCCACCAAGAGATGCGAGACAGTTAGTGCGTAATTTCCTTTCCTCAAATAGAATTTTCATTTTCTTCACTACGGCCCCTCTTTGTCTTTCTTCTTTCACTCCCACTGCCTCCCTTCCTGTACGGTGCGGTTCGGTTGTCCACCGCGACGGTTGCTAGGCAACGGCTCTTGCAAACGCAACAACACAAAAGCGTGATTCAGGCGTGCACTGACCCAGGGAGCCAGTTTTGAGCGCTTCCTTACCTTAGAATGATCGGAGTGTAAAACATCAACGCCGACGCCAATGAACACGATGAACGCCGAACGGACAACGGCGACGGCGATGCCGCGAAACGGACGCCGAAGAGCTCGCTCGAAAAAACTGCAATCAAAAAGATACCGCAGTCACCAAATACAATAAAAACTGCACATGCGGGAAGCCCGCCACGTGCCAAGCGGCTCGGGAAAGCGGAAGAAACTCCGCAAGGTGGGGGATCAGGTGGGCCGTATGGTCCGCCGGGTATCAAACAAACGAGGGGGGTTGCGATGCAAAGACGCCCTGCGGCTGGGCAATGCATTCGTAACCAGTCGAATCCTGTATTCGGCACCGTACCTCCACCTGCGCAAATGCGATGAGAACGCTTTCGAAGTGATTCTCAGAAAAATCTATAAGAGAGCTCTCGACCTCCCAATTGCAACATCCAACCAACGTCTCCTCGGCCTGGGGATGACGAACACCTTTGGGGAGCTGCGCGAGGCTCATCTCAGCAATCAATATTTGCGGTTAAGCAAAACACGTGCGGGTAGCCGCCTACTGACCCGCCTCCACATCAATTACACAACACAAGAGGAGAAGCGTGTATCCATGCCCGAGGCCTGGCGCTTCGCACTAAAGGTACGCCCCCTCCCCAATAACATGACAAAAGTTGCCCATGATGGCCGCCGCCTCGCGCGAGCGGAGGCCATTTCCAAGCAGTACGGTGCTCGACCAGGGGTATTTTACACGGACGCGGCAGGTCCACACCATGGGGGTTGGTACACGGCTGCCGTTGTCCACCAAAACAACCCAGTTCAGGGCCTCACCTTCCGTGCCCCCAACATTACATTCGCGGAGGAAGTTGCTATCGCACTTGCAGCTGCGGATCCAGCGTCCCGAGTCATTTTCACCGACTCAAGAGAAGCTTGCCGCAATTTTGAACAGGGCCAAATTCCAGATCGTGCTTTCCAAATTTTACACAGTTGTGAGTACCGGGATTTCCCAACCCGGCGCACCATCATCTGGGCCCCAGCACATGCGGGGATAGAGAGAAATAAGGTAGCGGACACTACCGCCCGCGCGCTTAACCACCGGGCATCGCCTCTCTCGCCGCCTGATCCGGCTACTGATTTTAATCCGGCTATTACTTTTCGGGAGATCTCTCTCCTGTATCAAAACGCTCACGGCCGATACCCACCCCCCTGTAAAGGCCTCAATAAGGCAGAGGAGCGTTGGCTACTTCGCCTCTACACCAACACGGTACTGTGCCCGGCAGTGCTCAAACATTTCAATTCGGCCTTTTCGGGCGAGTGTCCACACTGTGGGGAAGTGTTTGCGGACACGTATGACATGGTGTGGGCATGCCCTGCCAATCCTGCTTTCCCACCCCACCCCCACCCCACCCGAGAGGACTGGGAGGTTGCCCTGCTCGGCTGCTCAACTCTCCAGGACCAACGAGCCCTGGTGACAAGAGGCCGGGCCGCCGCGGAGGCCACAGGGGTCCCGGACTAGGGATCCCTCCTAGTGATTGTGAGGGCCGGGCCCTTCAGGCACGGTCCAAGCAATACCTCTCTTGTATATAGTATAAATAAATGTTTTACACCACCACCACGTGGGTTGACCGCAAGGCTTTCGCCAAGCACACTTTAGAATTGTCTTTGGTAATTTTTTATTTTTTGTTACCACTAAATAGCCACTAACAACATCAACAATAACAATTTTTCAAAGGCACAAGGCGCCCATGTCATGTGCCCCCGTGGTGGCTCAGTGGTTATGGTACTCGGCTGCTGACCCAAAAGACGAGGGTTCGATCCCGGCCGCGGCGGTAGAATTTCATTGGAGGCGAAATTCTAGAGGCCCGTGTGCTGTGCGATGTCAGTGCACGTAAAAGAACCTCAGGTGGTCGAAATTTCCGGAGCCCTTCACTATGGCGTCCTTCATAGCATGAGCGATGTCAGTGCATGTAAAGATCCCCATGTGGTCGAAAATATTCCGGAGACCTTCGCTACGGCATCTCTTTCTTCCTTCCTTCTTTCACTCCCACCTTCCTCCCTCCCATTGCAACGTGGTTCAGGTTGCCACTGATGTGTGGGACAGATACTGTGCTACTTCCTTTCCTTAAAAACCAATTTCTGGTTTTCACATAGGCTCCTAGTGGGAGAGGAAGCTGCGCTGACGTCGATGGGCTTTGGTTTGACGAATGTAAGGGAGCAGTAACTGTGTCACATGCATATGGGCACCTCAACTGCAGAGTGAGAGAAGGGGTAGAGGCGGACGCGAAGGAGAGAAAAAAATTGCCGACGATTACGTTCCTTCCTAATGCGAAATTTGAGCGCAGCTGATCACCTGTTTCAGCTTTTCCATAGACTGAGGCAAATAATTCGAGCAAGATGCGGACCTCTTCAACCAACACTGGCATGAGGGTCGCCTTCCAGACACTTGGAAGCATGCCAAAGTGATTTTCATACCTAAGCCAGGCAAACGACTCGAGCTGGGCAACCTTAGGCCCATCTCGCTCACGTCCTGCCTGGGAAAGGTCATGGAACACGTCATACTCAATAGACTACACACTCACGTAGACCAAGAGGACCTTTTTCCCCCCACTATGATCGGCTTCAGGACCGGCCTCTCCACTCAAGACATTATGTGGCAAATCCAACACGACATCCTCGATCCGAGACCCATCCGAGCTACACGAACTATCCTAAGCCTAGATGTCAGCAAGGCTTTCGACAACGTGTCACATGCTTCCATCCTGGCAAACCTCTCACAAATGAATGTAGGCACTCGCACTTACAACTACATCGCCGACTTTCTTCATAACCGTACAGCAGAACTTCACATTGCAGACCTCCACAGCGAGAAGATCACACTAGGCACCCGAGGAACACCACAAGGAGCAGTCCTATCTCCGTTCCTTTTCAACACTACAATGAGAGGCCTCCCTCCGCTCCTGGAAGAGATACCTCACATTAAACACTCAATATATGCCGACGACATTACCCTGTGGACCAACTCTGGCTCTGACGGGGAAATCCAAAACTCCCTCCAAACAGCAATCGATAAAGTACACTCCTTTGTACAGGCGAACGGGCTCACATGCTCCTCCACGAAGTCAGAATTACTAGTCATCAGGGACAGACGAGTTCGCTTGCCAGTCCCCGACCCGCAAGAACCTATTGTGCTTGAAGTCGACACACATCCCATACCGCCGGTCCGCACCATCCGCGTTCTGGGTATGTTAATACAGAACAACACGCAAAACTCGGAGGCCATTCAGCGCCTCCGCACCACAGCCAATCAGATCAACGGCCTTATCCGCCGCATCAGCACCCGCCGCAGAGGTATGAAGGAGGATGACCTCTGTCGGCTCACGCAAGCTTTCCTCATTAGCAGGATAGTCTACTCCTACCCCTACTATCACCTCCGCCGGAAGGACGAGGAAGCTGTGAACAGCATTATACGTTCAGCGTACAAAGCGGCACTGGGGCTACCTCAGTATGCCAGCACACAGCACCTCCTCCAACTCGGCATCTACAACACGCTCACAGAACTCATAGAGGCACACAAGACCGCCCAAATCCACCGCCTCTCCCGCACTAAACACGGGCGGCTCATACTTGACCGTCTCAACATCAACCCCATAGGCGACGTCCACCCCACGACGCCCATTCCGATAGGGGTCTATAGCCGCCTAGTTATAAAACCAATCCCCAAAAACATGCTACCTGGCCGCCATGATACGCGCCGTCAGCTGAAAGCCCAAGCACTAGATGCCACATACCTTGCCGACGAACACGCAATATACGTAGATGCTGCACGGCAAAGTGCAAACACATACGTGGCTTGTGCAACCACGCCACAATCTACTCTCGTCACCGCCGCCACAGTAGTAGCTCACTCTCCGACAGCGGCAGAAGAAACCGCCATCGCGCTGGCCATCGCTGACCCACGTACGCGCACAGTCCTCAGCGACTCCAAAAGAGCGATACAAAATTACTCGGCAGGTTTTATCTGCCACCCCGCTGCACGCATCCTTCGCGGCTGCACTCCCGACCATAAGATCAATCTGGTCTGGGTACCCGCCCACGCGGGAAACTCTGGAAACGAAGGGGTCGACCGACTAGCCCGAGGACTAACCAACCGGGCGGCCGGCCCCACGGACCCAGACGCTCTTGCCGAGGCTCCCCAGACCTTTGCCAAAATTACCAACCTCTACAGAGAGATAAGACGCCAGTTCCCGCCTCCACACCCCGACTTGAATCGAGCGCAAGCCACCTTGCTCCGCAGGTTGCAGACACACTCCATCCTTAGCCATTCTAGACTTTCACTCATCACAGACGGGGAATATGACCCCGTCTGCCAAAATTGTTACCAGGGAGAAATCGCCACCCAGGCACACATCCTCTGGGGTTGCGCGGGAAATCCGCCCCCTCGAACCTTACTGCCAGCTCCCTCCGAAGAAGGATGGAACCAACTCCTCAAAAGGCCAGACAAGAGCATCCAACTGGCACTCATTTCGTGGGCCCAGGAAGTCGCCCCCACCTGGGGGCCACACCAAGCCCACCTGCCCTAAATCCCTCCAATCTATGGCAATAAAGTTGTTTCTCTCTCTCTCTCTCTCTCTGTATGTACCATTACAGATAACTTACTTTTCACACATATTCCTTCTTCAAGAAACACTCCATTAACAGCTTTTGATTGTCATATGTGGTCGGAGAAATAGATGGATATATGCTTGACTTGCTGCAGCAATGCATGGTTCTCAAAGACGAGGTCTACGCAAGTATTTCGCCAGGTTGTCGCAGCCATGGGATACGTTACGAGTGACAGGAACGGAATGTTTTCCCGCATAAGTGCTAAGAAATTAAAGAATGCAGATGACCGTTCAATTTCCCTTCTCACCTACTACTTCAATGTGGGCTGGGAAATGGGGGCGCTACCTGCTGAATGGAAGCACGGGAAAATAATCTTCATCCCTAAACCAAATAAGCCGATTATTGCCCAAAATCACCGTCCCGTTTCGCTGACTTCGTGCCTGGGCAAACTGTTTGAGCATGCCATCTTCACCCGTCTCACGCAACACATGGAATGCCATAGACTTTATCCCCATACTATGGCAGGATTTGAGCCCATCTCTCGGCACCACACCAGAGCAATCCTGGCAGTCGATCTCACCAAAGCATTCGACAAAGTTACATACAGCGCCATCCTGCAGGGTATCCAAGAGCTGCAGTTGGGGCCTAAGACCTACAACTATATCCGGGCCTTCTTAAACG
Source organism: Amblyomma mixtum (assembly GCF_055824585.1). Classification (NCBI taxonomy): domain Eukaryota; kingdom Metazoa; phylum Arthropoda; class Arachnida; order Ixodida; family Ixodidae; genus Amblyomma; species Amblyomma mixtum. The sequence continues at coordinate 78,927,436 of NC_143012.1, read as the reverse complement.
GCCGCACCGCCTCCCTGCATATAGACGATATACAGACCCCCTCATTCACCCTTGGTAACATTGGTACCCCGCAAGGGGCGGTGTTATCTCCCTTCCTCTTCAACCTTTTTTTTTTTTGAGATATCAAATCAAATCAAATCAAATCTTTATTTCAGCACCGCAAAAATGCTGAGGGTCGTGGACAAAAAGCCTCTTTATGGGCTTGACTAGGCCCACGGCCCTTTTCTACATGGCAGCATGGCATACAGCAAGAGAAAATTGTTCTAAGTTAATTGTACACAGCTCTCAGAAAAAAAAGAGAAAAAAAGAAAAAAAAGAAAGAAAAGGAACACAAATGGAAGTTCACAGAAGGTAAGCGACTTGGTACAGTTGTTAGGAATATAAATACAGGCATCTATGAAACAAATCTACTATGAAGGCAGTTCTTAATAGCATAGAAATATTGCATGAAATGTCAACAAGAGAATGACTGCAATAAAAACTAAACAATGACTAAAGAAATATAAAATTCGTAACAAAAAGAAAACCGAAAAAAAAAAGAAACTTCTACCTACATTTATTTAAGTATGAGGGAAGGAGATGACGCAACATTTGAAGTCCATAATTTGTTCGTGAGTATGGAATTTCCCAGGTTTCAGCTTGTCGTGTAGTACGAATACTAGTTTTTAGCTTTAGGTTTGCAATCTTAACTAATGCGGTATTATTCTTTTTTATGCCAGCTTCATAGCGCCTGAACAAGTTAGCATCGTACATGTCCGGGATAAAAAGTAAGTTTAATTCAGTAAAAAGTGGTTGTGTGTCACTTCATGATGGCGCGAATTGCTTTCTTTTGAGGAATGTAGAGTTTATTTTTATTTGAAACAGTAGTAGTGCCCCATACCAGGAGACAGTAGTTTAGACTTGATAGAAATAATGAATTATATATTAGAAGTTTAATGCATTTTGGTAAATATGATCGTAATTTTAAAAGAATACCAGACACGCGAGAGACCTTTGTAGCAACTGATTCCACTTGCAAGTTCCATGACATGTGTTCATCGAAGAATACTCCTAGACACTTGACTGCAGGCACGATGTCATCCCCCTGGCCAAGGCTCTCAGCCGCATCCCGCACTTAGAACACACACTTTACGCGGATGATATAACGGTTTGGACCACATACGGCTCGGATGGCGACATAGAATCGACCCTTCAGGAAGCAGCCACAACTATAGCTACTCACGCGGCAAGCATTGGGCTAGAATGCTCCCCCACAGTCAGCACTCATCATAATACGACCGCGGTGCGTCCCTACCTCCCCCATCACGATTTACCTGCATGACATTCCCATACCGCAAACACCTACCCTCCGCATTCTTGGCCTGTATTTACAAGACACGGGGAAAAACAACCTTACCCTGAAAGCACTAAAACAGACCACTTACTCCGTCATCCATCTTCTTAGAAGGGTTTCACATTCACGAGCCGGTCTTGACGAAGCAGACAATCTCAAGGTGCTGCGTGCCTTTGTGCTTAGTCGCATTCTTTACGTCACTCCTCACCTGAACCTGTCCTGTGCGGATAAAGATTAAGATCAATGCTCTAATCGGCATGGCTACTAAAGCAGCCCTCAAACTACCAAATAGCACCAGCACCGACAGGCTCTTAAAATTAGGAATGCACAACACTATACAAGAACTTACAGATGCACATCGCTACACACAGTACCTTCGTCTGGCTGGCACGAAAACCGAACGCTATATACTGGATTCACTGGGAATTCGCGTACCCGCACACACTACAGACTTCATCTGTCTCTCTCGCGCCATACACACCGCGCTTATCCTCAAACCCCTTCCTAAGAATGTCCACCCTGAATACCATCAATCCCGCCGAGTCGCGCGAGCTAAAGCTCTCCATAAAGAATATGGCACTTCAGAGGACGTGCGCTGGCTGGACGCCGCGTGTAGTCCAGACCATTCAGTAGCTGTGGCTCCAGCTGTGGCTCCCTTTTTCCATCCATCCATCCTTTCCTAATGAATATTTACACCACCGCTACCTGGGTCACTCCGAAAATTTGTCCCGGGCCACCCCAGAAAATGTTCCCAGCTTTGAGAGCTGCGCCATCTCGTTGCTATGGTGTCGCTTGCGACGAAACCATTTACGTCACCGTGCTTCCGCACGTCACACATCGGTTTAAGCGAAGTTAAACTCCAGCCATTTTTTTTTTCATTTTACAGCGAAAGCTGCAATAGCTTTGTACAAAGAAAAAAATAGGTGGTCTTTGAGGGAAGGGGTGCAGTAACTCAATTTTCGGGGGCCACCTCACACGCACCGTAAGGGAAGGGAGGAGGTGGCAGTGAAAGAAGTTTGGGTTATGGGAGTTTAACGGCCCAAAGCGACTCAGGCTATGAAGGACGCCGTAGTGAAGGGCTCCAGTATAATTTGGACCACCCGGGGGTCTTTAACGCGCAGTTACTTCGCACAGTACATGGCTCCTTTTGCGTTTCGCCTCCATCGTAACGCGGCTGCCGTGGTCGGGTTCAAAGCCGGGTACTGCGGCTCAGAAGCTGAGCGCTTTAAAGGGACACTGAGGAGAGCACTATTAATATATTTTTTATAGCAAAATCTGATAGTTCGGCATGTCATGGCTTTGTTGCCACTTGGCTGGCAGCGCAAAATGCATTGATTTCTAAGAAATTTGGATTCGAAGTTGAAAAGGTTTTTCCCGCCGCTGTGATTCAAACTTGGGATTCGGCTATGACGACAGAGGACTAAGTGACGTGAAACATGACGTGCCATGACGTGATGCAGACTCCGTGATTTCTGGCGGCCAGCAGTGCGGCCTAGCAGCAGCCGAAAAGAAAGCTACCGCCGGCCGCACGTTGAAGGCATCTATCGGCTATTGCGGCCGTCGCTACAGTCGCTTCGCTTACGTTTGCACCGGCGTTTTGCGAGCGTTACGATGGATCTCGTTCTCGAAGTCGTCAACGAAGTTCTCGCAAATAGACACCTTTAGCATACCGTGTACCTTGATACCGCTAGCGGAATACCGGGAGCCCGCCTAACGCCGGCGAGCAGGCGCTGATTGGTCCCGATGCTTCAGGCGAGCGCGTAGCTGCCCGGCACGTGGCGCCATCTGGCGACGTCAAGGAGATTTGCGCATGCATTGGCTGCGCCTCAGTGATTTGTGCTTCTCGTGTCCTAGCGTTGCTAGAACCATTGGTTCTAGCAACACTGTTTTGTTATATGACGTCATGACGCTTGTACTTGCGAGTTTGGCCTGTGGCGGCGATACCTGTATTTTGGTTCTTGCTCTTTTCTACGTTACAAGAGCTTTGTTGTCAGTATGAGTGGCGTTTTTGTAATCAGGAGCTGGTATTCTGTCGATACAAGCCAACTTCAATTTCTCCTCAGTGTCCCTTTAACCACTGATGTACTGCAGCGGAATCGTGGAGGCTAAGAGGTTTCAGCTTAAGTTAAGGACAACGCAGCGAGCTATGGAAAGAAAAATGATAGGTGTAACTTTAAGAGATCGGAAGAGGGCGGAGTGGATGAGGGAAAAAACGCGGGTTAATGACATCCTAGTTGAAATCAAGAGGAAGAAATGGGCTTGGGCAGGGCATGTAATGCGAAGGCAAGATAACCGCTGGTCCTTAAGGGTAACGGAGTGGATTCCAAGCGAAGGCAAACGTAGCAGGGGAAGGCAGAAAGTTAGGTGGGCGGATGAGATTAAGAAGTTTGCGGGGATACAGTGGCCGCAACTGGCGAAGGACAGGGTTAATTGGAGAGACATGGCAGAGGCCTTTGCCCTGCAGTGAGTGTAGTCAGGCTAATGATGATGATGATGACTGCAGCGGGTGGTCCTGTTACAGCCAATTGTCAGGCCTGTGCACACTCGTCTTTCGTCTTTCAATCTCAGTCGGAGTAACAACGTGACAACAAATGGACTGCCGTAATATGCTTTTCTTAGCTCACGCTTGATCCATGCATGGCGTAAAACTGCTCTTTTGCTTTAGAGCGGAGCTCTTAAGTGCCCGTTGGTAGTTCGAGCCGTATAGCCGCCTTCGGTGTAACGGAGCCAAAGAATAAATAAAAAATGAATAAATAACAATGAACTTACCCCGACTGAGATTCGAGCCCGCGGCGCCACGAACAAATCAGCTTCGCTGGCCGCTGCCTGAGAACACCAGGCTATCGCCGAAGTTTCTTTTATTTCATTGCATGAAGGTACACCCACACTGACAGGCTTCAAGTCCGGCTTAACCAGGTCGCATCACGCAACCCGTCATACGCAGTCACACCAGCATCCAGGTCACACTTTGTCAGCACATCAAAATTCATGGAGGCATACGCTTGCATCGAGGACAGGTAGCCAGGCAGGAGGTCGATCCTGCGCGCTTGTCAAGTTTAAAAAAAATTGGCAGTGGCTGAGCTCTGGTTAAGGCTGGATATACAAGCGAAAAGCTGCAGTTATGCTTTGTTTGACGTCATGGCTGTAGCAGTTCGCGAACAATGCACTGGGAGCACCACGATAACGGTTGTTGTTGTTGTGACTGAGAGATGGATGAAAAAATGCACCGACGATTACGTTACTTCCTAATGCGAAATTTGAGCGCAGCAAATAAGCTGTTTCACCTTTTCGATACATTGAGGCAAAGAAATCGAGCAACACATGTATGCGCTATCACAGAATTTTTTTTTTATTTTTCACACATATTCCTTTAACAAAGACTCCAGTAACAGTTCTTGACAGTCATGAAGGAAGCTTTGTGGTCGGAGAAATAGACTGATATATGTTCGACTTGGTACACCAATGCTTGATTCTCAAAGACGAGATCTATACAAGTGCCTCGCGAGGTTGTCACAGCCGTGGGACGCGTTACGAGCGAGAGGAACGGGATGTTCTCCCGCATAAGTGTTAGGAAATTGCTGTTTGTCTTTATGTCAACATTAAAGTCCCCCACTACTAACATCGGTGTGGATCGATGGACGGTTAATGCGAGTTGCAGGAAGTGCACGACGTCTTTCGTGAGTGCGGTAGGGGCGAAGTAGGCAGGTACTACCAGCAAGCCGTTGGGCAACTTTGCGGCGCACAGTTCGCCAACTTCATGTGACGTGCCAAACATTTCGACTGGTATTGCAGAGAGACCTGTGCGCAAGTAGATAGCGACTCCCGCCGCTGTGTTGTGGTCTCTGCGAGCACCACAGCAGTACAGGAAATCTATGATTTCGAGAGGCTCTTCGCGATCCATCCAGGTTTCAGCAAAGCAAAGTACAGAGGAATGGCGCAGAATGTGATCGTGGTGTACGTCCTTGGCATGTGCGGCAAGGGAGCGTACGTTAAGAATGTGGTTGTGAATGATGAATCAAGTGCTGCCAGCGAATGACGCGTCCATTGGCTGTCTGCGTGTGTTACTGATGTGTGGTTAACATGTTAAGCTTCGCCTGTAAGAGTGGAACGCGACAGCGTCTTGCAACGCTGCCAGGGAGTCCACAGAACGCCATCGCCAATTCGGCTGTACGCCTTGCTGGACGGTAAATTTATTTTTTGAGGAAAGGAAATGTATCTCTCTCGCATATCTGGGTGGACACCTGCACCTCGCCGTAAGGGGAAGGGGGAAGATGGGAGTGAACGAAGACGCCGTATTAGCTAGACGCGCCTTTGTTCATTCCAAACCATTCAGCTGGCATTACGGAGTGGCTAGCGTGCTCGTATCGCACTCCGGAGACCCTGGTTCGATTCCCCAACTCGACCAATTTCGTTCTCGGTTTTATAGATTTATGCGGTCTAACTAGAAAGGTTAATTAGGCTATTTCATATTTACATTATTGCATTTCTATCCATCGTGTTCTGTCATTAACCTGTCAATTGTTGGAACTGTCTAGGATGTTTGACACAACGTATATGAAACGAGCAACGTCTTACTGAGTGGGGAAGTGCGTGGTGGTGGAGGGAACGTGGCTTCGTACTTATCTGTTTTTTTTCAGCAGCGTCTGCTTCCGCGGACGCTGTTGTCGCTGCGGCGCGCGTCTTTCTTTCTTTTCTTTTCTTCTGACCTCTTCATTCTCCTCTATATTAATTAGGCTAATTGATTAATTAAGCAATTAACTAAACTCAGTCCAACTTAGTTGCAGCATCACTATACGATCCCTTTGATTGGTTGCATGGTTACTAGCCAAAGTACAATTGGCCCCATTTGAAATTCGCGCACTGTGACGTCACGAGCATTTCGACCAATTGAAAAGCATGACATTGGGGGCGGAGCTGGTTACGAGGCCGACGCCGACGCCGACGCCGACGCGAAACCCAGGAACGAACGCCAAAGAGCTGCGCTCTAAAAGAAATTGCACGGGCCTGCTTACTGGCTCGAGCCAAGCCAGCACCGCTGCCACGTGCAGATAGAGGAGAGTTAAAAGATCAGAGGAAAAGAAAAAGGAATGAAAAGATGCGCGTCGCAGCAACAACTGCGTCCGCCGGGGCGGACGCTGCTGAGAAAACAGATAAGCGGCCGAAGCCCGGTGTAGGCAAGCGCGTTATATAGCCCTCCTTGCGCATGCGTAAGAACTGTGGTAAACAGCCGGCTGCAACGAAAGTCAAACGGTGGCGAGGAGGCGAGCGCGCAGTAGTAGCGGCGGTGAAGAGGCGGCGCACATGCCCAGTAGCGCGCGGCTGCGCCGAAAGGTCAGCGGTGTAGTCGCGGCGGCGGTTGCGGTGGCGGCCGCTCCGGCCACCTGCGCCTCTTTTGTGACGTCACTCGGTTCTGCGCACGCGCAGCTGTGGCTAATTCTGATCACGGAGCATACGCCAGACCCGGTGTTGACTAGCCTAGTGAAGCTTTTCGCTTCAAGATTTGCTATGGTTTGACCCATGGCCATCTCGAGTAGAATTGCGGAAGCAATGGCGCAGAAATCGCAGCGGTGGCGGCACCTCTGAGTCACCCGCGTAGCGGAGGAGTCCCGGTGGCCCCAGCGCCGCAGCTGTGCGCCGTGTGACGTCACTCCTCCTGGAGAATGCACTGCTGGCGCAGCGGCGACGGCACCTCTGAGTCACCCCCGCAGCGGAGTCGGCGGCGGCTCCGCGCTGCTCTGACGTCACTCGCTTCTCGCGCATGCGCAGTTGGGACTCTCCGGGGCTCCGCGAAATCGCTCACACCTAGCGTAGTGTTGTTTCCGCAACAAAAGTGGCTTTACAGCCGATCACGCCTCGCGATCAGCAATACACTCCCGCGCTGTGCATTGGACATTGCCGTCTTCATCAATCAATACTACTGTCGAACTTATATCGTTGCCAGACATGCCAGCTTCCCAAGAAACAAAACAATGAACTTACAGAGACTGAGAGCACTAGGCTACCGCCGCACCCTATCATGCCCCGTGTTAAACTTGGAGCCCTCTACTACGGCACCTCTTGCTTCCTTTTCTCTCAGTCCCTTCTTTATCCGTTTCCTTACGGCGCGGTTCAGGTATCCACCGAGATGGGAGACAGATACCGCATTTTCCTTTCCCATTACCATTGTTTTCAAAACAATGAGCCTACAGAGCCTCACAGACAGAGCTGAGCTCAAGTCTCGCATAACGGAGTATCGTAATCTCCTTAGGTTTTTACTCTAGTATATTAGGTTAAAACTCCCACACTACGCACTGTACATTGTGTTTTACAAATAGTGCAATCGAACTAATATCGTCGCCAGAAGTGCTGACGACCCATTAAGGAGCCGTCAATTACGGCTCCTCTTTCTTCCTTTCTTCTTTCAGGCCCTCCTCTATCCATTTCCTTACGGCGCGGTTCAGGTATCCACCGAGATGCGAGAAAGATACCGCTTTTTCCTGTCCCAAAAACCGTTTTTTTTTCATAACAAAGAGCCTACAGAGCCTCACACATTTACAGAGCTGAGCTCAAATTTCGCATTAAGGAGTATCGTAATCTCCTTAGGTTTTTTACTCTAAGTATATTAGGTTAAAAAGGTTGATGCAGTTCTTAGAGCTCGACTGGTTGACTGGTTTCTGCCAATGCTTTCAAAAAAATAAATAATTTTACTGAGGCAGCGTGAATTGCAGATTGGTCCTCAATGTGGCCTTTTCCCTTTACATTTAGGTAAGTCTCGTACGATCATAGCGGCCATGAGCAATTCGGTGAAAAAAGTGCGAATTCCGGCTTAAGGAGGAAGCTGGCGAATGCGTTGTTAGCGAGTCACTGAGTACGAAATGCGACGCTGTACTAAAGGAGAAGGCGGCGACAATGTGTTGTGTGAATTCCATCTACCGCTGCGCATTGCGCATGCGCATTTGCACAGCGCATGAGTCGGGAAACGCTGGGAACAACAAATTCACAGGGACACGAAATTCCGTTACGTGTTGCCAATGTGTTGGCATTAGCAACTGTTGATACCTTACCGGAAATGACGCCACTTCCGGTATGGTGATGTGCCCTCCGGTCGAGTGTCATTTCTTTCCTCCAGCCAATGGGAATGCTCCGATCTATTGACGTCACTTCCCTGCAGCCAATGGGCGAACTTTATGACTGACGATGAATTTTGCCCCATGGCGCGTCTGATGCTATTGTATTAATAATTACGAAACATTGGCGCTATGTCGCGTGGCGCACTAGGCTCGACGAAAGCTGTGGCGCGTCTGCGCGCTCTGTAAATCTTACAGCGGAAACTGTTACAGCTTTGGTTTAGTCATTTAGCTGAAGAGAGTAAGGGTGCGATACCTGCTGCATGCCTCAGCTGTGTAATGCATGACCCGCCTGAGGGGAGGCAGGTACCCGGGTTCGAATCCGACCACGGCGGCCGTGTTCGGATGAAGGCGAAACGCAAAAGGCGCCCATGTGCTGTGCGATGTCAGTGAGCCCTGTGCGGTGGCCCTGAGACCTTCATCGGTCCAAACTCGTTGCTTAATATTATTGCGAAAGCGATACTACGCTAGGTTTTGAGCCTTCAACGTGGTCCCGGTGGTAGTCACGTTTGACCTTTAGACGGCCTCCAGTTTAATGACGCGTGGAGGCGCTCGCGTCTGTGACGTCATACCGAGGTGAAATCTGAGCTACTAAGTCGGTTCGTCGGCGCCGTCCCAGCGGTAGCCACGGAGCGCTGCAGATTCCAGGCAGTAAGAGAGGGGACTGCGTTCTTTTCGAGGAAAATAAAGGCGTCTTACCAAATCTGTGGTTTAGTGGACACCTTAATAACACTTTAATCTAATTCCGTTCACTGATGCGCTCTGACATAGACCGATGCCCGATGCCCACCCGCCCCGCCAAGTGGAGCTGATATGGGTGCCCGCGCACTCCGGGAATCCCGGAAACGAGGCCGCCAACCTTTTAGCCCGAGGTTCTTTAAACCGGGCTCAGGTGGCCTCGGATCGGGGATTCACGAAGGATCGCATGCACTCATTCAGTGAGCTGACCCAGGCATACAGAGCCTCTCGCCAGCTCTACCCCCCGCCCCACCCCTCCCTAGATAACAGACACGCAACACTCTGGCGCAGATTACAAACACATACTCTCCCCTCGCCCCTTACCCTAACCCACTATCATCCCTCCTTCCCCACTCCTGCTTGCGCCCTATGCCCAGAACCCTTCGCTTCTTCCCTCCACATCCTTTCCCTCTGCCCGGCGGACCCTCCCCCGCGGGACCTAGAGAACCTCAAGACCTGGGAGGACGGGGAGACCCTGCTGCGCTCGGAGGACCCGGCCGTGCAGACCATCGCCACCGGCCGTGCTGCCAGTGTTATGGACCTTCGGAACATAAACACTTGAGTGCAGTGGGGTCGTGCGGGGACCCTGGGGCGTGCCCCGAATTCCTCTGTAAATAAAGTTTTCTCTCTCTCTCTCTCTGCGTTGATTTCGAGGAAAGGAAAGGCGCCTTACCAACTCTGTGGTTTAATGGACACCTCACTAAAACTATAAGCTAATTCCGGCGTTCATTGATGCGCTCTGACATAGACAGCGTTGTAGACTGCGCAATTGATTTGGAGGGAAGAAAATGCGCCTTACGAACTCTGTGGTTTAGTGGACACCTCAATAGCACTTTAAGCTAATTCCGGCGTTCATTGATGCGCTCTGACATAGACAGCGTTGTTGACTGCGTTGATTTGGAGGAAAGGAAAGGTGCCTTACCAACTCTGTGGTTTAGTGGACACCTCAATATCACTTTAAGCTAATTCCGGCGTTCCGTGCAGCACTCAGCTTTCGCCTTTCACTACTGTAGTCGAGGAACATGCACCCGTCCCACCATGAGCAGCGCCGCAGAGCCCGTGCGAAGGCACTCCATTTTTGGTTGGTTGGTAAACATTTATTAAAACAGTCAAGGGGCCGAAGGCCCTGATCTAGGGGTCGGCCAAGACTCCTTGGAATCTGGCAGCCTCTAGAGCGAGACCGATGAGCGTTCGTTGGTCGTCTAGGGTAGAGCTGCGTAGACGAGCCTCCCAGGTATGTTGTGTTGGTGTTGGCATGTGTTGTCGTGGACAAGTCCAGACCATATGAAGGAGGTCTGCTGGGATATTGCAGTGTTTACACATCGGCATATACCGTTCAGGAAATATATTATGGAATCTTTTGGGATTGGGGAAAGTGTCCGTCTGGAGTTGGCGCCATGTGACGGCCTCTGTCTTTGTAAGTTCTTGGTGCGGACCTGGATAGAGTTGGCGAGAAAGACGATAGTGCTGGAGCAGATCGCGTGAAGTGATTATGGTGTCCTTCCTGACCAAGGCGGGCATGTTGGGGGCGGGGTGATAAGCTGCTCGGAAAGTGAGCCCTCGAGCTAGCTCATGTGCTCCCTCATTACCCTTCAGACCCATGTGGGCTGGAGCCCATATCAGTAGGGTCAGGTGTTTAGGAGGATTTGATACGAGTACGCGAAACGCTTCGACTGAAATACGGCCATGAGTAAAATTAAGAATGGCGCGCTGTGAGTCACTTATGACTATAGCTTTAGAAGTGGACAGCGCGAGAGCAATAGCTACTTCCTCCGCTGTAGTGATATGTGAAGTGCGTACGGAGCAGGAGGCATGGAGAGTCATGTTCTCATCTGTGGCAACCGCTGTTGCAGCAGTCCGAGTAGGATGGTCTGCCGCGTCTGTGTAAAGCACGTCAAGTCGGCCAGCATATCGCTGCTGGAGTGACGCGGCCCGAGCTTCTCTGTGATCTTGATGATGAGTTGGATGCATGTTGCGGGGGAGAGGGAGAGTCTTGATGTTGTCCCTGATGGCAGGTGGGAGATTGACCACCGAAGATGGCAGACGGAAGGGAGCGATGCGAAGTCGTTCGAGGATAGAGCGGCCTGCGGAAGTTAGGGAGAGGCGTTGGCGCTGGGCCAGGAGGGCCGCCTCAATGAGCTCGTCAACCGTGTTGGAGACACCAAGGGCGAGGAGCTTGTCGTTGGGAGTAGAGAGAGGAAGACCAAGGGCTGTTTTGACGCCGCTGCGGATAAGGCAATCCAGGCGGTGCTTCTCCGTGAGCGTGAGACGTAAATATGGAGCACTGTAAGCAATACGACTTACTACAAATGCTTGAAAGAGACGAATGAGATTCGCCTCCTTCATGCCTGCCCGCTTGTTGGAAACGCGCCGTATGAGACGGGCTGTCTGCTGTGTGTATCGATGCAAGCGTTGTATTGTGTTGGTGTTGGCTCCGTTGGCTTGGAGGTGGAGGCCAAGAATTCGGATGGTGTCGACCGTAGGCACGAGAAGGTTGTTAACAGTGAGGCGGATATTTGGAGATGTGGGGGGTTTCCGGGTGCCAGGATAACGCACAAAGAAGAGCTCAGATTTTGCTGCTGAGCACTCAAGTCCTTTGTCCGATAAGTAGTCTTCAACTGTGTTGATCGCAGCCTGGAGAGTCTCTTCAATGTGTCCGTCACTGCCGCCAGTCATCCAGAGGGTGACGTCATCCGCGTAAATGCTATGATGAAGGCCCTCGTGGCGGGCGAGTCGAGCGGGAAGGCCCATCATAGTGATGTTGAAAAGCAGCGGAGACAGGACGGAGCCCTGCGGCGTGCTCTTGTTGCGCAGGGAGATATCCTCGAGGGAGTGTGGACCGGCAACGAGCGTGGCAGTGCGATCCGTAAGGAAAGCACGGATATAGTTGTACAGAGTTTCGCCCACCTGCAGATTCTGGAGGTTGGACAGGATAGCAGTGTGTTGAACGTTGTCGAAAGCTTTAGCGACGTCGAGGCCCAGGATGACCTGAGTGTCTCGAGTCTTGTGGTCCAGAAGTTCATGCTTGAGCTGGAGCATAACATCACACGTGGATAGATGGGGCCGAAAGCCGACCATGCTTGGCGGGAAGAGATCACGATCCTCTATGTATGTCGAGAGCCGCGCCAATATAACGTGCTCCATGGTCTTACCCACGCAGGACGTGAGTGAGATCGGACGGAGGTTGTCGAGGCTTGGGGGCTTACCTGGCTTGGGGATAAGAATGATCTTTGCATGTTTCCATTCCTTTGGGAGAACGCCGGACTCCCAGCATTGCTGCATGTAGGCTGTGAGTGCATGAATAGAGCGGTCGTCGAGGTTACGGAGAATATTGTTATTGATGCGGTCTGGGCCGGCTGCCGAGCCCGGACGTAACTTAGCTAGTGCAGCCCGGACCTCTGCCACTGTGATCGGGGCGCTGAGGGAAGGGTTGTCGGGACCCGCATAGTCTGGGAGCAGAGTAGGGGGCTGCGGATTGATGTATTTGTCCCTCAGCTGGGCGAGTAACTCATCTGGAGAGCCTGGAAACTGATGTAGGAGGCGTTCCAGTTGTTGGGCGTTCTCTGAACGAGTGCTAGAGGGGTCTATGAGGTGACGCAGGAAGCGCCACGCATCTGCTCTTGAAATGTTGCCGTCTAGTTCGGCACATAAAGCATTCCAATTTTGGCGATCCAGGGTAAGGGCGTAGCGTTCAATCTCTCTGTTCAGCGCAGCTAGCTGTTTACATGCATAACGGTCAAGCTTATGCCTGCGCGTTTGGAAAGTGAGCTGCTGCTTGCGACGCCAGAGGGCGAGCAGGTGTGAGTCGTAGGGGGTCAGAGGATCTTCCGGGTAGACTGATTCGGTGGCGGCTTGTAAGTCTTGAAATAGCTCAGAGGTCCAGAGACCAATATCGTCAATCTTGTGAGGCGGGGAGCGGCACTCTCGGAAGCGATGCCAGTTAGTGAAGAGTTGGGGGCGAGCAGGGCGACCTGCCGGGCCCTCTACGAGAACGAGCTCTAGTAGATCGTGATCACTGCCCAGATTTACGTGCGTGTTTGTCCAGGAGGCATCCAGGCCTTCGCTGATGATGGAAAGATCTGGAGTAGTGTCACGCTGAATGCTGTTGCCGTGACGAGAAGGAAGCGAAGGATCATTAAGAATGATGAGACGGTTATCATGGATAGCTTGCCACAGTGTCTTGCCCTTGAGCGTATCTGTCTGGTAGCCCCAAGCCGTGTGGTGAGCGTTAAGGCCCCCGACGATGGCAATGGCATTAGAATCGGCCAAGCGTGAGACTTCCGCAATGAGAGAATGAAAATCAGGACGCCTCGCCCAGGGGGAGCTGTACACGTTCAAGAGGAAGAGGCTATGGCCTCGTTTGCGACGGGGTAGAATTTCCAATAGAAGATGATCGATAGTGGAGATGTTAGTGTCGTGAGTGAGAGCGGTTACATTCCTTTTGACAAAGGTGACCACGTTGGATGAAGAGAGAGTTGTGAAAAGTACGATATCCCGCTAGCTTGGAGGTGGACCCCGCCTCTTGGAGGGCAATTATTTCTGGGCGATCTCTGTGTTGCAAAAGCTGTTGGAGGAGAGCTCTTTTACGGGTGAACCCCCGACAGTTCCACTGCCAGAGGGTGAGACGGGTGGAAGTGTTATTGCGAGCCATGTTGGTTTAAGCGTTGCTCTAAGAGCTGTATGCGCGTTTCGACCTGTATGAAGCGGGCACCATGAGCTTCTTGCGTACGTGTCAGCCTATCCATGGCCTCTGTGAGACCCTGAAGCTGCGAGAGGACTTGGGTAGAGAACTGCTGAAAAGTGTTATTGAAAGTGTCTTCAATGTTAGCCATGCGTCTGTAGAGGCGCCTGTCTAATGAAGGCGCGATTGTGCAAGTTTTGCGTTTGGGTGGAGAAGGCTCTTGCATTGAACCATCCTCCTCCTCGTCGGGGGCAGTGGAAGGAAGCGGGAGTGTGGGTTGGGTAGCTGGTGCGTTGGTATTTGTCTGTGCGGCCTGTAATGCTGATTTAAGATGTGAAATTTCTAGTGCTTGCTGTTGTATGAGAGCTTTAAGTTCAGCTATCTCACGTGAGGGAGGTGGTGGCTGTTGTGAGGGTGGTTGAGAGGCTCGATCTACCCAGCCTACCTTACTCGCCGTCTTCTTGTTCAGGGTGTCACTGCCGGGAGCCCTGGAGTGGGATGGTCGGGATCTGGACCTGGAGGGTGACTCCTCGCGCCTCGTCCGGCTCCTGGCACGTCCTCGATCTTGGGAATGGCGGGAGGGCAGCCGAGGGAAGGAGCTGGATCTGCTCTTGGAGTTGCCCCGGGACTGTTTCTGATCCTGGTGCAGGTCGAGGCGGCTCTTGCGTTGCATCCCTTGTTTAGCTTCCTCCTCGGACTTGCGAATATCCTCCCAGCGGCGTTTGTTCACAATGTATGGAGTACGGTAACTTTCTTTGCAAGTCTTGTCTCCCGTGGGGTGTGCTTCCCCGCAGAGGTGGCACCGAGGTTCACATGCGTGGCCTGCAGCGGGTTTGAGCGTCCCGCACGTTCTGCAGCGTTGATTTGGTGTGTTGGCACACACATCGGCCCGATGTCCGAGCTCACCGCATGCGCGGCAAACTTCGTAGCGTTTCTTGTAAAGATAGCACCGAAAGGGTACGCCATAGTAGTAGATCCATCTTGGGACGCGTTCGTCTTGGAAAGTGAGTAGAATAGACGCTGTCTTGCCCATTCTACGAAGTTGGAATATTGGAGGGTTGCGTGGGTCGTCAAAGTTTGCGTGGAGGTCGGCTGTTGTATACTCGAGGTCGATACCGCGCACCACTCCTCTCCCGCAGGTTTCCGGAGCCGCCGCGTACGCAGAGACTTGGTACATCTTGTTGTTGATGTTGAGAGTCTTGATATTCAGGAAGTGATGCGCACGTTCCATACTTGCTGTGCTGACGATGATCGCGTTCTGTTTGTCGTTAACAAGGAGTTGGTCGAGGCCCTTGCCGTCGGTGTCGCGAAGTCCGGCTGCTGCCTTTACCGCGACAAAAAGCCGGGGAGCTGAGAAATTACCCACAGCAAGACCATCACGGGGCCGAATAATGATCTTGAAATCGTCGCGCGGAAGTCGTGGTTGGTTAGAGCCGACAGACTGCTTTGCTAGGCGTCGGCCGTTGTGGAGACAGCTCTTACATTGCGGTGAGTCATCGCCGCCAGCAGCGTTCACGTCGACGCCGGCAGCTGTAGAGCCGCCAGCTGCGTTCGCGTTGGAAGTCCTGGCAAGATCTTGCTTGCGCTTCTTGTCGATCTTGGTTATCCAGTCGGTTTGGCTTTGAAATTCTTCTGGGGTGATATCCAAGGCACTCCATCGAGCGTACGGCTCCAAGCCGGACGCCGTATGGGTGGACGCTGCCTGCACGGGTGATGAAGCGACAGCAGCTGTGGTGGACTCCTCTTTATCTGCCCTCCTCACACTACCTCTCCCTCCAGAGACATCCCCAGAAGCTGCAGAGGAAGCCGCCATTGCACTCACAATCACCCGCACGGAAGCCCGGTACATTTTCAGTGATTCAAAAACTGCGATTCTAAATTTGGCTCGAGGCCGAATCCATGTACCTGCTTTTGGCATACTGGACTCGCCCGTTGCACCCCCGCCCCGCCAAGTGGAGCTGATATGGGTGCCTGCGCAGTCCGGGAATCCCGGAAACGAGGCCGCCAACCTTTTAGCCCGAGGTTCTTTAAACCGGGCTCCGGTGGCCTCGCATGCGGGATTCACGAAGGAGCGCATGCACTCATTCAGTGAGCTGACCCAGGTATACAGAGCCTCACGCCAGCTCTACCCTCCGCCCCACCCTTCCCTAGATAACAGACACGCAACGCTCTGGCGCAGATTACAGACACACACTCTCCCCGCGCCTCTTACCCTAGCCCACTATCATCCCTCCTTCCCTACTCCGGCATGCGCCCTATGCCGAGAACCCTTCGCTTCTTCCCTCCACATCCTTTCCCTCTGCCCGGCGGACCCTCCACCGCGGGACCTAGAGAACCTGAAGACCTGGGAGGACTGGGAGACCCTGCTGCGCTCGGAGGACCCGGCCGTGCAGACCATCGCCACCGGCCGGGCTGCCAGTGTTATGGACCTCAGGAACATAAACACTTGAGTGGAGTGGGGTCGTGCGGGGACCCTGGGGCGTGCCCCGAATTCCTGTTGTAATAAAGTTTTCGCTCTCTCTCTCGCTAAACTTGTTCATGATTTGCTTTCGCAACCGTCCGTGCTTAACCAAGCTAAGCCTCTGGCAATTTTTTTTCCATCCATCCGGGTGGTCGAAGTTACTCCCCAGACATCCATTGTTGCTCCTCTTTCTTCTTTCGCTCCCTTCATTTCTTTCCTTACGGCGCTGTTCGGGTGTCCACCGAGATATGTGAGAAAGTTATTGCGCCGTTTGCTTTCCTCAAAACCAATTTTCGGTTTTAGAGCGCAGCTCTCTGGCGCTCGTTTCTGCGTTTCGCGGCGTCGTCATCGCCGTCGGTGTTGCTGTCTCTGTCGCCGTCGGCGTTGTCCGTTGTAACCAGCAGTGGACACCTTAGTCGCGCTTTAAGCTGTGAAACCAATGGAGGGGGAGCTCGGAAAGCAGATGATAAAATTGGTAAATTGATTTTTGAGGAAAGGAAATGCGTAATATCTGTCTTACACATCTCGTTGGACACCTGGACCAGTGGGAAGGCGCATAACTGCCCTCTTGGAAGAGTGGACACCCCAATCGTGCTTTAAGCTATGTGGTGGCAGTGACAGATGTGCGCTGCATGCCTTGGCATTGACAGAGGATACTGTGCCAGAAACGCGGCGCTGGTGTGGTGGTGGAAAACATTTATGTACAGACAGATACACTTCAGGAGGTTAGGTATGAGCTGACCCAGAAAGGGCCAGCCCTCACAAGTACGAGGTGGAGGTCCCTAGTTCGGGACCCCAGTGGCGTCGGCCGCCGCCCGGGCTCGCGCGACCAGGGCCCGTTGGGCCTGCAGGTAAGAGAAGCCGAGCAGGGTCGCCACAGGCCTTCGGTGTTCGTTGTGTTCATTGGCGTTGGCGTGGACAACGCTTTACACTCCGATCATTTTAAGGAAATGAAGTGCGCGTAACTGGCTCCCTGGGTCAGTGGACGCCTGAATCGTGCTTACAGGTACGCGGGGTGATGAGAGAGATGTGGGCTGCAGGCATTGACAACGTTGTGCCAGAAACGTGGCGCTGAAGCCATAGGACGTCGGCGTTCCGTTGATAATGTATTATACTCCAATCATTTTAAGGAAAGGACGTGCACATAACACGCTCCTTGGGCCAGTGGACGCCTTAATCGCGTGTATATGTACGTGGGGTGATGAGAGAGAGATGTGGGCGGCATGCGTTAGCGCTGACAATGGTTTGGTTTGGTTTATTGGAGTTTAACGTCCCAAAGCGACTCAGGCTATGAGGGATGCAGTAGTGAAGGGCTCCGGAAATTTCGACCGCTTGGGGTGGTTTAACGTGCAGTGACATCGCACAGAACACGGGCCTCTAGAATTTCGCCTCCATCGAAGTTCAGCTGCAGCGGCTGACAATGGTGAGCGCACTCTCGCGATCAACCATTAGCTGCCACCTACCAGGGTGGCAGGGTGGGTGGGAAATTTAAATGTATTTATAAAGAAAAACAGGAATTTCTCACCACTTATGCGGGAGAACATCCCGTTCCTCTCGCTCGTAGCGCCTCCCACGGCTACGACAACCTCGCGAATTACTTGCAGAGACCTCGTTTTTGAGAACCAGGCATTGACGCAGAAGCGGGGTGGTCTGCGGGGCAGAGACGCGCTACGGCTCGCCCATGCCTTCGTGACCAGCCGGATCCTCTACGCCGTGCCGTACCTACGCACCACCAAACAACAAGACGAGTGCTTTTAGTAAAATCACGAGAGAGAGAGAGAAAACTTTATTTACAGAGGAATTCGGGGCACGCCCCAGGGTCCCCGCACGACCCCACTGCACTCAAGTGCTTATGTTCCGAAGGTCCATAACACTGGCAGCACGGCCGGTGGCGATGGTCTGCACGGCCGGGTCCTCCGAGCGCAGCAGGGTCTCCCAGTCCTCCCAGGTCTTGAGGTTCTCTAGGTCGCGCGGGGGAGGGTCCGCCGGGCAGAGGGAAATGATGTGGAGGGAAGAGGCGACGGGTTCTGGGCATAGAGTGCATGCCGGAGTGGGGAAGGAGGGATGATAATGGGCTAGGGTAAGGGGTGAAGGAAGTGTGTGTGTCTGTAGTCTGCGCCAGAGTGTTGCGTGTTTGTTATCTAGGGAGGGGTCACGACTTTCTGCCAATCTGCTTCCCCCTCCCAACCCCACGCTCACGCAGGAGCAAGCAACCACTCTCAGGCAGCTCCAAACGTACACATTCAAATGCCCCGCAATACTAGCCAAAATTCATAAGGATATATACTCTGCAGAATGCAAAAGCTGCGGAGAGTTTGCTAACCTTAACCACATTATGTGGGCCTGCAGTAAAAACCCTTTAAGCGGAATAACCACCGAGGAGCGGTGGGAGACAGCGCTGCGCAGCTCGGACCTGTGACAACAGAAGTTCGCAGTTCGCAGTTTGCGCATTTGTCTGAAAATTGTCCTGGGTACATAAGATTCCAGAGGGCCGGATTTGGAAAGGTGTAAGTTTGTAAACGGCGCCAGTTGATGGCTTGGTATTTGGACAAGGATCTATCCGCTGCACAACAAGACGAGCGCATTGACGCCATCATCAGGAAGGCAACAAAGCGAGCACTGGACCTCCCGGTGGCTACCTCCAACGCCAAACTGAAGGCGTTGGAGTGGTAAACTCCTATCAGGAGTTGCGGGAGGCCCACCTCGTGAACCAATATACGCGGCTATCGCAGACGGTTCCTGGGCGCCGCCTGCTAAACCGCTTACACATCCAACACACATGCATACCAGAGGGTACGGAGAACATCCCGGTGCTGTGGCGCCACATGCTCTTGGTCGCTCCGCTCCGGCGTAAGATGGACATGGCTTCACATGAAGGCAGACGACAAGCGCGGGTTCGCACGCTTGAGAGGCAATATGGACATAAATAGGGCGTCTACTACGTGGACATCACAGGGCCGTCGCCCACGGGATTCTTCACGGCTGCCGTAGTCCACCGGGTAATGAATGTCGACGGGCTATCTTTTCGGGCCTCAAATTTAATAGCTCACGCTGCCGCCGATCCAAAATCGGGAACGGTTATCACAGACTCTCGCCGGGCCTGTGAACATTATCTTGCAGGCGAAATATCACCTCTTGCCTCCCAAATTCTAAGACGCGCTCCCGCCGATTCAACTCGCACAAAAGTGATCTGGGCTCCTGGCCACCAGGGTCTACGAGGCAATGAGGCCGCTGATGCGGGCGCCCGAGCGCTCACACACCGCGCTCCTCATCCTAGCTCTCCTGGCTCAGAAGCTCATAAACCGCTTCTGCGGTTCCGCGAAATCCTAATTCATTATTGCGACAGCCACCGCCTCTACCCAATACCTGCCAAGGGGCTGAGTAAGGCGGAGGAGCGAACTCTGCGGCGCCTGCAGACAGGAACTCTTCTCTGTCCTGCCATAGCAAACCACTTCGATCCGAACACAGATGGGCGCTGTCCGCACTGTGGAGAGATCTGCGATATCTTTCACATGGTGTGAGCATGTGCTCAGAATCCTCACCTTCCCCCTTCCCCCACCCCCACCCGAGAGGCATGGGAGACTGCCCTCCTCAACTGCTCCACACTGGAGTCTCAAAGGGCTCTAGTAAAGCGGGCGCGAGACGGGGCCTCGTCGTGCGGTGTCCCGGACTAAGGATACCGACCATGCAGCAGGGTTTTTTGACCCTCAAACTCTCTTTGATTATTAAAGTTTTTCGCCACCACCACCACCATCTATTTCTTCGACCACAAATCTTCCTTCATGACAATCAAGAACTGTTAGTGGAGTGTTTCTTGAAGAAGGAATATGTGTGAAAAATAACAAGTTGTCTGTAATTGTATAAATATATGTCTTGCTCGATTTCTTTCGCTCAGTCCATCGAAAACCTGAAACAGCTGATGAGCTGTGCTGAAATTTCGCATTATGGAGTAGCGTAAGCGTCGGAAACTTTTTCAAACGCAAATGATGCCCTCCACAACGGCGCCTGTTCGCTTCTTCTCTGAGTGCCTCCTTTTGTCCCACCCTGTACAGTGCGGTTCTGGTGTTCACCGAAATGTGATACAGGTACTGCGCCATTTTTTACCTCCCAAAGAAAAACAAAATTGTAAATTGGTTTTTGAGGGAAGGAAGTGGCGCAGTGTCTGTCTCACATATCTCGGTGGACACTTGAACCGCGCCGTAAGGGAAGGGAGGAAGGTGGGAATGAAAGAAGAAAGATAGAAAGAGGTGCCGTAGTGGAGGTCTCCGTAATTATTTCGACCACCTGGGGATATTTAACGTGCACTGACATCGCACAGCACATGGGCGCCTTTGCGTTCAGCTCGGTGGTCTAGATTGTAATGTCATCCGCATACATCGCGTGTTGAATGCCTTCCTTTGTGGACATGGTGGTGGTGGTGGTGAAATATTTTAATGAAATTGTTTAGGAGGTCGTAGCGGCGGTTGGAGCTCTCAGTCCGGAACCCCATTGGCGTAGGCTGCTTTCCGGGCTCTTTCGATGAGTTGCATTTAACTCGTTTCGTCCGAGCTGGTCAGAGCTGCCTCCGACCCCTCCTGCGTTGGCTGGTTATTAACAGTGATCGCCTGATTTCGTTGGCAGGCCCACATCATATGGTACAGGTCCGCCTTCTCCCCGCAAAATTTGCATTGTGAGTCAAATGACTCCGGGTCTATTGCGTGTAGTCTTCGTGCGTTGTTGTAAGTGTTGGTCTGTATCTTTCGGAGGTATAGTTCCTCCCCTTTGTCCAGTGTCTTAGCCGGCGGAGGGTAGACCCGACGGGATAATCTTAAGTGCTGAAGTATGTCGTTGTAAGTTAGTAGCGGGGTAGGAGGTTCCACGGCATCCATACTGGGTGCACGGGGGAGAAATGGAGGACCGCCTTCAGCAGGCCGCTTCCATAGTCGATGCGTATGCTATTGACTGTGGGCTCCAATATGCTGCAGCAAAATTAGAGCTTCTACAGGAACTGGTACTCTACTTATGACAGAGCATCACCATGTATCAGCTCTCTTGTCGACAACGCGCAATATGCAACCTTTTGTATATAAAGCTCTTCATCTTTCCCCCAAGTTCTCACCTCTGTTGACTCGGGCCCGACACCACGCCGAAGGCGCCGATGTCGCTAACCAAGTCCCAACACCTGGATACTGCGTTAGCCTGCGTGTTATCAGGTGTCTCTCGCTGCTTATTTCGGTGGGGGAGCTTACACAGGTACGGCTACCTTCCCACGTGTCCAAAACAGCGAGCATCCCACCAGCATCTTTCAGTGTCGACGCTAAGGCCGATGGTGAGGCCCTGGAACTTCGGGTCATGGAGGTCCCACGTGCACTACGGCGTCCCTCATAGCCTGAGTTGCTTTGGGACGTTAAACCCCAATAAACCAATAAACCAACGGCATGTATACAGCATGTATATTTTGAAATCAAATCCGGGGGTGCTGAAAGGTGTATCAGCACTGTGTCTTTGTCGTTGTCCGAGAAAGAAGTTGATCTGGATATGCTATCATGATGAGTGTGATTTGTGTAGTGGATCAGCTTACAATTGCTAATATCGCTACGTTCTTTCGTTTCTTTATGTGGCACTGATGACGTTCACGTATTGTGTATAAAAGAACACCCGTTTCCTCTATTAAATCTGTTGTAATTTCGCGCTTTGGGTTGTTGCGCCTTCATTTCATTCTGTGAAAAGTTAAGCGCGTTGAACCTCCACGAACAAAGCTACTAAACCCAATGCTCGCTACTTTAGAGGTTGGTCAAATGTTTTAGGGGAAGCCCCCTCCTTGGGGTCTGCCCCTAAAAGTTTTGACCAACACTGTTCCCACTTAGAGTTATTTATCAATTCGCTCTCGCCCTCCCATAGGCTTGGCGTCCCGGTTAGCTCAGTCGGTAGAGCGACTGCTCCGGTGAAGCGGTGGTCCCGGGTTCGAACCCTGGACCAGGCCTAATTAGACTGCGAAGTTTCTGAGAAACGTGTTTAGGTTTCTTTTGTAGCCGTAATGCTACACTTGAGTGGATACCAATGAGCAATTACTCCGTTATTACAAATTTACTCTACCTTGGGGTCTTCTCCTAAAACATTTGACCAACACTGTTCTCACTTGGAGTTATTGATCAATTCACTCTCGCCCTACCCGTCCCGGTTAGCTCAGTTGGTAGAGCGACTGCTCCGGTGAAGCGGCGCTTCCGATTTCGAACCCTGGAGTAGGACGAATTTTCCTTTAACTGTGAAGTTTCTAAAAAAAGCTGTATCGCTTTCCTTTGTAGCCATATGGCTGCACTTGGGTGGATACCAATGAGCAATTACTCCCTTTTAACTTATTTTAGAGGTTAGATGAGCGCGATGACGTCAGCTGCTCACAGTTCCCGCGCACATACTGTTTGATTCAGCACATGCACCGAGTCTAACAAGGGGTCGTCTGCCAAACAGCGTGCAGTGTTAATGGCCGCTTTTCCAGTGGCCATTGTGTTTTAGCTCCGAGACTCCATGGGCGCACAACCTTCGCCTCTATCAACCCTGGCCTGGCACGTATCAACATCTGCGTGACACGCGTCAGCGGTGTGCTCGTTGATGACGCTTTTGTGCTCGTCTGCATTTGTTTTTGTTTACAGTCGCAGCCGGTGTGCGCTATACGCATCCCGATTCGCGCACGCACGCCCTCTTTCGCCGCGACAAATCAAGCGTCGTTGACACTTTGTTTATTATGCCCGCCACTCGGCGAGCCGGATTGTTGACTCGTCGCGAACGCTTTCAAGTGCATGCGGCGACACTCCGACGGGAGGCTTTCAACCGACCCTCACTTGTGAACGACCACGTAAGGTACGTCCCGGAGAAGATCCTGAGGCTGTCTGTGGGTGCGTTAACTTCGCCTTCATTTTGATAATTTTTATATGATTTTAATTAGGGCCTCGTGAAACAATGCTCAGTGTCAGCAGTCTGGTGGAACTGGTCAAAGCTCAATACTGTCACGTTGTTTTCTTTGCTTTCGTTTGCTTTTTATTTATTCATTCAGTAAACCTTTATTTGTTTATTCTGTAACAGTGGTTTATTGGTAGACGCTGAGGTCAACGGTAGCAGCGGTGGAACAGAGGCAGTTTACCGTCAGTCAGGCTGAGCATAGCCTCGCTCGGAGCGATGGCAATGCGGCAGGGCTAGTGCACATCTTCTTCACAATTCATATCTTGAGAGCGGCTGCACGGAGTATTACGTGAGGGCGTATGGAAGTCCGTGAGCGAATGATTTGTTCAGGGCATGACAAATCAACGAACGTCTTGAGGGAAGTTCCAAATGAAACGTAGTAATGGGGATAGGTAAGAATTTTATGGGAAAGGCAGATGCAACGTAGTAATTTAGCACGTGAGGATTTGGATCAAGTCGTACTGCATATATTTTTGTTGTTCATGCTAGCGAGCTAGTAAACAACACTTGTGTATTTAGTGCATATGATAGTTTTCTTTTATTGACCTTCTCTTTGTCACCCGTGGAAAGCAGTGTTAGAGAGCACAGAATGCGCTTTCCTTGGGCGCAGGGATCTACAAGTTATTGAGAATTTAAGTCGCTCCAGTAAGGAGGATGGCTTTCATTTGCGCGTCCCTGAGTGAAGTCTGGTAATTTTGCTTCGCATCGAGTGCGCGGTTTCAGAGCGCTTCTGTATCAAAATGAGGCGGCAGTGGTTCTTCAGCTTTATCCCCGTTGCCCTACAACTTACATCCTCCACAAGTTCTGTTTGACTGCCCCTGAACCGCATGTTGTCTCGCCCAATTTCTTGTGCACTGCAAAACTTAGAATATGTTATAAAAGAATTAAGCCGCACGCTGGGAAATGATATATGATATATTCACCCGGCTATGCATCTTCGTATCAGTCCCGTTTTTGTACATTTTTGTAAAATACAGGAGATTGGTCGTTAAATTTATATACATGAAAACCTGTTTGTTTATATTAAAACTTCCATTTTGCAAAGCTTTCTTAAGGGCACTTGTCCTGAGGCTATCTAAGAAAACCTCTTTTTGGAAACGTTTCAGTAGCCATTTTGTTTACCTTTCTAGTCATCGCAGGCGAAACTTCAGTACGGGACGGAAGCTCTAACTTTGTATCGTTGTATCTATTTATTTATTTATTTATTTATTTCACATACTTTCAGGGCCCGAAGGCATTACAGAAAGGAGTGGTACAACAAAAAAAAATACAGTGCATAGTTATACAAAACAAGTTATATGATGGCAGAAAACACAGTTTTCTTGAAGTTCTCAACATCGGTAATGGCAGCGATGGAGGGAGGAAGGTCGTTTCAGTCAGCGCTGGTTTTAGGAATAAAAGAATCATGACACAATTTGGTTCTCGAAAATGGAACACCGACTTTAAATATATGATCGGAACGGGATGAAATGTATGAAGGGCTCGAAAAAAGATGATCCTTTAACAGGGGGTTATGGTGATACAGTCTGTGGAAAAGACAGTCGAAAACACTTCCGGCGCGAAGAAAGGTCTGGTAAAGCAAGTGTGTTTTTCATAGAAGTAATGCTGGCGTAACGGGAATAGTTAGTTAAGATGAAACGTGCTGCACGATTTTGAATGGATTCTAGTGTGTTTATCAGTGTGATTATATTAGGATCCCAAACTGCAGATGCATATTCTAACTTTGGTCGTACTAATGTTTTATAAAGGGTTAGTTTCATCGGCAGAGGCGCGGTAGAGAAATTTCGGCGCAAGTATCCAAGAGTCCTGTTGGCGTTATTTGCGACATGTTCGACGTGTCTATGCCATGATAAGTTACGTGAGATATGAACACCTAGGTATTTGTAGGAGTTAACTGATTCAAGTGGAATGTCGTGAAGAACATAAGTACGCTTGTTATCAGTGATGTTAGTGCGACGTGACACATGCATCGTTTTACATTTATTAACGTTTAGTCGCATGCACCACTTATCACACCAGTTAGATACGCTTGTGAGATCATCCTGAAAATAAATAGAATCAGTTTGGTTAGATATTTTGTGATAGATGACGCAGTCGTCTGCAAAAAGCTGGTACAAATTCAGGTGCTGGTACAAATTCTTACGCGCAGCCTCCTGCGAAGAACCGTGTTAGAATACGTTAACGACAGCGTTTTGGGATACTCGTTGCACAAAGAATTTTAGCAGGCCTTCGCATTCTTTCAAAACTTCGCCGTTGGCCCATGGCTGAACATAACAACGCAGCAGTTGGCTCTGCGCTTGTTAACTTTCCCTAATGGCGCTATCTCCGCGGTGGCTCAGTGGTTACTGCGTTCGGCTGCTGACCCGAAAGACGCGGGTTCGATCCCGGCCGCGGCGGTTGAATTTCTATGGAGGTGAAATTGTAGAGGCCCGTGTGCTGCGCGATGTCCGTGCACGTTGAAGAACCCCAGGTGGTCGAAATTTCCGGAGCCCTCCACTACGGCGTCCCTCATCGCTTGAGTCGCTTTGGCACTTAAACCAAACCCCCATAAACCAAACCAAACCTAATGGCGCTGCCCTGTTAGCATGCCCTTTTGAAAAGTCATCGCCGGCGATCTTCAATCGATACCCAAGTGGAACGCACGGCACAGCTGCTGCAGAAATGTGTTACCGCAGTGTGTTGTAGTTGCTGTTGTGGACCTCAGTAAACGTGACACATGCCCACGCTGGGAAATGGCCATCGATGCTATCTGCTTTTTATTTGTCTTGTTCGTATTCTTGCGAGGTACCCTGGATGTTGTGGATAAGACACGTGCCTACCTACGTGGCCATGCTTGAAGTACACGCTCGTGAATTCACGGGTACAACTTGTTGCAGGCGAACCGGGGCCTTGCGTGGAAGCCGTGCACGTATTCTGTAGCGACTGTTTTCTTCTCCTCCAAGCTCAGCTGAGTAAAATGAGTACCATATCCTCCTACCGACGGAGCCTTGCATGCAGAATGCGTGATATGTAACGCGTATAGGCTATAGGACCCTTCGTTTACGGTCTTTATATATTTCCTGATGTCGGGGGGAGAAAATAGGGTAATACTTTTTAAGGTCAAATTCGGGTACATATTTGCGTATTCAGAAAAAGAATTGCAGAATTTGGGTTTTTTGGTGTCATTTTTTGTTGCAGAAGTTAATTCATTATTGGCGCTAATGTACTGTGGGACTCAAAATTGTGTATATTTTGCTGACGATTTTCGCGAACAGTATGAAATTAGCAAATTTTCCAAATAGGGTGTTTCTATTTTTTTTCTCATTTATTATAACTATTTTGTCGCGCAGACATTGTTATCGCTTGCATAGCACTTCAATATCCGTGCAAGACCTGTTTGCGTTTGTGCACTGCCGTTCAACCTCACAGCGTCCATTTCAAACGCATGAAAACCTGAGAGGAGGAAGTCATTAACGTAGGTAGCGCTTGGTACAGGGATGCAAAAAGACGTCTGGTTAGTAGCCCTGTTTTGGCTTCTTGCTCTGTAATGTATCTTTCGAAGTTTTGCTCAAATTAAACCCAGTTTTGAATAATAAGTGTTAAAAAAGGCTTTAAAATTATGACTTAACTCAATACTTCTCTTGAAGACATCCACATATTTTTATACTGTGTCTTCAGTTTTTTGTACTAGAAAACTATTTTGTCAAAAAAAAGTGCCTTTTGAGGTAGAAATCGGGTTTAACGAGATTAAAAAAGAATTTGTTTGGGGTGCACGAACCTGCTAAATCACGTTTTATTCGAAAGATCTGGGTCATATATATACACTATATACGTTCTGAACACATGGGTGCTCTTTAAGATTAAGCAGGTGAGTTTGGAAATAAATTGTTATTCAGGTTATACCGGCAGGAAGGATGCGAAAGTGCGTCAGCTAAAATCTGGCCTGGAGGCTCTTGAATGCATATCTACACTAAAAATAAACAAACTTGTGCTTGTAATTGTGATGTGCGCCCTTATATAACTAATGAAAAGCGGCATCGCTCCATTTGCGGTTAACCTATCGCCGACTTAATTTCGAGCGCTGCTTGATGCAGCCGTTTACCCAAGGAGGCCTTGACCGCTTTTGATGGCAGATCGACCGTCCCCCCCACGCATCAGGATCTACGGGCCATTGTTGTGTCGGCTGAGCGCAGTGAGTTGCACAACTGAGGCAAGGTCGATGGCCCGAATGAGGAGGCCAGGTTGCAGTAAAAGGGGGAAGGGGGGGGGGGGGGGGGTTGCGTGGAGAGAAAGCGGGTGGACAGGCTATTGATTCTCTTCTAAATATTCCTTTAAGCGATTGGATATATACTCCTAGCGGAGTACCAGAAAACCAGACTGCGGTTTAGTGACATGTGACATTGTTCATTTGTGCCACTGATCTTAATTTAATTACCATCCGACTTTAGAGAACCAGCCGGTGCCGACGACAACTTTAGAATGGTCAAGCGTTATTGTTAGTATTAGTGGCTCTTTATAATAAAATAACAAAGGAAGGAAAAGATGTTGCTAGCCGCGGCATCTGCCAACAAAATCTGAAGTACTTGAGCTGCGGATAGTGTGATAAAAAAGACAGCGAGAGGAAAAGAAAGGTGGAGCGATAGAAAGGAAGGACAGGGGTAGGGTGGGCAGAGTGGGTGACGGAACAAACGCGGATTAGTGACATCCTAGTCGAAATCAAGAGGAAGAAATGGGCTTGAGCAGGGCATGCACTGCGAAGGCAAGATAACCGCTCGTCAGCGTAGCAGGGGGCAGCAGAAAGTTAGGTGGGAGAATGAGATTAATTAAGAAGTTTGCGGAGATACGAGTTACTCTAGAGAACGCAATTCCAACCGCAAATAGGGAAGCAGCAATGAAAGGTTTACGAACCAGTAAAGAGAGAAATTTAAATAAGGTCGTGTCATTATTAGGATGAAACGGAATGCAGAAATTGCAGCTTATGCAACTACTCTACAGTTTTCAAATTTCAGCGCTCTACTTAATCAGGTTGCGTTTGTTTTAGAGAGCGATACCATCTCCTGTTTTGAAGAATCCGCCTGAAGCGGGCGAGTCCTCGTAAGCATTCTTGCAAATTATTATCCCTCGCACACGCAGATCTTGCCTCGGACTTGACCATGACAACGGCGACAAGGGTGTCAATCTTGCTCGGCTTCGTCGCAACTGTTCGAGGTTAGTGCCATCGCAATACCTTTAATTCTTAAAAAAAAAAGCTCTGGAGATATTGTTTGAGGACAAAAGAATGTGAATAATTAGATAGTAAGAAAGAAAAAAAGTATTTTAAAGGATTGAAATGCGCTTGTTTTTTTTCTTTTTTTATCGTTTACGAGCGTATACAGAAGTGGAGGGTAGGAAAATTAGGAGCAATACTGATTTGCTGTCGAGTCTCACGTGTATCCACAGAGGAAACCAAAACTTTAGAGGGAGTGCCATGTACTTGCTCCCCGCATGACTGTTCCCCACGTGACTGTTGATCCACCAGCTGATTCCCACGTGACGCTCGCGTTGGGGCATTTAGGAGGGCGTTGGGGAGCGACCTGGGTAGCCCACCTTCCTCCTACTTTACTCTCTGAGCACCCCTTGCCGGATTCATGATCATGATTTATCGCTCAGTACGCCAACGCCGACGCCGAATTTTCACGTCATGTACATACCATCAATGCTATTGCGTTAAAACTTAGATGGGCGCAACTAATCCACGCAATTCGTCGGTTTCACGCCTACTCCAACGCAGGCTACGGATGGAACCCCGACCGTTCGCGGCCCCTACCTTCTTCCGCGGACATGGACGACTGTTGTCGCGGTCCAAGCGGCTGCTGCCGGGAGGGGTACCGCTGCGAACCCAACTACCGGACGTGTGTGCGTGTAGGCGTCGAGCCGAGACCAAGCGGCGGACCCAGCAGGGTTCTGCTGGTGCCTGTGGTAACCAGGCGGAACCAGGGAATCTCTTCTCAAGGATCTGTGGTGTCCAGTGCAGGTACGCTGTCACTGACGAAGTCTTGTACGTTGGTTTCGCAGACAGCTAGCTTACAAGACACTGGAAAGACTGGCCAATAATAGGAGGAGGTACAGGGCTCGTCTAAAGTTCCCAGGCCTCCGAGCATGCTTTTCAGTTTATCATGGCACCTAAAACGCCTATGGCGTTACCAAGCGGCCGTCGGGCTACTAAGGCTTCCAGTCGGGAGAAGGATACTTATTTTAACCCCCGTAGAGATCTTCAGCTTCCTATGTGTGGTGAAGTGAATCGCGTTGCGCTGAGACCGGGACCCAGGTTTTAAGTCATAGGAAGACTCCGAGGCCTCTTCTCTTCTTAATGGGAAGAACAAGTTAAATCGCATTGATAACTGTGCCAGAGGCTCAAGGCATAAACCGCGGACAAATGCGTCTTAATACGAGAACGCTTCACATCGCGAGTGCACACTGGCCCACACCACACAGTCCGCCACGAGTCCACCATGATCTGTGAAGGGCATGAGAACTTTTTACGCACTTTGTACTTTCGTCTTCTTAGGCCACACGATTTCTTGTGAAACAGCGCAACGGCACAACGCAATAGGACAAGAAAGGACGATACAAAAGGAAGATACGATACAAGGACGATAGGCCACACGTCTGAGCCACTGAAAAGTGCTTTCGGTGTTGTGAAGGCTGCTTATTGCACTAGGAGTGCTGAAGATACATTTACACTTTTAAAAGGAGAATAATCAGTGTACTTTTATGCATGCCGACTATAATGACGCGAGAGATGCGATAATCATTGCGATAAATTATTCCTTTCTTCCTTTTTTCTTTCAGTCCCACCTTCCTCCCTTGCCTTACGGCGCGGTTCAGGTGTCCGCCGAGATATGTGAGACAGTTACTGCGCCATTTCCTTTCCTACAAAAATTACTTTAGTTATGCGAATTATTCCATGCAAAAAGTGTCTTACTCACTGACAACTTTTTTAAATTCATTCCAGAAATCAGGCATAGATTTACATACAACTTCTGTGCGAACCCTACGCCAACATTTAATTAACAATCCTTGCTTACAATAACAACTAAAAGTGTTCTTTTGCCTTTTTTATGATTACCTCTTGGGACTATCAAGTGTATGTGCATTAATTTTGAATGTTATGCTTTATGCAAGTTTTTTTTTCTATCGCTGCCTGCATTGTAGGGAAGCTGCGGGATTCAGTCAAGTCGCTTGGTTGTCAAGCGGCTTTTATACGCAGTCTCCCTCATCACTGATGGAAATAAACATGTTATATATTGTTACGGGATTGAAGAAGCGCAGGAAGGGCAAGGCGGAGAACGAAAGAAGAGGAAGTTGAGAGTGTTGTGCCCCATTTCATCTGTTAGATTCCTCTGCTAGAATGTGAATTCCCAACTTTTCCTTCTCCGTATTTTTTGTTTTGTACAAATTATAGCTCTGCGTCCCAAAATTTTAAATATACTCCATTCCCTCTACATGAGTGCGTTTGTATTCGCTATCCACCCTGGCCAATCCCGCGCCGTGGGTATGTGCCATTAAGCCTGAGGACATCATCTTCATCATCATCCCATTGGACGCTGATCCCCGCTCGCCGATTCAACTGATGGCCGCTGGCCTATTGAACCAGCTAGAATACCCCGGCTATGAGATTATAGCCGTAACAGTATTATTATTATTATTATTATTATTATTATTATTATTATTATTATTATTATTATTATTATTATCGCAACTTCTAATCTCTAAACTCACTACTTCCAATCCGACAGGTGGAACAACGGGGGACTGCGGCGGAAGCGGCCGCTACTGCTGGGACCACGACCGCTGCTGCCACATTTCCCAGAGCGGGGCCCACCTTCCGACGGGGGCCCACCCGACCACAGTGTGCTGCACGCGAAGCAGCAGCCGCCATTGTCCGCGCATCCGCGGCTGCCACAGTCCGCAGGGGGTCCACACGTCGGCCGGCGTCTACAACTCACCCGGCTACCACCAGCACCCTTCATCCATGCACCGAGGCTCGTCGGGTTTCAACTGGGACCGAGAACAGCTCATGATGCAGAGGCACACACTCGTGCCTTCCTCGGCGACCACTACGCTGCCGTCGGGTCTCGGCGTGTTTGTTTTAGCCTCACTCTGCGCGCACCGACGACGGTAACTGTGTTGTGTGAAGATTGAACGTTGGTCCCGAAGCCTTTGTTGTTCATGACCTATTTATAACCCGAGACACAAGAAGGGAATGTTCGTTGGTTGCACACTGCTTAAAGCAGGTACAAGGGGTGGCCTGAGGACCGTGCTGTCGGTCATAAAACAATTCTGGACAAAAGCATTTTTATACGGTAACCAGTTTACGCGCGCGTTTTTTTCATATATTGTGAAATTTCGCTACAACAATCATTATATCCGCACGTCTCCCGTCGGCAGGCCTCACATTTTTTTGCTATTAACATTCTTGCTACCATCAAAAGCGCTCCTAACTTGTTTTCTATGGCAGCCTTAACTTATCGATGCAAGTGATCGAACACACTAAAAGAAATATTTTGCTACATATCGGAAGAATAGGCCATTACCTGCAATATTTCCATAAAAATACCTTAAAATATTTGAATACTCAAAATTTTTGTCCAAAATGTGTTCGGAACTCGTTGCCAGCCACAAACATCCATGAGATAGTGCCTGCCTGCAAACGCATGTGCAGGCAATGTGCTTGGTATCCCGCGGTAACAGAGTCGCAGCCTGCTGAAACCTTCGGCAGATACCATGGAGAAGAAAAAGAGAAATGACCGTGACGTTACTTTTTGTGAGCCGCAAGAAAAAGTACCTCGTCACATGAAATAACACACTTTCTGGCCTTTGCTATGAGTGCAAGAACGGAACCGCTGCACTACTCGTCCGGGCAGTTTCTTTTCCTTCGTTGACAAGCCCTTTCTTACTTACACTGAATCTCCATCCTGGAGGCGCAAGGGCTGCTTCTTCCGTAGCAATTAGAAAGCAGTTTCTGGCTTAGGGCGACCGGAAAAAAATGGCCTTCTGTACCACGTGGCTTCCGCCTCGCTTTTCTCCTGAGCAACGGGAGTGCAGTGAAAGGGACTCTCCTGTTTTTTCCTGCTTCTATTGGAGATATATACGAGGCGAAAACAAAAACTGAAAAGGTTGTGGTTTAGGCAGTTTAACACCTCAAAGCGACTCGGCTATGAGGGACGCCGTAGTGAAGGGCTCCGGAAATTTCCACCACCTGGGGTTCTTTGACATGCGCTGACATCGCACAGTACACGGGCCTCTAGAATTTCGCCTCCATCGAAATTCGACCACCGAGGCGAGGCGGGATCGAAAAACTGATAAGTAGACCTTGGAGGCTCGTAGGAATGCAAGACTGCGGCAGCGCTATCAAGTAGTAACAACGACACAGGCATTCATTTTTTGAAGTTCAGATGAGAAACAAGACTAATATTTCTTCGCGTAAGGTGAATGAACTGGAAACCTCCAGCTCTTTTTCAGCTTCAGTGGAAAGCGCTCTGAACACTCGAGGTGAGGATCAGCGCTTTGAGGAACGCAATATACCCAGGAAATTCGCCTTTGTGCGGTAAGCTTACTTGCTGTGGCATTTCAATGGCCAACCGAAGATAACTTTTGTTCTCCCAATCTGCAGTTTGTTCCATGATCGCAAAAAAAAAAAAATATTATGCTAAAGTTCTACTGTGATTAGGTGATAAAACGGAAATCATCGCGTTCATGTGTCATCGGTACCGAAATAAACACCTTTTACCATTGAGTTCAGTAGCATCTTTGCTCTGCGGTAGAGAATGTAGATAGCACACCAGGAACCTAAAAGATTCCAGCCTGATACTCATTCCAGCTACGAAGTATTCCTAGTTTGAGCGGGAAGCGTTTCATCCTGGAGATGGAAACGGTAAAGCAAATGCGCCTTGCATTGGACACCGAGGAAACAAAGGAAGCTCGGCTTGACTGCGCGTTACACGGATGAACGCACTATAGCGGGTTTTTCATTTATAATCTGAATTTTTAAAATTAGGCTTTCTTGAGTTGTCAGCAGTGTAGCGCATCAGAATACAGCTAAGACCTGCTAACTAAAGTAATATTGAACAGCTAGTATTATAACTATTACCGTTAGTTTCGTTATTTATTGACAGGTGTGTATCCGTCCTTAATATCTATATCTTTTAGAATTTAGGAAACATTGTTGCTTTCGGGCCTGTGGGCCAACAAATTTTGCCTATATCGCCCCAAAATACATGAGCTTTAGAAAAGCTTGCAGGCAAAGGAACCCCTCCAGTGCACTAACAGATTTAAACAGTCGAAAACTTATATTACAGTGGGTTAAATAGCTTTCAATAACTAAGGAAACTAAATGAAATAGTTGGAAAGTCGACTACTCAATGTTAGTTACCAAACCTACTAGTTAGCATGTCTTAGCTGTATTCTTATGTGCTACACTACTGAGAACGCTATGCCCAAAAAGCACTATTCTAAGTCAAAAAGACTATTTTTTTTAAAAAAAGAAGATTTTAGGTGAAACACACTGCTCATTTGTTTTAGGGCTACAGGTTTTATGGGCCATAGGCTTAATTTGCTGTCTCCTATCTTGTCCTTGATCTTAACGGGTCCCTAGTCCTCAACCCTTCAAAGCACAGTAACTAGCATTGCAACTCTGTTAGCATCTTAAAACGTCGTTTGAGCGACTTGATGGGTGCTGCATGGGAAGGGCACTTAGCTGAACAGTACGGAATAAATTTATGTGTGCAGTTTATTGCATTGCGTTAAACCATAACGAGTTCACGCGCGAGGAGTTATCTTTTGCTAAGCGGAAGAAAACAGCACGGGTGACGCTGTTCAGGTGTCCGCCGAGATATGTGAGACATACTGCACCGTTTGCTTGCCCCAAAAACCAAATTGCGAATTTACCAATTGACAGATTGGGATTTTAAAGAGAACTATGAAACGCAGACCCAATGTCTTGCGCTACTTGGCTACACGACGTCCTGGGTTCCAACCAAGCACGCAGATTAAACGTAGAAAGAATAATTCATGATGGACTATATAAAGCTAGTAGCGCTTGTTTGTTGGCTGAACGAACTAATAGGCGTTGTAAAGTTAACTTCAACACAGAGAACTCTCATATCTGAGCATCCGCAGACAGGTCCCCGCGGTGTTTCGTGAAACGCGCTAAACTAAAGCTCTCTAGCTTTAGCTGAACAATGGAATTGAGTGGGCGAGTTGGTTTCCATTCTGCCAATGAAAGCGCTCAAAAGGGCAAGGATGACAGAAAAGGAGAGACATACAAAGTGCTTAGCGCTTTGTATGTCTCTCCTTTTCTGCCATCCATGTCCATTTGAGCGCTTTCACTAGCTTTAGCACAGCATTGCAGTGTACTGCAAGAGGAAACCACTAGGACGGATGGGCAGACGGGCGCAAGGCGCTGGGCTCATCGAGGGCAACATGCGAATGCGCTTTAAAGGCTGGCGGTAGCTGTTTGCTACAGTGGTACATGGCAACGCTATGCTAAGAATCCCTTAACGCTCTTGTGATGTACTAGGTGATGTCATCCGGGCGGGATGGCTTACGGCAAGCCTGAAGTTGGACCTTTTACTGGGCGGAAAAAGGGTGGCGGCGTACTGCTGTCGCTGTCACTTCAGTGTCATTGAGGAGGGCGGGTTCCTCTGTCGGTCCTCTGTCGGTCGTCGATTCCTCTTTAGATGCTAGAGGGTGATTTTCATTTCACAGCGAAAGCTGCAATAGCTTTGTATGCTCCAATGAGTAGGAACAATTAAACGGGCAAAACGGCAGCCGTGTAACGCATCACAGAGAACGTGTTTTTGTAGGTGGACACCACCGCTATGTGCACCTCGCGAACGAGCTGTCCACTCACCCAAGGAGCCAGTTATGCGCCATTATTTCCTCAAAACCAAATGAGGGTTTAGACTGAAGGTGGATAGGCTCGAGGTTAGACTATTTGCTTCTTGCAAGTGGGCCCTGGAGTCCATGAAGGGTTCCGGGGAATGGGATCGAACCGAAGACCGCAAGCAAGAGGAGGCCGCGGGTATGCACGTGATCGTATACACGCCAGAACAGGACTTTTCGACGCCCAACCGGGCAGTCACCTGTGAAGCGTCAAGATGGGCCTGCCACACCAGACCTCTCGGCCGCTAAAGCCAATCAGCTTTCGCTGATTAGTGCGCTGGATTCAGGCAGAATCAATCCCAACTTGGTGGCTCAGTGGTTACGGCGCTCGGCTGCTGGCCCGAAAGACGTGGGTTCGATCCCGACCGCGGCGGCTGAATTTCTTTGGAAGAGAAATTCTAGAGGCCCGTGTGCTGCGCGATGTCAGTGCACGTTAAAGAACCCCAGGCGGTCTAAATTTCCGGAGCCCTTCACTACGGCGTCGCTCATAGCCAGAGGCCTTGGGACGTTAAACCAATAAACCAAACCAACTTTGACATCTGCTTACGGGTGCGCTTGTGTTCACATGATGTCAGCAAAGCACACATTGCCGGAAACAGTTCTAGAAGCTGGCACGTCAGAGTTGAAAGATGAAGGAAAACATGCCATAAGAACTGGAAGATTTCCATAATCGCTTATCTAAGGGTTGCGTAAACGATAGCGCAGTGGCTGTGCGGTTACTTACGTTTCCGGAATTATTAGTGCCCAAAAGCGTTGTGAACCTTTTTATATAACCAACAGATAACAAAAAGATAATCGTATAAACACCAAACACAAAAAGATATCATTTTATGAAGATGTAGTAATTACAGAGTACTAATGTCAACCAGATAATCAAATCTCGTCTCGCGCTTCATGGAGAGACCACAAAATTACAGTGCTGCTTATTTACCCGTATTGCCATACAAAAACGTTCGTTTTAAGGCTGGTCATCACTTGGATACGTCGTTAGCTAAAAACAATCATAGGATGTTATCAAGGGAATCCCAATCGCTGTTTGGTACGGAATCTGGGCGCTGAAGTTTGAGAGGCGTTCTGTGCGCGTACAGGCTGGTTCTCGCGCCGTACGTCGTATTATGAAGCCGAATTCGTTGCCCCTTCTAAAATAGTAGGCAGTCCTCAATAACAGCTGGCGACCGGCGGTAGCGGGTAAGAGCTCGCAGCAAGGGCTTAGTGACCGAAGGCGCCCGGCGATGCTTGACGTCATGCGCGCACAGTCGTGAATCTGCCCTTTAGCAGGGCGCCGGAGGAGGGGCGCTGCAGTTGAAGACGGTGGCGTAGCTGGCCGACGTCTTCATGGCGAACCGCAGCGGCGTCCGCTTGGACGGCGCCACGCCGCAGTAGGAGATAGCGACGCGCAGGAAGAAGAGCTGCGTGAGGGGAGCGAACAGGGACACCCCCGGCCGGTCGTTCTTCCACGCTTGCAGCGCCACCTCGGCGGCCCACCTGCGTGTTGAGGCTCGGTTGAAGTTGACGGCACATAAACGGTGTATAACGCGACGATTCTATTATTGCTTTATTCTGTTACTCCTTTGGCACCGTTGGAGTGCGTTACGTGGACGCCGCGACAATGATATACCGGGTGTTTCACTTAAAGGTACAATGAAGAGGAATCTGAACCCGTATTTTTGCCGCGGGAACACGACCTACACGTTCCGAGCATTCTTAGAAACTTCGATTTATTGCCTGTGTGGCCGATTTCCATACTTAAAACGAATTAACGTCCGGCTCCCGCCTTTTTTTTTTTTTTTTTTAATTCTCCCCGTGCGGTGGGCGGAGTCGACCAACGCGTGGAGTGCCTTTCACCCAGTCCCGTGGCGTCTTGCCGCCCTGCCATCGGCGGAGTAATACGTAGTAGACAGTAGAAGGAAATAGCCCGCGCGTATTTTTATTTATGTGGGCTTATTTTGCGGCTATATTATCTGCGAATGAAACTATTTATTCACAGAAACATAAAAAAACAAAATAAAGCGAAAGCAAAGCCTCCACGGAGCTGGCTGAAAGGCATTCCACGCGTTGGTCGACTCCGCCCACCGTACGCGGAGAATTAAAAAAAAAAGGCGGGAGCCGGACGTTAATTCGATTTAATTAGGGAAATCGGCCCCACAGGGAAGTAAGTCGAAGTTTTTAAGAATGCTCGGAACTTGTATATCGATTTCCCGCGGCAAAAAGACGAGTTCAGATTCCTCTTCGCTGCACCTTTAAGGCTTTACACAATTTTTAAAAATAAGTTAGTGGAGTTAGGAGAGCGCTATTATCGGCATAGCATAGTCAGCGGTGTAGTACATTAGACTGCATCTAAGACGTACTGATTAGCAGGCTGGTGAACTGATATTAAATAGTTAACTTTTGAACTATTACTGTTAGGTTTCTTTATTATTAAGAGGCGTCTGGCCCACCGCCAGTGATATCGATATCAGCTTTTAGAATTTCGAAAACGCAGTTTTGGCAATTTCAACGCGTTAGGTGCACTGGAGAGGTTGCTTATCCTGCAAACTCTTCGAAAGCGCATTTAGTTCGGCGTGATGTAGCTAAAATTGGTCGGGCCGCAGCGCCGAGGGTAAATGCGATTTCGAAATTCTAAAAACTGATATAGATATTTCTTACGGTCGGCTGCATCACTCTCAATAATTAAAGAGCCTAACAGTAAAAGTTAAAAAGTTTACTATTCTATCTTAGTTAACCAAACAGCTTGTTAGCACGTCTTAGCTGTACTCTAATGTATTATACAGCCGAATATACTATGCCGAGAAAAGCGCTTTTCTAACTCATAAAGCCTATTTAAGAAATTTTGCGGAGTCTTGGGTGAAACGCCCTGCATATTGCCGTGATAATTCAGGGCTGTTGGAAAAGAGAGATTGATCACAACAGACGATAACGAAGTAGAAGTAGTAGGGGGGGGGGGGGCTTCCTCCACGTATCGCCTGGAGAGGGGCTTTCCCCCCTTAGAGCCAAAGTGTTTACGGGGGTCCAGTAGGCATTCGTTTTAATCCTTTTGTGGGAGCAAAGAGGACGTCCTCGTATCTTCTGGCACAGCCTGTTTCCAGATACCCTTCTCGGCTATGTAGCTGACCTGCTCTAGCTTCTAGTCGTACCGTGCCAGACCACGATACCTGATATAATCGAAACAGCGCAAGGCCCAAGGCCAAAGAAGAGAGCGGGGGAAAGGAGGAAACTGACAACACAGCCCGTTTCCTCCTTTCCTGTGCTCTCTTTTTTGACCTTGGGCCTTGCGCTGTTTCAATTATACCATGCATAACCAACTCGCCCATCAGTTCGTGCTCTCGAGCGATACCTGAATCCGTTGCCAGGTCGTGCCATTAACCACTTCGCACTAGTACACGTGGAATGCGGATATAAAGCATGGTTGGAACGCTGTGTGGCCGCATACAGCAGCGGAGTTCTTTTCTTCTTCCATGATGTACAGTCTTTGTCAAAAGTATACGGCCCAAAGAGTTTTGCGTCTGAGCCCTGCAGCGCGTCTCCTCTCGCATACTCAGGGACCCTAATCTCACGAAGGCGGGAGGAACTTTTAAGTCCTCAATCCTCCCAAGGTTACGATTGTAAAATGCGCTTCAGAGCCCCGCTACATAGCTTACAAGCGAGCCCCTTAGACTGTATATTTTTGACAAAGACTTTACCTGTGAAAGTACGCGAAGAGGTGCGGCTTCGCCTATGGGGGATACAGCGTTTCTGCGGAGTGCAGAGGTTCTTGGGCCTGTGGTGTCGGCTCCTAAAGCAAGCCCCTCAGTGTAGCTACAATCAATTCACAGTTAATGGTAGTTCTGGATAGTACCTGTTGTAATGAAAAAATACAACAGGCTCGTTGGATCGCTGTCACGATGGCAAACCAGGCTGTTTGTGTGGCGTGCGCAGCTGTCTTAAGCAGTGGCACCGCGCAGCGGCCCTATGTCAGAATGAAACCTTCACCCCGAAGTAAAGAGAACCAATTTAAAGCTGCTTTCACCCCCCCCCCCTCTCCCTCTTCCTGCATGACGCAGAAGGCGGGTTGATAGGAGTAGATGTAAGAAACGTTATGAGTGGATGAATTCCGAGCAGTACCGTGTAAGGTGAAACACCGGAAACACGCCGCTTCTCAGTGCTCTTTCCAACTTGAGAACGGCAGTTGTGCACCCATATCAACGCGGCGCCGCGGAGCGGATGCTCTAGGTGACGTGTATGCAAAGCTATCACACAGGTTTACGCAGAAGTTGCTGTCCCTGTTACCGCAGTAACAGGGGCAGCAACAGAGGCGGAAATGGATTTCACCTCATCGCACTTTAGTGAGAGCAAAGCGCCCCCAAGAATTTTTTCACCACTCACCTGGTTCGCAGCGCGTCCACTACGTTCTCGAGTCCCCCGCTCAAGTCCAGGCCAAGCTGCCTGGCATAGTTGACGAAGCAGTTCACTCGCGTCTTCACCCTGTTTGGTGGCAGGCTGGAGTTGAACAGCACCTCGGCCATGTACGTGCCCAGCGTGCCGTAGTTGATGCTCGTCTCGACAGCCAGCGGGTAGAAGAAGTCTGGCATCAGGTGGACGACGCTGTGGTGCCCGTACTGAGCCGAGAGCACTTCTCGGGCGGACACCTGTCGCCGGGTGAATTTCACGTGCTTGACCAGGTTGGAGACGAAAGCATCCTCGTACTCCAACTCCCAAGACTCGGTATCCTGAGAATGCACGTTCTTGATCTCTGCCGGAGGAATGCACGCAGATATGAGGTTGAGGAAGGCTGTCGTTTTTGGAGACCTAGCTTTACTGTGTGCAAAAGTCGGCCACCGTTTTGTCCGAAACAATGACCTTGAGATTGAGCTCGAGGTCACTGCTGAAAGGTCGTACGCTTGGACAATGACCTTCAGCTCAATCCAAAGGTCAACCAAGCATACAACCTTCTATAACAATGAGCATTAGGTCTACTCTGTGAAAGTCGGCTACCGTTCTGTCCGAAACAATGACCTTGGGATTGACCTCGAGGTCGTTGCTGAAAGTCTGTATGCTTGGACAATAACGCTGAGCTCAATCCAAAAGTCAACTAAGCATACAACGTTCCAAAAGAATGACCTTCAACTTAACCTCAAGGTGAACCAAGCACACAACCTTCCAAAACAAAATGACCTTCAGCTCAACCTCAAGGAAGCATACAACCTCCAAAAATAATGATCTTCAGCTCCACGTCAAGGTCAACCAAGCATACGACGCTCGTCCAACTCGGTTCAACCACATTAAACCACTGGTAGTTTTTCAATGTAGGTTACACAAGAGTCCTTCCATACTAATTCCCGTCGAAGTTCGGTCGGCGGACAAAAGCGGCCGCTCGGGGCGCCATCGCCGATCGAGCAGCCGCGCGCGCGCCCGTGGATTACGGCCAGGAAAACTTGCTTCCGGACCGAAGCGATTATTTTGTCTTTAATGTTTCATGCGAAATGGAAGCGAAGGTACTGTATCTGCTAAACGTCAGCAATACTAGCCCGCTTGACACTTGACAGCTTCCCGCTGTCAAACGGTACACATGTAATTGCAACTTCCATTTCAGTGCCAAACAGTACTCCGAAAAACAGCCTCCGTGGCCAGCATAGCATTGTGCAGGTTAGAACATTTAAACTTATTTGGGATCTTGTGGAAGGGCCGAATTCAATTTATTTACTTTGGAACATGCATATAGAAAAGCGGGTGACAAACGAAATCAGATATTACAGAGAAAAGGCCTTTGCGCAGTGCTGTACTAGACTCGGCTAACATTACTGACGACGTCGGCAGTTAGGCGAAGAGAACAAATATTGTTATAGTAGGATATAACTTAAAAAAAAAACATCAGTTAGCAACAATAGCTCATGGTCGGCAGTTTCCTGTATTTCTACCCTGGCCAATCACAACAGTAAAATATATCAGATTTTTGATGGT
Organism: Amblyomma mixtum; assembly: GCF_055824585.1. NCBI lineage: Eukaryota > Metazoa > Arthropoda > Arachnida > Ixodida > Ixodidae > Amblyomma > Amblyomma mixtum. Next base: position 78,886,340 of record NC_143012.1, on the reverse strand, counting down.
TCACTGTATCAAACGAACCAGAGGCATCAAAATTTTGAGCCTTATGATTTCGTGTGATGGATAGCTGCTTGATTAGGTAAGAGGAAAAGTTTTAAAAGTGGACTAATTTTTGTCACGGAGAAATTTAGGGTGGCGGTCACTGACCACTCTTATACGACAGCAGTGACACCAATCGACAAGGCATTCGTGGAATACGTGTGGAGAGTGCTGATCTGTTTCTCGGTGCAAACCGATAACTGCAGCTTTTGCATTTTTTTTTGCGTTTATTTACTTCCAAGAAAATTAAGGTTTTACATGGAGGTGTTGTGGAAAGTGACAAATAAATGACTGCGATTATGCTGTCTCCATAATTCAAATACCCGGTGTGCATGTTGCATATGTTGCTTGAATCTGGCGTCCGTTTCACCCAAGAAACCTCTTTTCACCTGTTCTGACCACTTCCACTTGTTACTACCCAAGCAGCCCAGGTAATCAGCTGAATATTGTAAACGTGCTTATGGTAAAGGACGGTCCAACAAAGGCCCAGGGTGAAACCACCAATTTTGCAATATTGGGCCAATCACCTATGCAGCTTGATATATATTCCATCATCACCTGTACCCACGCAATTTAATCATTCAGAACCGACGAGCAGTCACGTGATCTGCGAGAGGGTAGCGCCCTCTCCACACCTCTATTTCTGTTTTAGTGTTACCTGGACCGAAACAGAATAGTTCGATGTTCGCGGTGACACCATGGTGCAGGGTCACGCGGATAGCACTGGCCACGTGGGCGTTGCTGGTCACATGATAGGCTTCAACAACGCCGACGACAAGTACGCTGGATATACACCAGGGATGATCCAATAAAGGCTTTGTCTGTAATAGCGTCGGTAGCTAACCTCCACCCTTGAGCCATGCTTCTCATTTTCCTCATGCTCATCATTTTAGGCCGAAAGAGGAGTGCCTGGAACTACACGCAAATTACGACGTGTCTTCATACACGCCCTGTCTGAGGTGTGTCTATGTATTCATGTTATGCGGTGCTTTCTGAAGCTGAGGAGGAGAAATCACTCTTGGATCAGCAAGATATAAATGCCTACGCTAACACTGACGACAGCCTAGTAGATCAAAAATAGTTGGACTTCCCGACGAACCGGCACAAAGCAAGCATTGTAAAGGAGGGATGCGGGGTAAAGGAATGTTGCAGATTGACGCGCGCTGGAACACTTCAAAGTGACACGCTCCCATATTCGCTCACGGGGAAGGGCAATCGGATAAATAAGAAGCACTTTGACGAGTGCACTTAGACAAGGACAAGAGGTAAAAGCCAAGAATCCCTAGTCTGAATGGGCTAGTCAGAACGATTTAAGTGATCTACTAACTAGTCCAATTAGATAAGAAAGGTCGCAGTCAGTGAAGTAGTGCTTCAACCGGAGTGACAACGACGATGCAGAATAGAGCGTGCCAAGTAGAAAAGCGGTGTTCGAGTTAAGGCCCATACACTACCGGGTTACCTTGTTACCTCAGCTACTCTCACACGGCATGAGCAGATCTTCGTTAATATTATCATCGACAATGCCGCCTGCATGCCAAACATCATCCGTAAATGGCTGATCGGCCCTCGCTGTAATCATGGGGGCAATGTAGACGTCATGAAGCACCCGTACT